>NC_090936.1:1069730418-1070041939 GCF_040938575.1 Ambystoma mexicanum | reverse complement strand
GAAGGGCGATTCACTCTCTGATCAAATGCCAGGACAAACCCCATCACAATCCCCTACTGGAACATGATGGGGTGGGCTGCCACGTTTCTGATTCAGCCCCCGCCACCAACTACCCTGAGATGTACACCATGACTGGCCATTAAATGCCGTGTGACATAACTAAGGGTTCTACTTCTCCGTTCTTACTAATATTTACACTCAAATACAGGCAGGACATTAGTCTGATTTATGTCCATATTGGCTGGAAAAGCAGGTATCTTTCTTTGCCCCCACATCCGACTTGCATTGTGTGCTAATGGTTGCCGAGAGTGGCAGCATGAAGTGTTAAACAAGCCAGGGATTTGCATGCTTCACATACATGTTGATACATGGGTGTGCCTTTTTAACAAATGCGTTTCAATGTTTACGAGGTAGACATGCAGATTTGATTGATTTTTAGGGCCTGTAATTACATCTAGTGGCCTTTGTAGTAAGAGCGCAAATATTTTTTTTATATAAACGTTTAACATAGCACATTTTAGCCAGAAAGGTAACCATTTGCCATACAAAAATTGGAATTTAAATACAATCCGAAAACAATTATAAAACCACCTCACCAAATCAGTTTGAAAAAGAATACATATACAATGTTACAAATAAGCCAATTGTAAGAGTGACGGAATAGAATAAAAGCCAGTTGAGCAAAAGTAGGACTTGCCAAGTGTACTGGCGGCTAAAACCATTACAAGGATGAGATCATCTAAAACATTGGGTTTTAGGGGCCCAGCAGGATGAACGCAAATCGGAGGAAACCTGGATAGGGTTCGGAAGAGACGCTCAGTCTGGGAGCTGCAGCAGAAAATACAGAGTTGTACAGGTTGGATCAGTTGAAGCTGGGAATTGCTGAATGTACCTCGCCACTGTTACTGGTGGTACTTGAACTGCAAGAGAATCCCGAGTTTCTCTGTCAAACAGGCATGTTGATGTTATTTCAGGCCATCAATTTCAAGCAGAAGAGTTTGTCTTGTGCATCACTTATTGCCTGGGGGGAGGGGTGGAATTCCTGGGCTAAAGGAGGACTGAGGTGCACTTCATGCCTGGGAATTCCAGCCCCCATGGGCACTAAAGGGTTTACAACAGGCGGAAGAGGGTATAGAAGTGCGCCGTGAGGCCTGCAGGGCGATTTGTCGCGTTATCAAGAATTAAAATAAATAAATATGCTCAAAAGAAAGGAATAATATTTGCTGTGGCATCCATGCTGTGCTGTGTCGCTGGGGCAACCTGTCCACGATGGGGACAGCACGTAGTAAGGAAGCTGCGTGCAGTGACGTGGACTGGGCCATATACGCAGTGGGGCAGGTGAGAGGAAAGTTGGTGTGTGAAGAAAGGCCTCCCCGCCCCAAGTGCAGCAGCCTGCAGAGGAAGAGAACCTCATGGAGGAGGTGTGAGGCAAGAGGGACCAAGGGCATCAAAAGTTACAGCGAATGATGGGCCAGTGGGGTGCAGGGAGACGCAACAGTTGTGCCGTCAAGGGCCCTTGTGCTTGCCTCACACGGACAGCAGTGTGGATCCCAAGCACCTACTTGGCATCAGTGTCCCGAATTACAACGCAGCCCTCGTTTCTGGCTTGCTGAATCAACCGGGATGTTCTTTAAAAAGTGCTAAATGCCAAGCGTGACCTCAAAGGAACTTGGTTTGATCAGCAAGTGGCAAATGGCACAGCGAGTAGAGCGCTCGCTTTTAACATCCGAGCAGAGTTTGCTAACGCAGGTTCGAATCCTGGCAGGGCAAACTCAGCCTTTCATCCTTCCGAGGTCGATAAATGAGCACCACACACAGTGGGTAATATATAAGCAGCGCTCAGATGCCTCAGGGTTCGTAGCACTATATAAATGCCAAATCATTTTTTTATTTTTATTTTAGCAAGAGCCCAATTCACTGTAAGACCCAGTATAGGCATCTACACGCTATTGCAAATGTTTTAATTGCATAAAGCTCTACAATTGCTAGTTCTAGGTATTTTGATTATAAACCAGTACAAAAATATACTGAATGGTGTTGGGTTAATAGTTCTACACCGCGCCTGTTAGGTCAAAGGTTTCTATATGGCACCAAATCACCATTATAGTAATCTCAGAGCGCCTGCGTTTGTCTGAGAAATGGTTGTAGAGTGCCCCTGTCAGGGGTATTCAGACCAGTGAAGATAAGATGGGGAAGAGGGATAAGTACCACGGACAAAAGGAGGTACTGATGAAGCAGGGGGAAGAATGTTTAAGCATTTTAGTCCGCAAAGTATTGCACATTTTACCATCTTTTTTCCTGATCTATGGGTGATCTTATTACAGAGACTAAAGAAGGTTAATCAGACTGAGCACTTAGAATTTACACGCACACCATAAATACTAGTTGCTGCTTTATTTCTTTCGCCAATATGATATCCTTCAATGATGCACACAGTGATAACCATGAGCCACTTCCTCATGTAAGGCTGTAGTTTATTCCACTAATGTTATTACAGGTCATCTAATCAATAATGGGTCATCCGTAAGATACAGCATACAGACACCGGTCACCCATCCTACTTCAGCCAGGTCTTTCCTTCAACTGTTCCTGTGGAACTCTCATCCGCCCAGCAGAGGAGAATTCCATGGTGTCATGAGTGTGTGCAAAGGGTTAGATGAGCAGGATATCACACTTCGTTAACTTGACTAACAGATGCATATGGATAAATCCAGATGGACATTTTGAAAAAATAATTATAAAACTAAGATCCTTAAACCTAAGATTGCCTGGTGGGATTTATTGATGCAGTGAGCCAACCGGGGCCTATTCAAGAGCGCATGCCTCTTATCGCGACAATACACGCGTGCAATCCAAGGGACGAGACACAAAAGATATTTGTGTTGGATTACCCCATGGAACGAGAAACCAATGATCTCCCCCTATTTGTGGGAATTATCCTTGCAGGAGGTGGTGTGGCGCCTGACTAAAAGAAAAAGGAGAGAGATCCCCGTAAGTAATTTGCTGGCCTGCTGGGAAAAAAGCAGTCCTAGGGACCACTAGTGCTTGTTATTTGCCAGTAATGTGCGTCAAAAGACCCTGCAAGTACATGCTATTTCTATCCCGGAGGGAAGGATATTCATCATGCTCTCAGGAAGTGTGAACTGTAGGAAAACATCCAAATGCATCACAAAAGTGTGTGGAGGAACAAAACATCTAAGAATGGCACTGTTCAGAGTCATGGTTTAGTCTGTCGGCACAGTACCATCATTATTTTAGAAATCTCTCAATAAATATCGATCTTGAGGTGAAGTGTTGCTAGGAAATATGGACCCTCTGCTGGGATTGTAGACTGGTTTCTGTATATATTACTTTAAGCATTCATCAGGTCTTGAGACTGGGTGGGCACGGCTCAGATGTTATAGTATTTTAACATGCACTGTTTACGTCTGGGGAAATTGCTTCTTCTTCGTCTTAGCCAGCAGTACTCCAACTATTTGCAACTGTCGTGGAAGAAGCAGACGTCTCTCTCGTGCACGTTATTTGATTGATATCTTTTTTGTTTCACAGTTGTATGACTAATTTCTGTAAGCTTGTATCTTAAGCTTTTTCTCCATGAACATGACATGACAGAGGGGATGAATCGGGAATCTTAATCCTGTACTTTTAGTGTGCTTTATGGAGCAGTCCACGCTGTCCATCCAATCCTTAAACGCCACCCTATTGGATTTAAACCAATACACTGGTAGAAATTGGATACCCCTTCAGATGTGACTTAAAGAAAAGGTTCAATCAACTAACAAAAAGCAACAAATAAGGCTGTTCCTTTCATACCAGTAGGAAGTTGTTGGAGTGCTCATGGTAAGTGGTAAAATACAGTATGTTTACAACCAATTGCATGTCATAGTTGCACATAAAGAGGCAGAAGTGGTTGGTTAGCAAGGTGGAACCAATAGCAAGTTCTGTTATGTTAATATACGGTAATACCGTGCCATATCACTGCTGTGATAGTTTGAGTGCCTAGGTTTGTCCATGGAGTGGCATTCTGTACCCTCGCCAGGGGCATCCAGACCGGAATCTGCTGGTAGAAATAAAATGAGGGCCGGAAAGATAAGAGGCTGGAAAATAGCTATAAACACAGAAGGACGGATAAGCCTTTAAGAAAAACACAGACCTCGAACACCAAACATGGAAAACTTCACATGAACCAGAGCAGCGATGGACAAGACACTTGAGTTGAGGAAGGCATACAATATTAAGAAAGTGGATGGAAATATTAAAATATGCAAAGCTCAACGGATTCCTGTATTGTAAGGTCGGGACTTTAGATCGTTTCACACCATGTAGATGGCGAGCTTGTACTTCATCACCAACAAAGAAATGATGTTCTGAAATAATATACAAACAGCCCCTGAGTCGTTCCATTTGGGGAGGATAATGACTCGTTTATAATAGCGGCATGCATTGATAGAGGATAAATTAAATGTTCAGCGTCATTAACTTCATTGTTAGCACAGTCGGAAGAGCAATATACTTCTCTGCGTAGCATTCCACAACTTTCACCGCAGAATCGTTCTCCCCGCACGGCTCGGTTTACTCATAAACACATTCCAGTCTCAATGAAATATTACGGAGGGTGGGGGTGGCTTAACAGGAGGGATGGGACTCTGAATACGTACGGTTGATCAAGACTTCTCCAAGGCCTACCTCTTTCAATGTTTGTGTTTCTAAGATGGGTGTTTTTGGTCACTAGCCGCATGGACGGCAGTTCTGCAAATGTGTACTGCTTATCGTTTCTTCACCAAGAATGAGTTATCACTCGTCACTGGATAAAGGCAAGGGCACATTTTGATCTGCAATTTGTAGCATGCATGCCATTGTCGTGGTGACCTTCAACCTGAGCATGTATGTTTATAATGTCCATAAAAGCTAGTCTGTAGAGGAGCAGGTAGGCGCTATCTTGCCAGTTCCCGCCCCCTCACCGCCATCATATTGGAACAGTCAAAGAAAAGCAATAAATGGGACCCCTGCGTCATTCCTATACATCGAGTGTATGAGAGACATATGCACTCAGACAGGCATACAGAATGTACCATCGCACTGAAAGTGTGGAAGGATGCAGCATGGAAGAATGTTACATGGAAGATGTCACCTGCCAAGATGTCAGAATGCATCAATGAATACTATGTATGGACGTTAAAGAGAAATCTGACGAAGGCGGAAGTGATGTCATAACGAAGATATATGAACCTGTGCTGAAACGATATGAAAATACTTCGAAGTAACGATGTAACTGAAGTACAAAGAGTAACATGTACCTAAAGCTAATGAAATCATGGATCTGAAGATGAAGTATCTTACTGACCAATAATTGTAAATACGCAGTAACGCAAGATAGAAAGAAAAAAAGAAAATGTATATATGCTTGCTATAGAGAAATATATATTGTGGCTAGGATGGCCACCGTAAGAAAATGGACGCTGGCTCACAAACGTAACCAAGTTACCTCAGAAACAGGCCAAGGCTGTTGAATCAGGAGACGCAGAGAAACAGCTCTGTGTGCAGAGTCGACGAGGAGTCCAGGTTGGCTCAGAGTTAGGGATCCTATTTCTAAAGGATGAGCACAGAGCACAAAGGCCTAATGTGAATAAGCTCTGAATGGGAGACAATCTTCATAGATGGAAGAAGAATAAAACCTCTGTGCGAGATAACCTATTGGTCTATTAAAAGTATACAAAGTTCATGTGAGATAGTTGGCAAGTCTCTAGAGGCCAAGAGGAGTAACGCCACCCTGAATAATTAAATCATATAGCAGTAAATGGAAGGCTGAAATGGACACATTTGTAGTCTTTTCACACGTGACTCAGAAGTTGAACGCAAAGGCTATTCATTAGAGCCTCAAGTTAAGATAGAGGTGTGCTCACACTCCCTTGAATGTTCCAAGACCGCTAATCCGGCAAAAATGTCAGCTAATGGAGGATAGCACCAAACTTGGGTATTAAGTGCATTATACGAAGCCAATAAAATAAAAAAATAAACTACAAATAGATGACTTTGGCTTATGGCCTACCGAAGAGAGATGGTGGACTAATTGGGGAAAATGGGTAGTAGTCTGACAGGATTCAAGCACCCAAGTTATGTTTCACGTATGTGCTGCTAAAGAGCCAAAAGTCCAAGGTTAGGATACTATGCCAACCAATCAGTGGGTCGAGGGACAACCTAACGTGCAATGTCGCATAGACCAATTCATTGTTGTTTTGTCCTCTATAATCAGTGCTTTACGTATTTACAGATAAGCGGTAGCGAATGATGTACTAATCCTTACATGTTTTATAAGTAGTTATGTTCCCATTAACCAATCCCTTCCCTTGATAGGTTTTGTATTTTGCCACGTAGAATGACGTTGTAAATTACGCATATTGGGGTATACGGCCTCTATGTAATCAAGTTGAGGTGTGAGAGTGCGTGCATCAGTCCGATGTCTGCCAGTTTGCCCTGCTTTATTACATTGCTAATAAAGTAGTACTTTGACATATTCTTTGTCTGTCCAATTTTATTTGGTCTGAGATCATTATTAAGGCGATAAGCCCCGAGTCGGCAGGCCATTGCAACGTAAGCTAATACCCCTGGTGCCCATTAGGATCTGATATTGTAACTTTAAGACACTTGAGTTGAGGAAGGCATACAATATTAAGAAAGTGGATGGAAATATTAAAATATGCAAAGCTCAACGGATTCCAGTATTGTAAGGTCGGGACTTTAGATCGTTTCACACCATGTAGACAGCGAGCTTGTACTTCATCACCAACAAAGAAATGATGTTCTGAAATAATGTCACTTCTGCATTGTACACACTAGTCACTTGAGCCATCTAGCAGGTTGTTTGTGTGCGGTCTTTAGCCATACAAATACTCACTGGGACCTGTGCCCTACATAGGAAGCAATGTTTCCAATGAAGAGTTTGCAATTATCTATGCTCCGACCAAGGAATTGTGAATCACATATGGCATGTATATTGAACTACTAATTATCACGCTACCAAAATGGTCCCTGTTTCAGAGGAGCTTGCGCGAAGCTAAGGAGTGGTAAGCAGTTTGGACTTTACTGGCGTCCTGTCAAAGCAGGTAGAAGGACCTTGTGGGCAGGGTGACAGTGCAGAGTGGTGACACTGGAGTAATCTTTAGAGAGGGCAGAAGAACTTCATGAGAAGGGCGCAGGAGGCATGCTCAAGCAGAGACTTAGGAAAACGAAAGCCCCACCTTTGTTTTAAGCACCGCTTATTTTCAGAGCCAGTTCTTGTTGCACCGTTTGAGGGTGTTCAGAGAAAGAGAGGAACATGAAAGGTGGTTGAGAGTGAGGATAACCTAGAGGCATGAGCAATTAGCTCATTGTCAAAGGGGCATGTGTATTGGGGACATGTATAAGAAATAGTGTATAGTGCCTCAAACACCCATCCTCTTCCCCTCTTCCTAAAACATATATTAAAATCTATTTTGGGACAGAGATGGAATTTGCATTTTGAAAAAACATTGGGGACGGAATGGCAACAGTGTAAACAACTGGGAGCCAGTAGAAGGTCCAGTGTCTTTTTACCCCATGTAACGTGTCTGAGTGCCCCCGATATATAAAGGAAGCGCATGGAAAATCACTGAGCACTAGTACAACAGATTGATGGAGTCACTGGTTCAACTTTAAGGCCTAAATATGATTCACAATATCAGTTTGCAATATAAGAAGCACATACTTAATACAGCCCAATATTCGCATCACTCATTTAAGTTGCGATGCCTGTGAACACTTACTGGCAATATGGTCACCCCAGGAGGGGGCTGCAGCACTTGGGCCCCACCCCACACCCCCCTGTCCATGTATGCATGCATGCATGCCTGCCTGATGCATTACCATAAGACTGCTGCAGTTTGAAAAACTCAACCCTAAAAGCTGTGGATATTTCCTCTTGTAAGGCCCTTAATGGATAATTGAGATACTCTCGCACACGGAACCCTTTTCACCAGAAAAAACCTTCTTCCCCTTTAAATTTAGAGGCGACTGGTGGTGCAGCCCTGGGAGCATGCGCTGCCTTGACTCCGCCCCCCAGCGCCACACCTCAGTCCCCTTTTCCGTGTTGACAGGAACCGGCCGAATTCACCAGCGCTCCTGGATCTGGCCTCCGGCCATGTATTTCCACACACGGATACTTCTTCTCTTTGTCTTTTTTTTTTGTCTTTTCCTCATTCAGGTACTCTGTCCAGGGGCGTCACGCTCCTCCCCGGCGCATGTTGACTTCTACAGGGTTCAGTAGGTGTCCATCCTGTGACGGACTCTTCCAGACTAAAGACCCCCACGCCCTTTGACTAGGGTGACTTGGCCCTGACCACAGCTGGCAAGCTTGTACCGCGTGCAACACACTTTCCTCAAGGTCTTTGAAGAAAAGACTGGCCAGGTGGAGGGAGCTCTTGCACAGATCGCCTCCAGAGGGAGGATTTAAAGGACTTTGTCTATCATCAATCCAAGCCCAAGGTAGGGCTGCTCTTTTCCAGTGCACCCCGCAAGGGAGACTCCTTCCTAAGGACTTGCCCGTGCGGTAGGCACCGTACAGGTCCTTGCACAAGTACTGAGGCTGTATCAGTTACTGGCCGAGAGGCTGAGCGATATGCAGATCTTCCGGTGAGGGTGCTGAGGGATCGGAAGGTTCTTTTACCGGGTCTTAACCTGAGGGGCTACGCCCTAGTACCGGCAGCATGTCTGAGGGTGCGCCTTTACGCAGTTCTACATGCAGATCTTCCAAGGGTGTAACACCTATCGGGCCTAGACCTGTGGAATAGGGTAGGCTCCATGATCCACACTCAAGAGTCCTGGACTGGTAGGGGCACAGTGAGCTGAGCAACACGACACAGGCACGTGGAAGGCAGCTCGACAAGATGGCAGCCGTGCCAGAAAATCCAGACATCGGGCCGATGCCTCTCCAGGGAAGGCAGGCGGAGGACCGTGTGTCAAGGTGGGACTGGTGTCAACCAGGTATGTGGCCTACAGCTTATCCTTCCATTGTGCAAGGCAGGTTCCCGCTGCGTCCATATGGGCAGGGCACGCAACAGTTCCAGCAGCCGCCCGCTACCCCATCAATATCGCCTACCACCAATCCAGCTTGTGAGGACAAGTTCTTTGAAAAGTTCCTTGGGCTCATGAAATCTCCACAGATGGGGGTGGGGGGTCATCCTCAGGGACGCCATCAGAGACTTGCTCCCTCCAATTGTCCAGCCGGCACCTCAGACCCCAGCTCAGGCTCCTCCAGTTCCTGTTCAGCCTCAGCAGCCCGCTCCGGCCCCCCAGTCAACCGCGCAGGCGGTTCCACACCAGCCTCTGCCGCAGCTTCTGGCTCCGGTCCCCGTACCGCAGCCCCCGGCTCCTAGCACTCCACCCCCCCCGGTGCCGAACCCTCCGGATCCACAAGTGGACACAGACGAGGAGGAGGACCCAGACACGCCATCTTCAGCCAAGGCCTTCACGAACGACTGGCAGGGCTGGCAGAGTACTTGGGTCTTCCTCAAGCCGAAGTCAAGTAACCAGCATAGGGGGTCCTTGCAGAAGTACTCACGCTACGTCCCGTTGCCAGAACGGGGATCCCGATGCAGAAGGACGTAGTTTCCTTGGCCAAGAAGGGTTGGCTCAAGAACCACTCTGCCCAGCTGGTGAATAAACGCCTGGACGCCAAGTACAGGCAGGTGGAGGTGGATACACTCTTGCTATCGGCCCATCCTCAGCCACATTCCTCGGTGATCATTGCGGCATCACTGTACTCCAAGCATCAGCCTCCTCCTCTGCGGCACTGCTAGGCAAGGAGGAGATGATCTTGGAGGCATACGGTAAGTAGCTGTATTCCAAAGCGTCCTTGCACCTGCGTCAAGCCAACGCGGATGCCATGCTGGTAGCCATTAACCAGAGGCTCTGGCAGGAAATTGCGGATTTCCTCCCAGAGCTTCTGGCGCAGAGCCAATCGCGATTCAAGGCGGGATTGGCGGAGGCCAAACACGTGGCGCAGGACATCATGGAGTCCTCCGTGGCTAACATTGATGCCTCTGGCCGTGCCATGTGTATTGCCACAGACATGAGAAGAACGGCCTGGCTCTGTGCTACGAAATTCAACCCAGATGTCAGGAACGCATATTGGATCTTCTGTTCGAAGGGGGTGACCTCTTCCACTCCGCAACGGACGAGGAGCTGGATAAAAAGAAAAGCAGCTCTCAAACGGCCAAGTCTTTATCCATTCCTACAAAGACCATGCCCAAACCGTACACCCAGTCACAGCAACACTCTGAGAAGGGGCGTACGTACGGAGGTTTCTGCAGCTTCCATGAGTGGAGGTTCAGGCAGCCTGACCGTTCGCTGTCCCAGCATCGGCACAAACAATAAAAAGGGCGGGGGGGGGAGTAAGGGCTTTTTCCAGTCCCCCTCTGCAGCAGCAGCCTCAGAGGGAAAGAAGGCATGACACGCCTCTCCGGGTCCACGTTTCTCCAATGGGGGGCAGGCTTGCTCTCCATGCACATTTTTGGCACCAGAATTTCGTGGAACCCTGGATCCTCTCTGTAGTCTCACGGGGTACCGTCTCCCTATCCCAGCCTCTCCTCCATCCTACACTCCCACAGGTTGGGACAGCAACTCTTTTGGCGGAGATCTGGTCACTCGTCGAGAGCCAGGTAGTGGAGGAAGTCCCAGCCTCCCAGAGAGGCTTGGGCTTTTACTCCAGGATGTTTCGCCATTCCGAAAAAGAACCAGACGGGCCTGAGAGTTGTGCTGGACCTTTCCACCCTCAACCTCTCCCTACCTCTACAAATATTCTAGATGGTTACTCCAGATTTGATAGTGGAGACATCGTGCAAGGGAGACTAGATGTGCTCCCTGGATCTGAAGGACGCGCACCTACACGTCCCGATATGGCAGCCTCATCGTCCCTTTCTACGATTCAGGATCATGGGCTACCATTCTCAATACAAGGTGCTCCCTTTAGGCCTCAACTCGGCCCCCAGGGTCTTTACCAGGCTGATGAACACGACGGTGGCGGCACTCGTCAGGTCGCAAGGCCACCACATTTACCCGTGGACGACTGGCTCGTCAGGGCTACATCTCCGGAAGCAGTGCACCATACCTCCAAAGCTCTCATGAACACACTGCACGAGCTGGGTTTTTCATTCAACTTCAAGAAGTCACACCTGCAGCCCACGCAGACACTGACCTTCTTGGGCCTCATTTGGGGCACGTGCTCCTAGAAAGTTTTTCCTTCACAGGACAAGATCACAGCACTCAAGAGAGCCACAGCGCACTTCCTGAGCAGAGAAGTGACCTCGGCCTGGTGGTACCAACACCTACTGGGTCACATGACAGCAGTCCTCTTGGCCGTCCTCCACGTGAGACTCGGGATGAGGAGGATACAGCTGCACTTTGCAGCATCTTGGAACCAGGAATGGGGCCATCAGTCAGAGATAAACAACGTTCCTCCTTCTCTTCACCCGGAACTCACATAGTGGTCCAGGGACTGCAACCTGCAGATGGTCAAACATTTCTGGCAACCTACACCACAGGTCACCATCACCACAGACTCCTCTCTTGACAGTTGGGGGGCCACTCTGGACAAACACTGCGTCCATGGCACCTGGACCCGGCAGGAGCAAGAGTACCACATCAATTGGCTGGAACTGAAGACCATCTGGCTGGCGCCCAGGGCCTTCCTTCCGGTTATCGAGGGCAAGGCCATCCTCATTCAGACATACAATTCGACTAGCATGTTCTATGACAACAGGCAGGAAGTTACCAGATCCCCTTCGCTGTGCAGGATGGCAGACAGGATGTGGGAGTGGGTCATGGAGAACAACATCTACCACACAGCGGTCCACCTTCCGGTGGAATCCAACCTGGAGGCAGAAAGGCTCAGCAGACTGGGAGCGGACAACTATGAGTGCCAGTTAAGCGACCAAGTGCTGCAGGAGATCTTTTGCAGATGGGGTCACCCTCAGGTGAAACTCTTTGCCTCCTGGGGCAACAGGAAGTGCCAACTGTTAGCCTCCTGGCAGGGTCAGGGCCTGGGCTCCCTGGGTGAAGCCTTTCAGATCAGGTGGGGACGGAATGACAACATATGCCTTTCCACCCACACCGCTGATTCACAGGGTGATGGGCAAGATCAAGGAGTCTTGCCACCTCAGCATCATTCCGATAGCCCCATGGTGGAAAGCCAGGCCATGGTTTTCAGAGCTGCTCAGCCTCTCGGAGGGGCCTCCCATGTGCCTGCCGACAGGCCCAGCACATCTTCTGGCACAGCAGGAGGGCACGGTCATCCACTCTGAACCAGATAAATTAGCCCTCACAGCGTGGTTGCTGAACAGGTCATGGCCTCTCTAAAGGTAATCTAGAGATACAGGGTGCCAGGAGCAAATCGACCAGGGCCCAGTATAAGAGCAAGTGGACCAGGTTCTGCCACTGGGCAGACTCTAAGGGCACCCTCTGGCATGTTCCCTGGACGATGTGCTCTCCTCGCGCATCTCTCCCATACAGGCGTGCAGGTGGTCACTTGCGGTTCTTACCTGGCAGCCATTGGGGTTTACAGAAACTCGGAGGAGGAGAGTTTTTCCTCCTCCAACCCGATTGTCAGGAAACATCTGACGGGTCTCGCCAGGCTCTACCCACCCATCAAGAAGCCACACCCTGTGTGGGACCTCAACATAGTCTTGGGTGCCCTGGCACACAAACCATTCAAACCAATGGTGTCCACAGACATCAGGCTGGTCACCATTAAGACAGTCTTGTTAGTTGGCCTCACCTCGGCTTGCAGAATCAGCGAAATTCAGGCGCTGGTCGTCTCAGACCCATACACTACGTTTCACAAGGACAAGGTAGCCCTGCGGATACACCCAGTGTTCCTTCCAATTCCATCTAAATTAGGAAATTGTGCTGCCCACGTTTTTTGCTGAGCCCAAAGACAAGGCGCTGAGAGTTCTGCACTACCTTGACATCAGGCGTGCACTGAAATTCTACCTGGACAGGATGAAGAGCTTCCGCAAGTCGGACACACTATACATCACCTTTGGAGGCTCAAGACTGGGCTACCAGGCATCCAAGGAAGGCCTCCATAGCCTGGTGGATGGTCTCGGCCATCAGAGAAGCCTAGGAGGGATAGCATAAGCCAACCCCGGCCAACATGCATGCCCACGCGGTCACAGCCAAGGCAACTGCCATCGCCTTCCAGCGGCATGTCCCCTGGCAAGTCATGAGTAGGACGGTCACATGGGCCACCCCTTCGGCTTTTTGCAAGCACTGTTGTTTGGATGCCGGCTCTAGATCAGACGCGGATTTCGGACAGGTCGTTCTTATTAACCTGTTTGCTTAAGGAGGGTCTCCTCTCCACCCTGGGGCTACATTCAGTTGTAATCGGCCATGCAGTATGAAGGAAAGGAGATGGGACGTAAGAGTAATTATAAGTTAATCACCGTAGTGACTAACACACTCGTAAGTCCTTAAGCCCCTTTCCTCCATACATCCCACCAACCTCCCCCCTGATGAAACTGTTGTCATTAGGCAATGTTAGGTCTATTGTCGATGCGTCTATGGGGACTGAGGTTTGGCGCCGGGGGCAGTGCATGCTCCCAGGGCCGCACACCTGTAAATTTAAAGTGGAAGAAGGTTTTTTTCTGGTGAAAAAAAATTCTGTCTCCCGTCCCTCACGAGGGACACCCATGCACTATGGAGGAGAGGGGACGAAGGACTAAGAGTATGTTAGTCACTACGGTGAGTAACTTGTAATATATCGATCATCACGTTGGTGTTCTATAGCATAATGGCTTCCCTCAAGTTTTGTTAAGGAGATCAGGCACTGTTTAGCGAGCTTAGCTTTTTTACTTTAGAAGACTTTCAGTGACTAACAATATCCAGACAGTATCTCTTGGAATATGTGTAGTTAATGTTCTCGCTCCCGACTGGTTATGACATCACTGATCAACTGTAATAAGAAAATGACTTTACTTCTCGACTATATAGCGAGGCATTTAGGGTAGGATGGTTATTAAATGTCCTGCTGGAGACTCGGGCAGCTTGCAAATATGTATCTGCAGGTGTCCAGTCTAAGTTTCGAATACATAGTTTCGAATACATAGTTTCGAATACATAGTTTCGAAATACAATACTTTCGAAACAAAAGGATTGAAAAAAGAAAATTCGAATGCTTTTTTTTAATGTATTTTATGGGGATTTCGTATAGGAAAAATTAGTGTTTTTCCCCAAAAAACGGGTGTTTGGGGCACGGGGACCCAACCAAAAAAAAGAAACGTTCATTTGAATTTTTTTCCCAATCCTTTTGTTTCAAAAGTATTGTATTTCGAAACTATGTATTCAAAACTTTGACTATAAACCGTATCTGCATGCTAGTGTCTGTTAGGCAGAATCCTGTGCAGTTCCCTTAGGGAACACTGCAAAAAGATTAAGACTACAGGAGTAAGCAGTAAACCCAATTGGTAACAGTCTTCACCACCCAGATTTACCTGGTAGCTATGGCTGAGCAGACAGACTTCTCAAGAAGAGTAGGGCAGTATATAGAGTATACACAATAGGGCTAAAAACACAGTAGAGCAAACAAACACTGACCAGAGCTTTGTATCAAAAGTATATAATTATTTATTTAAAACACACTTTAGGCAATACACTAGCACTCTAAATCAAAAGCACGTTAAAACACAGTCAGGTAAAGTATACACACCTCCCTGGATAACTATTAGACAGGTCAGAGTTAAAACACCACGATTTGTTAAAACAGATGTGAGCGCGTAACCTAGATGGCACTCCAATAGTTAAGTTAAAGGGAGAGAAAAAGGCAGAGCATAGAAATAAAACAGGTCCCAACACTTTTAGAAGTTCAAAGCAAAGGAGTAAAGGCAGTATACACGGTAGAGCCAAAGTTCATAGGCCAGGCCCACTTTAAATGGGGCAAAGCGAAATGTAGATCACACAGTTTAAAATGCACTTAGTCTTTGCAGAATGTTCGAAAGAGGTTGGGGTGATTCAAGAAGTTAGTTAGGTCTGGGGCCAACCCAGTTGGAAAGTCAAGGATTTAAGGGTCACCTTGGGCAAACCGAAGAAAGGGAGGCCAGGCAGAACACAGTACCTTAAAGAGAGAGGAAGCTCCAGCGGTGGCAGTTGTTCCTGGCAGTGGTTGCAGTTCGTTGTTTCAACCAGGGGAAGAGAGGATCTCGTTGAGGAGGAAACGTGGAGTCGATACACTGCACAGGGATCAAACCAGCCGCGGAGTTCGTCGGTGGAAAGGTGTGTTCCTGTTATTCGCGGTCAAAGTGGTGAAGCTTGGCTATCCGGCCGCCGGGGTGCTTGGCACGGGCGATTCGACCAAGAGACGTCTTTGGAAGGCGAAAGGGGCAAACTGGTTGATCCCACCAGCTCAAAGGAAGAAGACTCGTCCAGCAGAAGATCTTCTTTTGTCGTTGGGAAGGTGGTGAGTTTGTTGCAGCAAAACTCCACCGCTGGTGTCGTCGTTGCAGATGGCTCAGCTTCTTCCCTCTTCGGATTCTTAGGTCCTGTGGCGACTTCTGAAGTTCCAGTCCCAAAGGCCCTGCTTTTATGCAGAAAAATCCCCATTCAACAGCCTAGCTGTCACTCAAACATGCTAAGTGGTGAGCCGGGTGGCTCACCACTGGCCCAATCAGAACAGAGTGCGACTTGAGTTGCTAATGCAACGCAGTCCACGGTGCCAATTCCCCTCCCCACACATCCTGTGAAACCCAGACAGAGTGGCACCATTTGGAGGGCTTGTGTGGAGAAGCCTGCCAAAAAGTGGAACAAAGGACTCGACCTTCGTTAGAGTTACAGAGACGGACACGAACGCCATTTTAGAAAAGAGTTCTGGCAAAAAGACCCAACCGTTGATTTAATATTAAATAAATAAACCAGCGGTATCTTTAACATTGCACCAAAAAGGGGTGCATTTAAAATCAATGGGAAAATCCTATAGGAAATATTCTGGTGGAATATTTTGCGTGGTAACCACTGCCACCAGCCAGAAACTCAAGAAGGGGGGACTGGACAGTGCCCCATTGAAAACAGACCCAGGGGCAATCGAATTAACCCCTTCCAGTACTTCCACAATATGATGGTTTGTACTGGTTCTGTTCACAATTTAGGACTAGTAAAGGCAATGGTGACTTTACATGCCCTGGGAGACAGTAGTCAGTCCCAGGGTCTGGAGTCTATGTTTGGGGGTCCCTAAGACACCCCTGTGTTACTGCACTGAGGGTGCTGTGTAACACATACACAAAAACCAGATGATACCCTATGGAGTAAAAGACCCCTTAGCCCATAAGCACATACAAAGTCAAAGTCATACCTCAAATCATGCCTAAGAGTGGGAGGAAAAGAGTCTCACTCTTAGCAGGAGAAATAAAAAAAAAAAAAAAAAAATCCAGCACAGCTGCTGGGGGACTCACTAGGTTTGGGAAATTAGTCTTATAAGAGAATTCTCCCTAACACTGCCTATCGTCATCACACAACTGTTCTTTAAACTGCTGAACGTAGGTCTTTGTGATGTTAAAAAAAAAATAAACTAATATGCAGCTTTTAAGCAGGGCTCAAGTCGGGGGTACACACGGGTAAACGGAGCCCCCCCTACTTTTTTCAGAAGTCCCCCCACTTGTTTTAGATGGCACCTTCATATGCTAATTTCTGTTCCCACCTCATCAATTGGTATGTTAATGAGTCGCCACACTTTTTATTAGGACCTGACCCCTGCCTGTAAGTTGTTGCAGTGTAACAGAGTCACATATAGAGGGCACTTTGGGAACAGTGCAGGGGACTCGTGCCAGGAGATGCCACTCGCTAAGTGATGTGACCCGTGGTGGTGGCGGTTAGGCAAACGTCCTCCCTTTATGGAACACCAGGAGATGGGTAACATGGGTAGCACAACCAGACCCCTACACCCCATGTGGCATCATCAACGGTTATGTGGTGCTAGTGGTCAGAAACATTCAGAACATTGTGATTGTGCAAAAGACACCAGAGGTAATGAGTACTCTGGCAAAACTGAGCAGCACCCCAGAGCTAGGTAATTTTTTACCAGGCGTCCCGCATGCTGGCGAATGATCACAGGCAGAGAAGTGGAAAGGAGATGTGGAGCAAGAGCGCTTTGAGGAGACAAAGCTCTGCATGCACAATGCATTAGAAATCGCAGCCAGAGGAAGCATCCAGTGGCCGGGCAGGGAGACGATCCATGAAGCCTCCTGTCACCAAGGGAGTGTAGCCGGAGTCTGCGGCACATGAAGATCAAACCAATCAACCCACAAGTGGAAAAGGCAGGTCAGAAGATTGTCCCGCATGGAAGTGATAAGCAGGTGAGAGAAAGCTTCCAGTGGCCGGGCAGGGAGACGATCCATGAAGCCTCCCGTCCCCAAGGGAGTGTAGCCTGAGTCTACGGCCCATGAAGATCAAACCAATCAACCCACAAGTGGAAAAGGTAGGCCCGAAGATGTGTCCCACATGGAAGTGATCAGCAGGTGAGAGAAAGCTTCCAGTGGCCGGGCAGGGAGACGATCCATGAAGCCTCCCGGGCACCAACGGAGTGTAGCCTGAGTCTATGGGCTATGAAGATCAAACCAATCAACCCACAAGTGGAAAAGGCAGGTCAGAAGATGTGTCCCACATGGAAGTGATAAGCAGGTGAGAGAAAGCACATGAAAGGGAGGTGGGAGCACCAAGCGCTGCCCAATCAAATAACTCAGAGATGGAAGAAAAGATGTCAGCCACACTTATTGCTGAGGGAAATTCGCTTGTAGAAAGTAGACGCAGGACAACGCCAGCAGTCTGGGAATTAGGGATGCATTGCAGAGTTGGTGGAGAGAGATAGTTTCCTGATGTTTGTCACCCAGTTTGTGACCTTGCAAGGGAAGCACAAGTCGCAAAATCTGCTTGGGGCCATAGCCAAGAAAAGATAGAGATAAAAGAAACGCATTCACATTTATGCCGCATTCGGGGTAGTAGAGATGGAAGAATTCGGAGTAGTAGAAAATGGCAAATCCAATAATGCCGAACTCGGGGAACGGGCTTGCGGGGGTGTCCCTCCCCCCACCCCCACCTGTCACAACTGAACTTAAGGGAGGAGGATTTCAATCCCCTCTCCTGAACCACAGAAGCCGAATGGATCGACCCCTCCCACCGTGGTTGGCACGGGCGCCTGGATGTTCGAATTACAGGTAGCCACATGGCAGCCAATGGGGGGAAGAAGGAGTTAGGGAAAGGGGATGGACAAATAAAGGGAAGGAAGGGAAGACAACAAGACATAAACAGCAAAAGACCCCTACAATTCCTGACAAGGTAGCGTAATACTCCTGCAACCTGACCTGACTCTATCTTCAGTAATTAGTAGAACATAACATAACCTTCATACAATACATAACTCATTATACATGGCCTCCTGTATGTTAGCAATCATGACGTAAATCCACAATACACAGATCGTGAGCAAACATGGATTAACATAACACACTGCACATAGAAAGGCGCTTTTCTCCATGTGGAAAAGCCAAATAACTGGAAATGCGGATTAGTAGGGATGTTAGCACTCATGACTTAAAGCCACAATACACAGATCGTGAGCAGAGAACATTGAGACATACACATGCCTCACAAACATGGATTAACATAACATACTGCACATAGAAAGGCGCTTTTCTCATGTAGAAAAGCCAAATAACTGGAAATGCAGATTATTAGGGTTGTTTTTTCCCTGGTATTTTGGAACGTGAAGAAAACAATGTGCCTGCAACCAGACTGGCGTTTATCTTGCCCAAAACCTTGTTATCACATTAGACCAATGATTTATGAGAGTTCACTTAACTCATGGTCCGGACGTTTTCCTTGTTACGTCCGGACATAAATGCTTGAAGCTTCTGTTTCACTCCATATCACTGCCGCAACCCGGCAAAACAAACAAACACAGAAACACTTAACTGATGGTCCGGGAGCCTCCTGCGGCTGACCCGGACCTGTAGCACTGGAGCAGGTTAAAGAGTGTGCACTGACGCAACCCGGGGAATAAAGATGTCTGGAGGCATAGCCGGCGTGGCTCCTTCACGCCGCCCACTTACACCTCTAGCGTTGCTGCTTCGCTCCTGCCGCCGCCGCCGCCCGTGCTCTCCAACATTAATCAACACCAAATGAGCACGGGCGGGCGGCCGTTAAGAGCCCAATCCCTAATTGCAAAGTGCTGGCAGCTGAGTACCGGCAGGCCCAAGGAACTATACATTCCCCATGCCTGCTGGGAATTGTAGTTTTTAGATATGCCGTACCTGCTTCCTCCTGCACCACAGGCCCTTATTCCTGACACCACCCCCCAAACTCAGTATGGCACTCAGTATGGCATTATCGGCTTCAAGGATGGCGGGGGTTTACCCGCTTACACAACATCAAAAGCGCAGGACATATATTTAAAAAAGCAATTTAAAAAATGCAAGCATTTCAGCCTCGCTGTGTTCGGCTTCAGTATTTTTGTCTACGTTCTTTTAACACACATCATATATGAAGATCCAAGAACCTGACGACATCAAGCTGCAGTGGTCGTAGTCCTCCGGCAGGATGTCGGACCCCATTCAGGTGCTTCCCCCGGTCGCCAGGATCTTCTGTGGTGGGCTGTCGAAGGCAATCTGCTGAAGGGGGCTCCATTTTGGCTACCCTGGCCAAAGGTGACGATCGTGACGGACGCATCCCTCACAGGATGGGGAGCTGATGCCAACGAGTTGACAGTCAGCGGTCGTTTGTCTCCGTCGGAGACCAGACTCCATATCAATCTGTTGGAGCTGAGGGCCGTCAGGCTTGCCCTGAAGGCTTTTGTGCCGTCTGTGCGAGGGAAGAATGTTGTGATTCTGACGGACAATACAGTGGCCATGCACTACCGCAACAAAAAGGGGGAGGGAAGGGTCTCTCCCTCTGTGCAGAGAGGCAATGCAGCTCTGGGTCTGGGCCATTCAGCAGGAAATTTCGGTCTCTGCAGATCATCTGGCCGGAGACGAAAATGTGGCGGCGGATGCTCTGAGCAGGCAGAGCACGGTCTCTCACAAGTGGGAGCTGGCTCAGGAGATTCTCCTGGAGATCTTTGCCCTTTTTGGGGACCCCACAAGTGGTTCTCTTCGCCACCAGTGTCAATCGGAAGTGCGGAAGATTCTGCTTGCGGGAATTTCCTCTAAGAGGAGACCTAGCCTTCGTAGTGGAGTGGTCCTTCACACTACTGTACGCGTTTAGTCCAGTCCCCGTCATTCCGCAAGTGCTGCAGAGGTTACGGAGGTTCGGTTCCCGAATGATCCTCATTGCTCCAGCATGGGCCAGGAGAACGTGGTACCCGGACCTTCTCGACATGTCCATCTGCCCTCCACGCCATCTTCCCTACCGAGAAGATCTGCTCTCACGGGAGGGGGGGGGGCAAGTTCTCCATCCAGAGGTCAAGTCCCTCAACTTTCATGCTTGGCTTCTGAAAGGTTGAGGTATAAGGATTGGGACCTCCCTGAAGACGTGATGGAGGTGTTGCTTTCGGCCAGAAGGCCCGCAACAAAGTCCCTGTACCGTTGCCGTTGGAGAAAGTTCTGCGACTGGTGCAGGGTTGAGAATGTGGATACTTTTTCATGTGCCATTCCTGTGGTTCTATCGTTTTTGCTTTCAGTAGCCCACAAGGGCCTGCAAGTGGGTACCATTAAAGGTTATCTGGCAGCGCTGTCCATATGTAAGCGCTCGTTGGAGGAGTGTTTTTATTTTAAGATTCCTTTGATTTCCCAATTTCTCAAAGGGCTTACTAATGTGTTCCCACCGTCACCTTTCCAGGTGCCCGGTTGGGATTTGAACCTTGTTCTAAAATTCCTCATGGGAGCTCCCTTTGAGCCTTTACATTCTTGCCCTTTGAGACTGTTGACCTTTAAAACTGTATTTTTAGTTGCGGTTACTTCCGCTCGCAGAGTAAGTGAGTTGCAGGCACTATCCGCTAAGCCACCCTTCACGGTGTTCCATAAGGACAGGGTTGTCCTTAGGGTTCGTCCTTCTTTTCTTCCGAAAGTTGTGTCAGAATTTCATTTAAGCCAGAAGGTCATTCTTCCGGTGTTCTATCGTCCTCCGAATCCTGGTAAGGAAAAGGAGAGAGAGGCTCCATAGGTTGGATCCTAGGAGAGCGTTAAGCTTCTACATCTCACCCACATGTCCCGGGTCAGAGTGGACGATCAGCACTTTGTAGGATACGCTGGGAGGCGTTTGGGTCAAGCTGTTACTAAGCAGACCTTGTCCAGATGGATTATCTTGACCATCTCAGAATGCTACCGTCTGGCGGGTGAGGACCCTCTGGTAGGCTTGAGGGCACATTCTACTAGGGGTGTGGCTTCCTCCACTGCTCTACAGATGGGTGTTCTCATTTGTAACATTTGTGAAGCAGCCACATGGGCCTCTGTCCATACCTTTATCAAACACTACTTCGTGGATATTGTCCATGGGCAAGATTTGGCCTTTGGTAAGGCAGTCCTCTATTCTGCAATTTGAATGGGCATTCTAAAACTCTAAATTCTTTTCCCACCTCCATACATTGGTACTGCTTTTGGAGTCTGTCATAGATGTGGAATACGTCGGAGGAACCAATCCCTTCGAAGAACAAGTTACTTTCTTACCTGGTAATGTTCTTTCGATGGGATGTTCCGACGATGTATTCCACATCGCTCCCTCCCTACCTGCCCCTCTACAGAATTTCTTATGCGATTGCAGCTTTCGTTTCCGCAAGGCTTTCTGTAGTCATTCTGGCAGAAGATTGGTGCCACACTTTCTGGGGGAAAAAACTACAACTGAGGCTACGGGCGTCATGCGTCCTACTTATAACATCCGGTGACGTCGGCTCGACGGAGGCCCTGGAGGACAACGTATCGACGCAGACGCCGAAAATTCTCCAAAGCAGCACAGCTGTGGTGATTACCTGTCATAGGTGTGGAATACGTCCTCGTGCATCAGATCGAAAGAAAGTTACCAGGTAAGAAAGTAACTTGTTCTTACATATCACACCAAGATACTTTTTCGAATCTGAGTTGCAGAAAGGAAGAGTTAAGGAAAATAAAAAGGTTAGAACAGTTTCTTAAAAAGGTGAGGACTGCAAAATCCCCCAATGAAGTCTAAGCAAGCCTTTCCCAGCAGTAACGGTTTTCAACCAGCTACAACCTATGAGGGACTAGCAATGCCAAAGTCAATGGATTTAGAAGAGTGCCTTTAGGGAGCCAGCACAGCAAAGGTAATTTGGAAAAAGTCTATAGTTCTGATGCACTTCTTGGATAAAAAGTCAGATTGTTCAAAGGAAATCACTGAAGACACACAAGCTGTTAGGTCTGTTCAAAGGGCAGTTGAAATCAACTCAGTTAAACAAGTGCAAATCTCAAGTGAGACAGCACAACTTAAGGCAAGAATGTAAGTACCCCCCATACCCAAACAGTACCTTTGGTTAGAGGAAGAAGTGATCCAGCTGGATGTCGGCTTGCTACAGCTATTCATACCCTAGTTCCAGAATCTCAGTCGTGGGGACAAGAGGGAGGACCTCTGGAGGCTCCTGCGGCAGTACACTGGACGGTCTTTAGCAGCTATGGGCTCTCTTCGTTTCAGTGTCACTTCGTTGTTTCAGCACTTCACAAACAGCACTGATGCAGAACCAATCTCTGGTTGGCCTTTCCTTGCTCCCTCTGTCCTGGGCTCTGGTGAGGGGACTCTTGATCGCGATTTCCAGCTTCTGGAGCGTCCTTAGGAGGCTCCTTGAGCATTTGGCCGGATTCGTTCCGCAGCAGACATTGCACTCGACTATTGCCCCTCGACCCCTGGCATTGGGCGTCTGTGGCAGCGGAGAGGCACAGCAAGTCAGGGATTGCACCAAAGTGGAGTTGATCTGGGGATTAGTTGGTCCGACTAATCCAAGGGAAGAAGTCGTCCCTTCCAGAGCTTTTCTGTCGATTTAGACAAAGGAGATCCGCACAGCAGCAGGGCTTCACCGGGCAATTCAAGATCCAGGAGGTTGCAGCGGGCTTCTCTTCACGGTTTCTATGTCAGATGTTTCTTCCCGTGGTCGACTCTCCTACAGTGCCAAAATCCTCACCTTTGTAAGCATGTTTTCCCATTCATGCACGGCTTAGGCTGTCAATCATACAGCAGAGTGGCTGTCCTATTAGGACAGCCAGCCAGCCAATCACGAATGGATTCAATCAGGCACACCTAGAGACAAAGGACGGGGGAGTTTTGGGACCCTGCCTCGCATCCTGTCCTTCCAGACACACTGGAGCCAGGGTGGGGGGGCTTCAGGGCTGAAGTCCACCAAAGGCAAAACGCACAAAGGGCTCAAATATGTCTCAACGCACAGAGTAAAAACCCAGAAAGGCCTCACAAACATAAAATGGCGAAATACGATGATTGGGGCCATTTTGAGAAAATGGACACTCATGGGTGCTGTAATGCATCTGAGGATTCAGCCTGCGATAGAAAAGAACAATTGTAGTAAAAGCTAAACCACTGCCACCAGCCATTTAAAGAAGGGAGGGTAACAAATAATGTTACATGTGAAAGTAGAATAAGGGGCTAAAAGTAACCGCCCAGCACTTAACATAAGATGGTGTGTGCTGGACCTAGAGAGAGAAAAGGGAAGTACAGTCAATTTCACTTTACTATTCCGGGGAACTGTATTTCACCCAAGAAAATGTATTTAAACCTTAAGAGAAATGCAAAGGACTTCTAAGTGACACTGCACTGAATGTGCTGTGTGTCACTGTACAGAAAACAGATGCCTATGGAGTTTGTCAGACTCCAAAAACAGTGAAAACAAAAAATCCAAATCGGGGAAAAACACATGAGCGAGTGAGAAAAAGGTCCCACTCACTCAGGAGTTAAAAGTAAAAAGTCCTAAGTCCACCAAAAGAGCTCGGGGTCTCTAAGGTGGAACGATTTTTGCACAGAAATGAAAATTCTCGTTAACAAGGTGATCTGAGGTGAATAGTGAATCACCTGAGTAATTGAGTATGTGTTATGTTATGTTAGGGGTATTTATAGAGTGTGCGTTCGCCCGTGGGCATCCTGGCGCTGAGGAGGGGAAAAGTTACTCAAGCAGGAAGGCCCAAGAGCCAGAAAGCAGGACATTAAAAGAGATGGGTCTTAAGAGCCTTTCGGAAGGTTAGATGATTAGACAGCGATTTCATCGCAAGAGGAAGACTATTCCATAGTTGTGCTGCTGTAATAGAGAAGGCCCGCCCTCCAAGCCGAGAACGGCGGTAGGAGGGCACGCATAGCAAGCCTGCCGATGCAGAGCATAGCAGGCCTTTCAGACAGTAGCTCTCAAATCAGACACAAAGGTATTCTGCCCCTTGGCCATGCAGGGCCCGGTGCACAATGCAGAGTGCCTTGAACTGAATACGCTGTGCCACTGGGAGCAAGTGGAGAGAGCGAAGTACCGGAGATATATGGGACACATACGCAGAGGCATAGACAGGGTAGGGCCTGAGCGGGCAAAGCCCACCCAAAATCTGTAACTGCCCACTCAACAGTGCTGTGTTGGCATTTACAGGTGTTCATGTCACTACGGTGGGCTCAACTAAATTAGCTTCAGGCCCCACTTGTTAGACAATCCTGGCTACGTCCCTGTCCATACGGGGTGCCTGTTGCCAGCCTGGCTGCCAAATCCTGGGGACGCTGTAACCTGCAAATCAGCCCTTTGGGCTGTGACAGGTACAGGGAGTTGCAGTAATCCAGCATGCTCAGGATCATGGCTGCTACTGCAGGAGGACGTAATACCAGAGGAATCAAGTGGAGCACTTTCCTAAGAACTTTCAGCTGGAAGTGCCCTTGCTGGCACACCGAGGCTACTTGGGGCACCAGAGAAAGATTGGCTGACATAATCACTCCAAGATATTTACCTTCATAGAGGGAGCCGGGAGTGGACCCAAAGAAGAGGGCCAAAAGGAGGAGATCCACGTGTGAAATCCTAAGAGGAAAAAAATGTATTATTTGTCACAACAGGCCCTCTGAAGGAAGAGACTTTGAAAGGGCAAGAGACGTTTGCACGCAAGGCCCTGTGCTAATGTTTCAACTGTACTCTTCTGCTAGAGAAGCCAGAGACTTTGCTAAGCTTGAGTGTATCGCCTTATCCTGTGCTGAAAACATGGGGAAGGGAGGCCAACTGCCTGAATATCCAGACATCATTTCTTGAACACGTCTTTCTTTTGCATAACATTGTTTCCAACACTATTTGTATTTAGAAGTAAGAATTGGTAATAGGTTTATTACTATAGGTCCTTTTTATTTTGCCAAGACACTGCAAGGACTGTGTTATTATTTGATGGTTGGAGCTTGCTCCCATCTGTAGATTTAGAATTAGATAGGCGTTCGTCAAACGCTTTTTGAAGTTCAATAAACACCCTTGAACTGTGTCACTTTTGTCTGTCCTACTGTTTGATAC
Source organism: Ambystoma mexicanum (assembly GCF_040938575.1). Classification (NCBI taxonomy): domain Eukaryota; kingdom Metazoa; phylum Chordata; class Amphibia; order Caudata; family Ambystomatidae; genus Ambystoma; species Ambystoma mexicanum. Next base: position 1,070,016,483 of record NC_090936.1, on the reverse strand, counting down.
CATGCCCTTCAACCTCAAACCTTGGGGGCGAGGGTATTCCACAGGAGGAACATTGAGGAGTTGCAAGGAGGAACCAAAATAGCACCAGCAGACTAAGAATCTGCATCCCCGTTATTGTTGTGTTCCTCTCCATCCTGTAAATATTTAAACAGAACTGCAGCATGGGCCCACCCTTTCCCTTTCTTCCTCATTCGTCCCCAGGCCCCAGGGATTTGTGCAGTATATTGATCAGTACGAGTAAAGTTGTTGAACCCTGATTTCTAGATGCGTTCTTCCAAACTTCATTGTGATCAGAGTTTACGTGTTTTCTGCAGATCCACAATACGTTTTGGAACGGAGGAATCAAGAGCCCTACTATTAAGGGGGTGACTTTATGGCTTTGTATTGTAAGGAATAAAACGCCCCAAGTGTACCCATATTTGTTCTTTATATATCTGTTCCTGGTACTCCTCTCCCAAGAAGAGGGGTTATTTTTTTTTCCTTTCGTCCTGCAACATTCTCTTTTTGCATTTGTGGTGTTGCTGGGCTCTTTCTCTATTCCCCCCCACCTCCTTCTTGGTGGATTTTGGAACCAGAAACACAAATTCGCTTTTTTTCGCTGTGGTTTTTGTTCCCACCAAAAAGTCATTGCAGATGACGCTACCCAATGATACTGCCACATTGTTCTTGTCACCCAACTTTTGCTGGTCGGGATACTCACTCTGGGCCGCCTCTGCTTCCCTAAAGTGTGCTGGCTAAGTTCTCCAGCTCGGACAGACGGTATTTGAGGTTTATAGGTCTGCCTTGCACTCTAGTTGTCCACTTATCCTGCCCCGTCTTGGCAGCGTATCCTTTTTTCACCTGGAGCCGAAAGTGGATGATGAGTATGAAAAATGAAGCGCACGCCAAAGGGTCTGCTTTTATTATTTCTCCTGGGGAACAGGAGGTATCCCCACCTGTGCGAAGGCTCGTGGTGTTCTGCCAGGTGGACCGTGGCATTTGATTGTTTTGTCCATATGTGGTGGAAGCTGAATTGAATATCGGATCTCTGAACAGCCGTGAGCTTGGCTTTCCCAGCTACTCATCACACCACTGCCAGCTTGCAGAACGTCAAGTCAATACTTGTATATTACTCTGCGCCGTTCGATAGAAAAATTAAAAAAGGAGGACAAGGTCATTAAGCGTACGTTGCTGCTTGAGTTTTCAATAATTACTTTAGCCTCCCTGTTTATTAGAAAAATTTACAGCCGCAGTCTATTCAGAATATATTTGAAAGTGTGGCTCTGTAAAACTAGTTATAGAATAGCAGAGTCTGGCATTTTCCTTGGTGTAGAGATAAGATGGGTCAAATAAAAGCTGGAAATTACAGCTGTACATGTTCCTCGATGCAAATTAATATCAAGGTTTAGTCAAGTAAATTGGCCCTGTGCTGGTGCATGTGAGATGGCCTTGGGTACTTGGTATTCAAAGCGAAAAGTCATCAAGTCACCCAGTTTGGATATCCGGGGTAGGGCACAGGATCAACATTTCCACAGCGTTAAGGATTTCACTGCGCTAGATTGGCCACTTGATTGAGCACCAGGCTCATGAAAAACCGAAGACCTGGAGCCCCTAAAGGGGAGCTGTCATGAAATATGTTATTTTTTTTTAAATATGTTTTTATTGGCATTTCTTTAAACATGAACATCAGGACTTCAACATTGTCCCATTCCTCCCCCTTCCCCCCTTCACCGGTTATATTGTCCTTAGCTGTCCCACTTCTTCCCATTGTTCTGCTTCAGTCTTATCCTGTAAACATGTCCAGTATGCGGATTTTGTGTGGGCACCACTGCATCCTATAGTTACTTTGTAGATAATCTATCGCTTCCCCCCAGTCTGTTGCAAATCTCTGCCGGTCCCCTTGTATGTTGTATGTGATTCTCTCCATTGCCACATATGTCCATATTCTGTGTAGCCATTCTTGATTGGTTGGGGGTATCTTCTGTTTCCATTTCTGGGCTATTGCTAGCCATGCTGCTATGAGGAATCCCATGACGTTTCTCTTTTGTGTCTTTGAGTCTTTGTGAGTGAATCTCGAGGAATCCACATGCCGCACATCCATACTTCCTCTCCTAAGTTTTCTGCTCCCTCGAAGATGTTTTGCATTTGTGTTTTCACCACGCAGTCCCACCATATGTGTCTCCAATTTCCTACTGTGTCCCATCACCTCCAACATTTTTCTTGCGATGTGGTGAACATTCTGTGGAGTCTTTCTGGGGTGTAATGCCATTGAATCATCATTTTCGTCCACACTTCTCTTGTTTGGATCGCCCATGTCCATTTTGGGATTATTTGCCAGATGTACATCCATTGTTCCCTCGTGATTTGTTTCCCTTGCGTTGTTTCCCATTTCTTCATATACTGCCATTTTATGTCCTCTGCCTGGGCGTTTATGAATTTATAAAGGGTGGAGACAAATTTCTTTTCTCCCGACTGGGTCATCATATATGTCGCAAATGGGGTCAGGGTTCTTGTCAATGCTTGTGTTATCCTTGGCGTAGTGAGCCAGAGGTATAGTTGTTCGTATTGGAATCTGTCCTTTTTCCTTGAGGCCCAGTAGGTCCTGACATTCGGTGTACGTTCTGGTCTGTAGGCCATCATACATGTCTCCCACTTTCACGCAATCTGCTTCTCGCCATTTCTGAAATGCTCCTTTTTCCGTACCCGGAGGGAATTTTGGATTGTCGCGAATTGGTATGAAGGGGGCGGGATCTATTGTGAGTATTTCTCTCTTGGTTGCTCTGTCCCATATTTCCAAGATTGTGCTCATGATCTCGCTTATTCTGACATTTTGATGTCTGTGCTCGGGTCTGCTCCATAGTAAGTGCCGCATGCTTGATTTTGCGACTGCTCTGACCTGCGCCACCCACCATTTTTCTGATGCGTTTGTGATCCATTCGTTCAGAGCCCACATTTCTGCTGCCTCGTAATACTTCCTGAAATGAGGGAGCGCCATGCCTCCTTCTGACTTTTGAGCCGTAAGTGCCTGTTGTGACAGTCTAGGTGTTTTGTTTTGCCAGATGTATTTTGTTATTATTTTGGTGAGTGTCTTAAAGAATGGTGATGGTATCCGTATAGGAAGTGCTTGGAAATAATACAGTAGTCTGGATAGGATTGTCATTTCTATAACTGTTATTCTGCCCCACCAGGATATTTCTAACAGATTCCATCTGTCCAGGTCTCTTTTCACCTTTTCTAGGAGTTTCGTGTAGTTCCCTGTGTAGAGATTCTTTATCGTGGTGGTCAGTGTGACTCCCAGGTATCTCACCCAGTCCTACGCGGTTTGTAGGTGCAATTCTTCCGTTTTCTTATATATCTCTTGTTTTTCTCCGGCCAGGACCATTACTGACGATTTCTGTTAGTTTATTTTTAGACCTGATATTAATCCGTAGTCGTCAATCTGTTGTATGAGGAGGGGTAATGTCTTGGTTGGTTCTGTTAGGGTCATCATCATGTTATCCGCATATGCGGCTGTCTTGTGTGTCTGCCCCCCCATTTCTATGCCCTTGATGTTGGGAGCTGATCTTATCTTTGCCAGCAGGGGTTCAAGGAAGATTGCATACAGAAGGGGTGATAGTGGGCAGCCCTGTTTGGTGCCTCTTCCTATTCTGAATGGACCCGAGAGTTCTCCGTTTACTGCTATCCTAGCCATTGGTGAGTTGTAGTTGGCTCGAATCATGTTTATATATGCCTTTATATGCCCATTTTTTCTAACATTGCAAATAGCATAGTCCATTCGACCGGGTCGAATGCTTTTTCCGCATCTACCGATAATATTGTTGATGGGGTATTTTTGATTCCCACTTTCTGTATGAGATGTGCTATTTGTCTAATGTTGTCGTGGGTTTTTCTGTTTGGGATGAATCCTGATTGTTCTTGATGTATCAGTTTGGCGAGTAGGGGTGAGAGCCTGTTTGCGAGTACCTTTGTATAGAGGTTTGCATCAATGTTGATTAAGGCTATTGGGCGATAAGAGTTTGGATTCTCTGGGTCTTTCCCCTTCTTGTGGAAGACTTGTATTTTTGTCTCGTTCGTTGAGGTAGCGATATTGGTCGTGTCTTTAAAGGTATTAAAGAGATTTGTTAGGATGGGGGTTAGAATTTCCGCATACGTTTTGTAAAAGGCTGCTATGTAGCCATCCAGTCCTGGAGCTTTATTTTTGGGTATGTCTCTAATTGCTCTTGTTACCTCCTCTACTGCTATCGGTTCATCAAGTGCTGCTTTTTCGTCTGATGTGATGGCTGGAAGTGTTATCTCCTTTAGAAAGGCTGCCTGTTCCTCTTCATTTGGCCTCTGTGATGTATAGTGTTTCTGGTAGTAATCTCTGAATATTTCTTTAATGTCTTCTGATTGTGTCTTCTTTATTCCATATCCGTCTTTTAATGTTTGTACCGTTTGGTTTTGTTGTTTCCCTTTTAATTGTCTTGCTAGAAGTTTATCCGCCTTATTTGATTTCATCGCATACCAATGTTTTGTGTGGAGTAGTTGGTTTTCCGCTCTTTTGGTCCTGAGTACATCTAGCTGACTCTGGGCATGTCGATATGCCTTCTTTATTTTCAAGGATTTCTTCTTTGCCATTTCTTCTCTGATCTCTTCCAGTTTTTTTTCTAATTCACTTTACCATTTGTATGATTGCTTATCTTTTTGTGGTTTCAGGGCTATTATTTGTCCGAGTATCACCGCTTTGAAGGCTTCCCAAACTGTGCTTGGAGAGACTTCCGGAGTGCCATTTTGTTCGAAATAGTCTGTTATCTTTTCTCTAATTATTTCCTTCGAGACCGGGTCTTGTAAGATTTCCCTAGGGAGTGTCCAACGCCATAGGCCAGAGTGTTTGCGGATTGTAGGAAGTGAAATCCATAGTGGGGCATGGTCTGATAGCGATATTTGACCTTTTTCTATATCCTGGATCTCCCCTACTAGGCTCCCTATGACCCATATATAGTCAATTCTGGAACTTGTGTCGTGCACATGTGAATGATATGTGTACCCCCGGGTTGTGCCTCTGATTCTCCGCCATACGTCTTCCAGAGCCATCTTGTTCATTTTCTCTTTTAGCGCTTGTGATGGTGTACCTTGTTGCGAGTGCTTGGGGTTTCAGCCATCTTCCCTCTGGTTCCATGCAAGATTGAAGTCTCCTGTCAGACTCACTTCTCCTTCTGCAAAGTTTTCTAGTTTGTTCGGCGTTTCTTTAATGAAGCCGTCCTGGCCTGTGTTTGGAGCGTAAAGCGTTGCTAATGTTAATTGGCGATTTTCTATCTGGACTTTCGTGAATAGATATGGTCCATTTTTATCTGTCATTGAGCCTTTGATTTGTACATTGAGTTGGTTGGCGAATGCTATCATGACTCCTTTTTTCTTCTCTTCATCGTTGGATTGGAGAATTTGGTTGAAGCCTCTTATGCGGATTTGGCCTTTCCTTTTTTTCTGTATGTGTGTTTCTTGGAGCATTATTACATCATACTTCTCTCTGTGTAGGAAGTGTTCCGTTTATTTTCTTTTTACTGGCGAGTTCAGCCCTCTGATGGTATAAGTTAATATTTTTAGCCCCATTCTTTCTTTTGGGCCTCCAGTCTCACTTGTGTTTTATTGTGTGGGTTGCAGTGGTGTACTTTAATGCCGGTGTTTAAATCTTTTCCCCTTTGAACTTTTCCCTCAACTCCCGTCCCTACCTTCCCCCCAACCTTTTCCCTGAGGAGGGCCCTGGGCCCTATGGTTGCTTGGGCGTTCTGCCTTTGCTCCATGCTCTCTAATGACTCAGGTTTATAGTTTCGCAGGGGGTCCTAAACCCTGCTTGTGTCCTGTGGATTCCAAGGATGTCCCTTGGCTCTGCTGCATCCTCGAGTAACCACCTGCCCTGTCAGGTATTTTTCCTTTCTATGTAGCTTCTCCCTCCGGCTTATCTTTGTTTCTGTCCTTCGTTCCTGGGGTGATATTAATTGAGCTCCGCTTTGCGGGATTGGAGTCTTGTTCTTCTTTTCTCTGTCTGCCATCCCCTCGACTCTCGCCTTCCTCCTTGGAGTTCTCTGTCCCTTGGGGATTCCATCACTTGTTCTTGCCTGCCCAGAATCTTGAGGCCTTCCTCGCATGTTCTGATGCGATGTTGTCGTTCCTCCCATGTGAAAAGGAGACCAAATGGGAAGGTCCATTTATAGCGTATTACTCAGTTAGGAATTTTGTTACCTGGGGCATCTCTCTTCTCTTTCTGAGCGTGGATTGTGCAAGGTCTTGGAATAACTGAATTTCTTTGCCATTCATTTTTATTTGCTCTATTGTCCTGGCTTTTCTCAGAATGTGCTCCTTTTGTGTGTACTGTGTCAATGCTACCGGTACATCTCTTAGGCAGGCTCAGGGTTCTCCTTTTCTTGGGGGGCCTACTCTGTGTATTCTGTCTATTTGAATTTCTTCCCCTGTGCCGTCTGTAAGTATGTCTAGGAACACCTGTTGTACTGCAGTGCGGAGGTCTTTATCCTCCACCGTTTCCAGCATATTCTTTATTCTTATGTTTGACCTCCAGGATCTGTTTTCCAAATCTTCATTGTGTTTCTAATTCCAGTGCTAGTCATGCTAGCCGGTCTTGTGCTTCTGCGTGTTGGAGAGTTTCCTCATCTATATTCTGGACCGTCCTTTCCAATTTATCTGTTCTCTCCTCTAGATTTCTTATGTCCCTCTTGAGTTCCTGGACTGCTTGTTTCATGTCCCACTTCATGTTTTCAAACTGCGCCTATGTGGAGGACATAAATTGATCCTGAAATTCCTTAAACCAATTTTTCATGTTGTCTTTCGAGGCCATTTTCGCGTCTTCCTGCTCCGATGTGGTTTCCCCCTTGCCTTTCTGTTTGTTTGCTTAGGCGCGATTTTGTCTGCACTCCAGAGTTGGATCAGGTCTTGATCTGATTTGGATCTACAGGTGTTTGCCAATGATGCTTGTTGCACGTGCCATGTTTCCTTCTGTGGCCGTCCCTGGAAGATTGTATAGTTTTCCCTTCTGGCGGGCGTTGCGGGGCCCAGCCGCTTTTTTGTGGGTTGGGGGCTCCGGGGGGCCAGGGGGGGAGTCCCCGTGCCTCTGGGTCTTATTTGTGCTTCCCTTCAGGTTTTGGGCTGGGCCCGCGTCCGATGGTTGGGGGGGGCCCTTCTAACCTGTTTCTGGGCTGGGGCCCGCAGTGAATATGTGTGTTGGTTATAGGGGCCTTCCTTGCTTTTCCGGGAGGTGTAAGGTTTTATTGGCTTCCCCTCCCCTGTTGCCGTGCTCCGTTTCTCCCGTGTTTGCCTCCCTGGGGTGCGTTGCTGCATTCCAGGGGGGGATGCGGCCTCCGCCTCACCGCTGCTGAGTTCCCTCCCCAAATTGTACCTGTAGCTCGCTGTCGGGGCGGCACGGCTGGGCGTTTGTCTCCTTCTGCTCTGCCCGTGGAGGCCGCCTTCGCTTCTCCTCACTGGTCTGGGCCGCTGGGCTGCGTTCCTTCTTCCGCTGGGTTGGCGCCTTCCTCCGCTCCACGCCTCGTCCACGTCCGGATCCGCACTGCTAGTCTGCCCGGGTCCCTCCGCCAGACTCCGCTTCTCTCACCCAGGTCCTCTTTGTCAGCAGGGTCTCCGCCTCGGGCTGCCGTGGAGACCGGAGGTTCCTTCCTGCGCTCCACTTCCCCTCTGGGGTTCCACGCTGCTGGGCTGCTTGGGGACCGGCTCACTGGGTTTGCTTCTTCCTCTGTGGGCTGGTTCGTTCGGGACCGCTTCCTCCGAGGTTGAGTCTGCTCTCCTCCTGGATTTCACCTTCCGCCGCGTGTTGGAGGGTGGCTACGCATCGGCGGGCTAGATGTGTGCTGATTTGTGTTTCTTTATTATTGCAGCCCAAGCTGGGGGACGGAGCTCCGCTCACGCACGTCTACCTGGCTCGGCCGCCATCTTGGAATCCCGAAATATGTTATTTTAAAACATCGAAGTAACTACTAGTGGCACCTTGGAGAACACCAACAGAACTTTAAGAAAAAGTTAAATAACCCTAAAAAAGCAGCCAACCAAATGACTCCTGCATCTTTTCCTCTGCCTCACATGGTGCCCTGGCTTCTGTGACAAATGGTCAATATTATACTTGTCTGATCACTGAAAGACATTTTCCACAACTCTGAGGGGAAGTGACTACTGTTACAGAGTCTTGGTAATAGTCTTGACTAAAGGAAACAATTCTCAACTCTGAACTTCAATGATACAGTTCTGAAATTGAATAATTGTATATGTTAACCCTCTTTCCACCTGTTTTTCCTTCATTGTAGCCTTTATTTTTATTTTATTTTTTATTTCTCCCTTACTTTCCATATTTTGTTTTTCTTCCTAGTCTTCTTTCCTTTCATTATTTTTCTCTTTGCATCTTTTCTTATTTTCCTTTGTGCAATCCTATCCTCATTCTTTCTGCCCGTCTTCCCTCGCCCCTTTCTGTTTGCCATTTAATTCTTCATTCCTTTTCAACATTTCTTCTTTCTGTCCACCCTTCATTCTTAATTTATTTCCTTCCTTCATTTCACGTTTGTGTCTATTTTTCCTTCATTCCATCTTCATTTTCTTTCTTCTGTCTCCCTTTTTTACTTTTCTTTGTCTTTCTTTCTCTTAATTTCCTCACTTTTGCTTCCCTTTTTCTTGTTGCACTTCATGGTCTCTATTCTTGCTTTCTTTCTTTCACTTTCTTTCTAGCTTTTTTATCTTTCTTTGTCTCACTTTCTAGCTTTTTTCTTTTTTGTTCTGTTCATTTCTCTTGCTTTGTCAGTCTTTCACTGTTTCTTTCATTCACACTTTTTGTTCCTTTCTTTACATTCATTTCCTTTTCTTTCTAACTTTCTTGCTTTTTCCGTCTCATTGTCTTGTGTATCTCTTGTTCTTTACATCAGTCTTTCCCTCGTCCCATCTTTCCTTTGTCTTGTTCTTACTTTCTGTTATTTTTAAAACTGATGAACAAAACAAACTCAAATTCTTAGTTTCTCTGATCAGTGGAGCTTTCTAGTGAATGATGCAATTAAAGATCTGAGAAATCATATTGTAATCGTAGCCTATCATTTTTAAGTAAAGGAAGACCTTACTTCCTGTGAGTAAGCATCATAATCAGGGCAATTACCTATGACTGGCACAAAGTCTTTACACTTCTCCAACCTGGAAAAGCATAATAGCTAAAGGTTTCTAATTCTGGAGTGAGCCTATTCTATTATAGGGCATCAGTTAATTTAGTCTGTGACCCGTTTTATGTAAACGGTAACTTTAATATCAGCTTGTAAGACTGATTACACATTAACTGGTCTCTCTTTGAGTCTTCAATATTGATGAGGGTGTTGCTTTTAATTAGTGCTCTGGTATTGTTATTTTGCACGCTCCTTATATAGGTAGTTGAAGCAACACAGACGTGACCTTTTATTTTTACTACACTTCCCACTATGGTGTTTTCGTAGAAGTCTCCTGAAAAACACGCTTGATGGTGTTCCCTAGTTTAGTGGGGGTCGTAACATATCAAAGAAACTAAAAATAACATATGTCCCGCATCCATTTAGGGCTCATAAGAGGCAAAAGAGGAAATGGGTTCGTTCCATTGTGAACCATTGATTTGTTTATTAGGCTTACTTCCGTCACAATACTTCAAGCCATCATCGTATTCCTTTTTGAAAGAGTGTGAATACGTTGGTTCCAGTCATAGAAAGTGTTTAAATAGTGATTATTCTGATCATCAGGTTTAGTGTTCGGTAGGAAGGTTGGTCTTTCTTTTTGGAAACAACGTTGACAAAGAATTTAGTGTGATTTATCAAATTTTCTAATGCACCGTTCACAAGATAATTGCACTGGTGATAACTGGATATAAAGTTTAATGTGGTGTAAATTGTGGTGTTAGTTAGCTGAAAGAAGATTATAAATGAGGACATTGAGAAAATGAAAGAAAAAGGTCTGAGAAGAAAAAGACAATGCAAGAGTGCAAAGGAGGGAAAGTAAACAAATACGTGGGTGAAAATAGAGCTAACATGCAAAAAAGAAAATGGAAAGATCTGGATAGAGGGGAGAAAGGAAATCAAGAAAACACATTTTGCTAAATCGAAAAAGCAAAAGATGAAAATAGGACAGAAACCAGGAAGGATGAAGGGAAGCAAAGAACTAGGGCAGAAAATGTGAGGGATGAAGCAGAGAAGGAGAGAACCAGAAAGCAAAACATTATAAGGGACAGAAGAACCAGGAAGGAAGGATGAAGGAAGGATAGAATTAATTATAAAAGAACGTAACATGCAAGAAAATAAATATTTAAGGAAAGAATGATGGATAAAAAGAATGAAGGAATAAGGGAATGAATGAAGGAAGAGTTGCACGAAGGAAAGAGAATGAGGAAGAACAGAAAGAGAAACAAAGATGAAATGAAGAATAAAGACATAAGCAAGTGAGGAATTAAAGAACAATGCAACATAATAATCGAATGAAAGACTTAAAGTAAGAAAATAAACAGAATAGAAAAAATGAAATGAATAATAAAGAAAAGATGAAATGGAGCAAGGAGAAAGACAAGAGGATGGAAAGAAATGAAGACCAAATGAAGTAAATGGTTAAATGAAAGTTGTAGGAGGAGATAATAGAAAGAAACAAGAAAGCATGGAAAGAAGGATGAGTAGGAAAGAAAAGACCATTAGAAGTGAAATGAAGAAAAGAAAGAGCAGTAACAGAGCAAACCAAAATAAAAAGATAGAAAAAGGAAGGATAGAAAGTAAAGAAGGTCAAAACTATCATAGCAAAGTAGCATTATACATGCAATACATGTAACTTCAGAAATTCTCCCTATAGTCAAAGCGATTATTGATACATTGTAACAGCAGCCACTGCCTCCCATTGTTATTGAAAGTGTTCTTACATGGTCAGTTGAATCTCTTATTGATGCTCTGTCATAGGATTCACATCACCATATGAGGCAGTGGGAATGAGCAGCTCCCAGAAGCGAACTGGAGGGCTTGTTGTTGGGGTCATTTACATTACTTTTTAAATTTTTTTTACAAGTCTGCTAATCCCCTCCAAGGTCCTCTGGCCTCCCCTAGGGAACAAGGGGGCTGGGTACCTTCCCAGAGTGGAGGACAATGGGCCCAGGGGCCATATGGGGTTGTTCTCTGGGCCATCCTCCATTGGTCCCCCTCGTATGGCAGGATACAGTCATAGGAGAAATCCATAAGTATCCCCACCCCCAAGCTAGAGATCCTTAAGGTCTACTTGCCAGACTCCATCCCAGAGAAGAAAAACAAACACACTTATTCATCAACAGTCAGATTTGCAAACAAGATACTTTTAAAAGCCACACTATTACTCTTGTCAAAGATCCTTCAGAAACCAGAGAGATTCTCCCCCAGCCAGAGTTCATACCTGGTATACAATGTTGCCAGTTAGAGGATTTTCCAGCAGCATTTCCCTTAGCCCATTGTCTACTGGTAGTGTTTCTCTGCTGGTGATATGAAGTTAAAATTCTACTCCGGACAAGTATTTCTTTTACAGTCAGAGGGGTTAAAAGACAGTTAATCTCCGGCTCTCTATATACCTCTGCTATGGAACATAACTTTAAGATCCTTCATGCATGGCATCTCCCCCCGGCCAGGCTGTCCAAGATGTATCGGGGCCTTTCCCCCCTGTGTCCTAGGGAATGTGGCGTCCGGGGTACATGGTTCCACATGTGGTGGGAATGTCCAGGTGTTCAGCTGTATTGGTTGGAGCTCCTTAGTTGGATCAAGGACATTATGGGATTTTCTGTGTCCAAAGGCCCCCTGGAGATTTTATTTGGGATTTTGGTTTCTGACGAGGACCCGGGTGGCCTCCGGCAGGCAATAAAGGGAATGTTGAGAGCGGGGAGATTAGCTTTGGTGCAGAATTGGAAAAGTAAGCTTACCCCTTCTAAATCAGAGTGGCTGTCTAAATTGTGGGTGATATTCACATATGAGAAACTGTATGCTATGGTCCACGACAAAATGGTAACCTTTTTGCAGGATTGGTCTCCGGTCCTGTTGCATGAGGGCTGTGAGGCACTGAGACTTTGAACGTTTTGCTGTGCTTTGCCTCATTCCTCTTCCTGCCGCTCCTGGGCCTAGATTCCTGCACACCCATTGAGTTTGATGTTGACTGTGAACCTTCTTGGGCCAGCAAATGTTCGAAACATGTTTTTATAATCTCGGCTCCCGTCTTTCACAGATGCAACGATCCCACTCAGTACTCGGTAACTATAGGGCAAAGGGGGGGAGGGGGAGGGGAAAGGGGGACTGTACACCAGTTTTTTTAAATTGTTGTTGGTAGTGTATTTAACGATAATACCTGTTTTTTCTGTATTTTGAAAATGTTTAATAAAACTTAATGGGAAAAAAAGACAGTTAATCAATTTACCAGCATCAAGCTACATGTTGAGGAAACAATGGAGCCTATGTCGTTCTCAAGCAGTGTCTACAGTTGATTCCAAGATGGCAGACAGTTCTAATAATGGTTTAGTCTGACCCCCTAAAATCAAGAGCCATCCCACGCAAACATAAGGAACAGCCAATCCCATGCCCTTATCAATTGCATGATACAGATACAGGCCCCCAGTGAGAGCCCAGTCTAGTGAGAGGGAACACTAGACTATAAAAGCCCACAAGCTCAGTCCGGTGGTGTGAGGGTTTGGAGAAGGAAGTTGCAGCGGGCTGTTGGAGTACGTTTGAGAGGGTTATGTTATGAAGGTTGGTGAGCAGAGAATGTAGAAGAGAATTGAATGCCTGAAGCAGTGAAGGAGGTGGTTTGAGGGTGTAAGAATGAAGTGTTAACATCAGGGGGTGGTTGGAGAGAAAGTAAGAGAGGTTGTTTTAATATCAAGAGGTGTTAAGAGCAGACAGATCAGGAAGCAATGAGGAGGCCTAGTTGGCAGAAATCAGGCAGGAGTTCGAAGAAGCTTTGGGAGGTGAGATCAGAGGAGGTGTAGATGGCTGAGTGGGGAGGGTGATGTTACGATACCAAATTGGGGAAAGTAACAAGGCCCGGCCAGAGACCTTATGGAGGAGCGGGCAAGGCTGCAGCATTCACCTACAGGGAAACATGCTATTATGCCAAAGGCTCATTGAGGAGACCTGGAGGAGTGTCCAAGAGATTCAGCACAGAGCAAAAGGGTTCGGGAGTTACTGAAACCTGCAACAGTCAATTAAGGTGACTGCGAGACTGAGACCAATGGTTCATATTGTATCACAATAGTCTTTTGCCTTTAATTTCTTTTGTTTCCCAAGCTGATTTCTCTGTGTCTATTACGGGTAAGCAATGCTACACTTTTTTTTTCTTTTGACGGACTAGCATTATGGAATCTAGGGTTCAAACAAAACTATATGGATGTTTCTAAAGTAGACAGTGGCAACCATGGATTAACATAATGTGTGGTCTTCTCCATAGTTCAACACTTTCATAGATAAATGGTTAAATCATTAAGTTCTGAACAAATACTTATAAGCCCTTGCACCTCCTTGGGACACCGTACTCTACAAGTAAAGTTCAAATTATGTGGCCAACAGCAGGTTCCAAATCTAATCTTAACAAGTTTTTTTCCCCTAACCTACGGTAATCTTACAGCAAAAATAAAGAGGTGATGGGTGGAAGGTTTATAATTAATCTTAAACCTCTGGCAATTGCTCTGGGCAACCCCCCAGACCATCAGGTAGTCCAGCCCGAACTGCTAGGTCACATCCTTTTTGCACGAGAACATAAGCAGCCCCAGACATGGTTTGGAGATTTGCCCAGAGCAATTGGCAGAGGTGTATGATTAATTTGAAACCTTTCAGCCGTCACCTCTATGTTCTGCATTGTCACCACTAGTGGGATGGGTATGCCCAGAGGTGGGTTGCGTGCCTGCTGGGCCTAGAGACTCAAGGTACTCCTCACTGATGATTCCCAATGAGGCCGAAACATGTCTGGGGATGCTTGTGGTCTCTTGCAGAATGGATGTGACCTAGTAGTTTGGGCAGGGTTGGTCCGACTGCCCCTTTGGGGGTCAGACCAACCCTGATTTGCATATGGTCTTTCCCCTTTCTATAATAGCTGGGCAGGCGAAGAACAATCTTCTGGAGTGTTTCCCAGAGCAATTGCCAGAGGTTTACAATGAATTCTAGACCTTCCAGCCATCACCTCATTATTTTGCATACCCTAAACTTGTAACATAAACATTCAGCTAACAGAGGAGTTCAAAACCGTAACCTTCAATGATCAGCCATAAACTACTAAAGTAAAACAGCAAATACAATCTCATGGGAAGGCTTTTCCACAGTCTACTCAGTTTTGACTCTCCCAGTCGTCCTGCGGTCAGCAGCTCTCTGAAGACCACTCCCAGGTGTCGGGTCCCTTGTATCAGGTTCCTTCTTTTTGCTCTCCCATAGCCTGAGTTTGTTCAGCATAGCATAGCATAGCGGGAATGCTTACTTCAGGTCATCCCACTACCTTGGGGTTCTTCTGCTTCCCCAGCAGGCCTCTCCCTGACCTTAGATTTCACAACATTTACTGCAATGACTGTTTTTCTCCTCTTCGTTCAGGGTCCTTTCCAGGCAGTTAATAATCTGCCACCCTCCTGACACGGGTCTGTCTGGGTAAGGAAGTACCCCCTTCAGGCTTCCTTCTCCTTGACCATCCAGTAGGTCCATCGCTCTTCCGCAATCTTGCCCCTTCTGAGTTGTTTCAGTTCTGGGTTAGAGTGGATGCACCGGGCTTCCACTACCTTTGCCCGCATATTGTCCAGGGTCTGTGAAGAGGTGCAGCGGCTACTTTCCAAATGCCGTCTTCTCTGTCACCTTTCTTGGTATCACTACTGGCTCCTCCACTCCCTTATCCCTCTTTTATAATGTTTATGGGGAATGAACAATTTATTTTTCCCACCTGATTGGCTGCGGGCGATGAGTTTGATTTCCATAGTCATAAATGATTTTTTGCTCACACTGCCTCCATCTTATATTTGAATCTCTGTGCTGGGCCTGTCCTAATTTGGAGATTTCCCTCACCTGTTGTTGCCACGTCGCGGCCATCATGATATCTGTGGTTTCGACTTCGGCATAAGCAGTATTCCTTGCGTACTAGGGGCAGAGTCCGGTTGCTGCTTCACCTGACCGTGAGGACCAGGGTCATCCAAACTCTTCCCCTTATAAGTTTGGGAACTTCTTTGGTGTTCTTGCTTGTGCTTCACACTCTTATTTATCTGCTCTTGCGGAATATTCTTTCATTAAATTCCATTACAGCATTATGCTCCAGTTTGAATTTAGTCCTAGACAATGTTGCTTTAGGATGTGACCAGTGCTCCAGATACTATTTTGCATTGGGAGTATTTTGCTCCCTATTTTTAAAGTTGGGTGTAAAAGGATTTTTAGGGAGTAAAAAAGTAAATGCCATTCCCAGTTATGTTTTTTCACCTAGTTAGTTATGCACATTAAAAATATACACTTTTACTATTTGGGAAACAAAACAGTAGCTAAAGTGCACTCAACATTAAGCAACATTTTCTAGGTAACTAGATGGAAAAGTCATAAACTACTTGGGTGCAGAGGAGGAATAACCGCCCTGACACAAAGCAATCACTATAACTATGATATGATATGGTAGGTTATTTATAACGCGCTTAATACCAAGAGGACCCGGGGATCAAACCTATGTTGCTCCATTTCGTCTTGCTTCCAAGGCGTGCACGTTGCCCCTGAGCTATCCTCGTGAGACAAAAAAAGAGCCCAATATATGATCTCTCCTGGCCTCTGCACACCTTAATGCCAGAAATCTGGCTGAAAATACTTCAGAGGTTAACTACACAGATAACTTCACAGTTAAAAAAAGAACAAATGACCAGTCTTTAATCTTCCAGTGTTCCAAATGAATATGTGATACCAAAACTTCAGTCAGTGCTCAACGCGTTTCCGGGAAAACCCCTTCTTCAGGAGCTGAGCTGCAAATATTAAATACACAAACAATTTCATATGTAATGTCTAATTTACATTCAGTTCAATACATCCCTCACCACCACACCAGTTGCAAGAGAGCAAATAAACATGTCAAGGGTTCACAGGCTAGTGTGACATCCATGGGTTCACAACCCTCAATAAATTGCAACGGGTGAAGTGCTACGTTACCACCAATCCCCAGGATACATACCGGAAACAGGAAAATTCTGATAGCCAAAGATATGTTAATCGGCACCCAGGTTGCAAACAAAAATTCATGCACCTGGAACCACACCAGAGGTTACTAATTATATGATAAACTGTGTTCCACCTACCTAAGTAAATAGTGTGGTATTCGACACCAATCCTAGCCGGCACTTCCATGGCCTAATTGTCTCAACTGTTAGCGAGGACCTGTCTCTCTTTTAAGGGAACTGAAATTGAGGATGGGTATCAATGCATGTCCGGATACAACCTACAGGCAAAGTGTGTAACCATTTGGAAAATGTGAATCTGCCTTAGATGCACCCTTTCCCGTGAGAGAGACATGTGTGAGGCACTCCATGATGCCTTTTCTGCCAACAATTTTGAAATGAGATGTACAAATGTAATCATGGTATACGTATAAATCAACATTTCTACTTGTGTAATAAAGAGACCCTCCCAAATGGGAAATGGAAGCAATATAATGTCCCCTTTCTTTTACTACTTTGGATCAGGCAGTAATAATAGTAGTTTCTTCCTCTGGCTCTATGTGTACTACTGGTGCAAACATACCCATGTACCCATGGAGCTGTGTGGTTAAAAACCGGGGGATGGGCCCTGTGTGTCTATTTCCTATGTTTGTTGAGAATATTTGTACTCCCTTTTTTAATTTTTTGGGAGTATTTGCCTATTTTTAGAGAGTAAAATTGGCAGATACACCCCTTATCCTTAGGGCTGGGAGTGACTTGACCAGAAACCCCTAGTTATCTTTTGCTTAGGATTTCTAGAAGCAGGGATCTGCAGCACATCGGTCAGAGTACTACCGTGCATTTGTGGGGCAGGCAAGTCTGCAGGATCCCACTCCTTCCACCCTCTGCGCGCATCTGGACCACCCAGTATCTAGCAGCTCACCCCCGCTCCCATAGCAAGATGGGGAGTTGATGCAGCTCTCCACATGTTTTAGGAATACAAGCTTTGTGACGGGAATCCTGCATCCGGCCTGTTTGTGCTTCCCGCTCAGCTATATTACATCCAGCATCTATGATCTGGTCTACTGGAATAGTTCTCCTGAGCCACATGACTCAATGACAGGTTATGTTTGGGGCACGGAGACACACACACACACACACACACACACACACACACAGACACACAGACACACACAGACAGACACAGACAGACAGACAGACAGACAGACACACACAGACAGACAGACACACACACACACAGACCCACACACACACAGACGCACACACAGACAGACGCACACGCACACACACACACAGACAGACGCACGCACACAGACAGACGCACGCACACAGACAGACGCACACAGACAGACGCACACAGACAGACGCACACAGACAGACGCACACAGACAGACGCACACAGACAGACACACACACACAGACAGACACACACACACAGACAGACAGACACACACACACAGACAGACAGACACACACACACAGACAGACAGACACACACAGACAGACACACACAGACAGACACACACAGACAGACACACAGACAGACACACACAGACACAGACTTTTCTCTTTGTAGACAAAAAGCCAAAAGAGACCGTGAAGATTTTTCCTGAACCTTTTTGCTAGGCTACCCGTTTTCCCCCTGTATGCCTCACCCCCGGACAGGAGGAAGTCTCAATTTTTTTGTTGTTGTGTTACACTGCTACAGCAGTGCCACCCCTTCTGGTGTTGTCCATGGGGCTTCATCATGGCCTTGCATTGTGCTGATCACCTAGATGCCCTGGAACTCTGACTGCCACAATGTAATTTCCAGTTTCCTTTTCTGCACTGGACCAGAAGCCCCAAACACGGGATTGATACACTTGGTAACTCTGTCCAATGGATTATACCTAGTAGGAAGTATCTTACCAGAAGTGATTGATGCCCAGTCTTAAAGCCACTTCACTCTCAGCGCTGCATGAGCATTGCGTACAATAATTTTGATACATTCTCAAACACTAATTCCACTTTTGAATTTGCAACGCTGTAGTTTTGGCTTTTATAGTTCCAGTTCTTGGCATTCCCCATTTACTGAGTACTGTCCGGTATGCCAAAACACTGCTTTCAACTTTTTATGGGAAGTGTTGGTGTCATACCAGCTTTTGCCCAGTTACTAATATCATGCCCAGGGAGTAGGTAGCCACATCATTGAGCAGGTGCTTTGAAGCCTGGTTGGGGAGTGAAAGCATCATGACATCACAGCTTCAGCACCTCTCCACAGGCTATTCTGTAATGGCACACCAGAGCCTGTTTTCCACAGCACCATGCCTTCACATCATCGGCACCTCTGCACAGGCTAGTCTTTAATGGCACACGCAGCCTGTTTACCACAGCATCGTGCCTTCACAGCTTCAGCGCACCTCCACAGGCTATTCTGTAATGGCACACTAGAGCCTGTTTTCCACAGCATCGGGCCTTCACAGCTTCAGCACCTCTCCACAGGCTATTCTGTAATGGCACACCAGAGCCTGTTTTCCACACATGTATTGCAATGCACTACGGTGCATGTGGAATGATGCACTCAGCATGGAATCTTCAGAATGCAGAAATGAAGCCAGTTGAACACCTCCGTCCTCTATTGGTTACATACCAACACATGTCAGTTAGGACCACCAGTCAGCCCCAATAACAAGGGGTAGTGTAAAAAAACCAGATTGGAAGTGTGGTTAGTGGTAGGAAATAGCCCAGTTTATAAAAAGGGAAAATATCAATATTTGTAAAGGGAAAAGGATATGTTTCGCAAATTTGTTAAGTTGAAAAATCAATTTGTCATTCTCACTTACCCTTTGGCACCAGTTGACCACAGCTTGGTTCTAGAGAAGGGAACAGCCCGGAAGGATTCGGAGTCTGGTGCCATGAAGTCTGCAGTGACAGTCTTCAAACCTGAGCTTTCTGATGCAAATCCTGAAACGCTAAGCGCTCCATATTTATCAATCGGATAAGGGAAGCAAATTGAAGGATTTGTCTCATGGTCTCCTTTCCTTTCGGGGAAGGGGTGAAGAGGGGCGGCATCCTTTTATAATTTCAGCAGCTGTCTTTGTTGACTGCTTTGTATCCAGCACTGAGATGCCTCATATGTCCTTAGGTCTCACAGGCATTTTTTTATCCTACTGGCTCTGTTTCCTAAAGGTTAGATGTCAGAATTTTAATTGAGCTGCCTTGGGAGAAAGCGATAGGCAAACATTGAAACTGTTTAGAAAATGTCCTGACTCCCTCCCCCAGCCCCATTTAAATGGATGCTGACACAGTGCCTGCATTATTCTTGACACCAGATTGATGTCTAGAGGTCCCAAATGTAACTTTTGGTACTTAAGTTGCAGTGAGTACTGTAAGGAAGGCATGGTATCAAATAGTGAAGACAGACACAAGTGATCACAGTTCAAGGGTGTTAATTGAACTTCAATGGATTGGTAGAATGCCCTTCTAAACCTAAATCTAAAGATGGGAGCAGGCTACGACCATCGAATAATAACGCAGTCCTAGTGAAGTCTGTCAAAATAAAAGGGCCTCCTTCTAAATATAAAATAGTGTCGGATAACAATGTATGCAAAAGAAAAGTGTTAAAGAAATGATATGTCCGGATAGTTGAGCAGTTGGCTTCCATTTCCCACATTTTCAGCACGGGGCAAGGCAGCATGTGCGGTCTTCGCACACACTCTGCCTTCTTGGCCACGAGATAACAGTTCAACATATAGGCGACAGAGCCTTCCGCCAAAGTCTCTCTCGCAATGACAGCCTCTTATTGTAGAGGCCTGATGTAACAAACAAAACACAGAAGTTCTGTTCCTTTGTCAGGGTTTTGACTTTCACCAGTTCAAGACTGGTCTCCCTCCTTTGGGCTCGGACCATGGATCCCCCTGGTCTGGGCTCAGATCCCTTTATCAGAATCAAAGACTTTCGAATGTGCGATGGGTTTTGATTAAACCGTTGCAGGATGGTTTATAGTCATTCCTTCGACAGCCAAAACATCTAATGCCATACCATATATAAAAAAAGCATCTAAAAAGAAAAGCATCTAATGCATTTTTTTTTTTCATGGGGGGGTTCCCCCAACCCCTCTTTTTTAACCTTTAAACCCCATTTTTATTAAACTAAACCCTTTACCATCTAAAAAATTGCATTAGATGCTTTTTTTAGATGGTATGGCCGTCGATGCTTTGGTTGTCGATGCAATGACCGGACATCTGCAGGACCACTTCGATTCACATCACACAATTTACACTTCACATCTATCTTCTTCATATATCTTCTTTCGTTTCTCTTGTCAGGATACCGTACAGAGACCTTCGACTGAGCACATTCACAGGGCCCGACCACTCTGTCAATGGTATCGTAGTTTTCCCTCTAATGTTCAAATATTCACCTTCAGTTTGGCTTCACTCGCATCTTTTATCAAACACGCATTTAACAATGTTCGTTCCAGCGCTCGTTTTACAATGTTGCCGCTTGCAACCTTGACTTCAACGCAGACCGGTCTGGCATCGGTCTCCCTAACTCACCGGCTGTGTTATTCTCTGTTGCTTCTTTGTTCTTGGAGCCAAGGACGATACCACAGCATCTTCTTCTCCTCCCTGCCTTGGTCAGTTAGGCGGGAGCACCCGCGGTATCTCCGACAGACAATGCAGGATTCTTCAGCCTGTTTTCTTGGTCTTAAGTTTTATGCCTTGAAGGTTTCTTGAAAGTAATAGCTTCCTGCTGTTAGGCAAGATTGTATGCAGTACCCTTTGGGTGCACTAAAACAACAGTGACCGCCCGAGGGGTCAGTGCGAGCTGTAGGGGAGTTACACAGTGATTCACAGTGACAAGTATTCAAATAAACTCTTGCACACAAGGTTTCTTGATGAAACAATTATTAATTAAAGTCAGTTTGAGTAAGCATTCTTCAGAAGTGGCACTATAATAGTAACACAGAAATACATCCAAAATACACACCCGTAGTTTCTCTAAACCAGCAAATACCCATTTGGGATGGCTCACAGACAACTCCTACACCCTCAGGTAACTTAAATAACTAAGACACTGTGGACATTAATATATCACTGTTGCATTTAGAGCAATACTTAGGAGTATGTCAAAGAAAAAGATTAGAATAAAACAAGATATCTCACAAATATTCTGAAGCAGGTAAGTACTTTTGGTAACCCCGCCAATGGAAAGTAAGTTAACCCCTTCCTTGAAGGAAGACAAAACGCACAGAGGGAAGTACAGACATCCAGGGAGCCAGGCCAAGGTCAATTGGACAAAAGTCTACGTGAGCTGAAGCAATTCTTGCAGGTAGGTAAGTCCTGCACAATGTTTTAGAAGTCTTTGTAGAAAAGAAGAAACCAAAGTAAGGCCACAAGTTAAGTAGGCTTGTGAGGTAAAGAAGCTGTTAGCAACTCCACAGAAGCAACCACGACAAGTCTCCATTGAGAACAAGTGAGGTTACTGTAAAGGACCAGAGGGGGGGTGTCTGTACTTCTGCTCTCTATATGGTAGAGGAGAGGCACATAGGACCCCAGCCAAGATTGTTTATTATTGGTATGTGGTCGAGCAATCAAGGCCTAGCTTCTCAGGAAGGTGATGCAGGCTGGTTCTTATGTACAGTGTAGTCCTCAAGCACCCACAAAGGAATGTCCCCACACTGTATCGGTTAAAACAGTCTTTATATAATTAATATTCAAGGTTATATACAATATCACGATTACGCACTTTGCACTCGGTTATCTGTTAAGGCAAATAAATACAATTCTACGTGGTACCACAGTTACTATTAGATCTCTTTAAAGTGCATCAACCGTACGGTTAAATGTCACACACATCAGTTCTTAAAGGAAACCGTCAATAGATCTAAGAGGAAAGCAGTTGGTAAGCAATTGGCAGAATACTGGCCTTGTTAGCTATACACAGTTCTGTATGGAGATCCTCCCCCCCCCCCCCAACCTGGGCAACCTGTAGAAGAAAGATACAAGCCCAGTCCATATATTGTTCACAATAGACTTCCCAATAGTTCTGCAACTCCAAAGTACCTGGCGTTGTAGCGTTCCTCGTCGGGGAATCAACGGCCCTTCTTGAGTGCCCTCCCTTTAGGGCAGGAGTCGCGGGTCGTCGAACGTCCGACAGAGAACCGGGTGAGCTACGACGGTGAAGTGGCAGCTTCGTTCCTACTGGTGCTCGTTGACAGGGAAGCGTAAACATCCTGCAAGGAAGAATCGTGCGGGGCACCTCGGTGTCGATAGTTCTGGACCACAAAGAGTTTGAAGAACTGTGGCCCAGCAAGGGTGTTGAGTAGTCGGCGTCTCTGTGGTCTTTGGGTGGTGGGAAACCCACCGGCAGATGCTCCTTGGCGCATCGATGGTCAGACCTTCTCCAGCAGGATACAGCGGCAACGATGCGGATGAGAGCGTCCTTGAGTCAAATTAAGTTCTTAGGCAAATGGGAGCACAGCGGCTCTGGTCGGCGACGGCGGTCGTCGACAGTGGCGGAAAACAGTCCGGGTGCTTTTCCTTGGGATTCCGCAGCAGTCCCCGTCTCGGGTGGGCAGCCTGTCGAAGGTCTGTCTACCGGGGGCTTTGGCAAAGATCAGCCGGTGCACGATGGTCCCTCGTAGCTCGGGAAGAGGGCGCCTTACCAGGTCCTCTATGGGTCAGTCCTTGGAGGCACAGCAGCTTTCAGATTGTGAAGGAGAGCAACAGCAATTCTTCTCGCCCAGCAGGGCTTCAAGGTCAAGCTTCAGTTACTCCAGTTACTCGTCGTAGTGGACTTCAGCTTCTGAACACGATTCCTAGCAGTGAGAGGTCCCCAGATATACTGTTGATCTCCTATTCATTCCGCTGGGTCATACTCAAGCATCCAATCATGACTAAGGGCATTCATGCAGGCAGCCAATCAGGCACACAGTGCATTCAGGCCATTCACTTCTCTCCAGACACTCCCAACAAGTTATGTGTATTGGGACAAGTACCCAGCCATTCAACACTCCACACTGCATTCATACCGGTTTCGGGCAGGGCTGTCTCAGTCATTGTGACAAACACCAGCTACTAGACACCCACACCATAGAATGCGTATTCGTCACACAGTCCATTCACCCAGGTCCCACCCACAGGCGTACCCACAACATACGGTCGTTGAAGGTTCCAGCCAGTCTGGTCAGCACTTCCCCACACTACAATATATGGAACTTCCACCCAACAGTCAGTCAGGGGGAAGGGACAGAGTCAGGGCTTCCCGGGACTTCGGGAAGATCAAGGTAACAGGCGATGGAAGGCAAGAGGCCATGGGGGCCATCATGACAGGGCCAGGGCATCCCACAATGGAGGGCACCAGTCACTTCAGCACGGAGCTGCCACCAGCCCATACCCTGCTCTGTGGGCCACACACGGGTGCCCAAAAACATACACTAGGGGCACAGGGCTGTACCCCCACCCATGAGTGCCATAAGGGTATCCCATGGGTCTGTTCACCAAACCAAAAGAGAGAGCTGCACCGCCAGGAGTCCCACATGACGACCTGCGTGCAAAATACGACAGAACACATGATGAAAAGCAGTAAAGGACAAGGATACGGCAGCCCTGCCCCTCCGATGCATTTTCAGCATCACAGTTACACAACAAGAGGTAAATTCTCTTAGACTTTACAGTACCATTGGTTAGAAGAAAAACGGTTCCAGCAGGCTTCTTTTCCTGTGCAGCTCTGCAGATACTGTGTTCCTGGGCCTCAGTCGTGGGGGCAAGAGGGAGGACGTCTGGAGGACTCCTGAACTGCAACATGATGGTCGGTGACAGAAAAGGACCAACTTCTATTCAGTGGCGCTTTGCAGTTTCAGCTCCTTGCGCCTCAGCAAATAGCACCACTAAGTGCTCTTGGCTGTTGAGATGGGCTTTCCTTGCACCTGGGGTCCAGCACTCTGTTTAGGTGGCTCAGGCTTGGTCAGTCCTGCTTCGTGGGGGTCCGGAGGATGTTCCTGGAGCTATTGGGCAAGTTAAAAGCAACGCACATGATCTGCTGTTCCTCTCCCTGGCTCTTCGGTTTCCAGCAGGAACTGCAGTGGAAATACAACCAGCATCGAGAGGATGTCCAGGTGGCTTACTTTGTAGTTGATTGGTCCCACCAACTCAAGGGGAGAAGTCGTCCTTGCAGGGCTTCTCTCCCTGTGCCACTGCACTGAGGGTGCTGTGTGACACAATGTAAAGATGATGCCTATGGAGTTTGTCAGACTCCATACTTAACAAAGAAACACAGAGTTCAAATCACATTAAAAAATACATGATAGAGTGGGAAAAGGGGCCTCACTCTCTTCAGGTTAAAACTTAAAAGACCTAAAATCCAGCAAAGTTGCTGGAGGTCTCTAAAATAGAGAGGAATTAGCACATTTCTGAGCATTCTCCTTAACACCTGCCAAAAAGGTCAAGGGTGTTGCCCACCTCACAAACATCTCATGCCTTGCCGTCTTTCTCCCCTCATTCAAATGCCGACTCGAAACTGCTGTACCTTCATGTGTTTTGCCTCGCTCATGTGCCATAATGCTCCGTCTTTTATCCGTGTGGGGAAGTGTAATAGAAGTCAGGTGCGTGTGGTTGTCGATAATTGTCTGACCGCGCCTGGTCATAGTATTCGGACATGTCAGGTCAACGGCTCGGGTGTGAGCCTGTGTTCTCCCAGAGTGGGCTGTCCATGTAAAGGGGTGGGGGGATGTTTCTAAATATCCCATCTGGTAGGATGGGTTAAAGGTGTTACAGTGACGAGATGGATACTGCGTCTCACCATTCGTTGTCCCACTCCCACTCCCTGAGGACCCCTCACCCAGGTGATCCGGTCCACCCCCAGAAACTGTATCCAAAAGCGATGGTCGTGTCCTGGCCACCTGAATGACAAATCCCCGGGGACTAGCAGGTGAGACACCTGGTTTCTCACAGTACCCAAGTTAAAACTTTATGAAAATCAATTTAGAGAGTTCTTCATGTCAAACCCTCAAACAGTGTATCGTTTTAAAGCACATTTATGCAAACAATCGTCAGAGACTTGGGACTTAAACGTCATACAGTTTGAATGAATTATTTTCAGTGTCTGTCAGATCATCTAATTCGTTCAGACATGATTCTAATTGAAGGGTTGAGTTTGAATTCCGTGCATCCATCAGATCCTCTCTGTGACAATCAGATGTTGCACAATCCAGGTCAGATTCCTAGCATACATTTGGAGACATTACTTATTTATGCCTCTCCTTTGTCTGCTAACATATTGTTTTTCCCAATTTTGCATCACTCTATGGAACTTCAAATTTGGGACACGCGTTGTATGTTTTGTTTTAGTTATTTATTTCTCGTAAGTCTTTTGGAAACTGAGTTTGGCATGTCAGTGTATTTTCATCTTTGTTTATATGATATTAAATAAAACCATTAATTTAAATTAAGATAGTATATATTTTTCCACCAGTAAGTTCTGTGAGAGTTCATAGGCAAGAGGGCAAAGTCATACTGTTTGTATCACGCTTCCTCCATGCCACGTGCACAAGTGCTTACTTGTGGTGTACAGCCCCTCCTGGTGACTGTACCCCCTGTAGTGCTGGAGTTGTAGGTGCTTCAGAAGCACTGAGTCGGGAGAATGCAGTGGCGTGCCACACAATCTGGCAAACGTGGTCCTAGGTTGGCTGCTGCCATGTTAGATGTACCGCACATGCACAGAGGCCCAGTTCCCGAGATTCACACATGGGCAGTTCTGAAAGTATCCTAGATTGCTGCTGCAACTCTTCCAGAAGTGTCTGGCCTCCTTTCGGTTGAACGCTAGCTATGAAGCCCAATCCTCTTCAACAGCAGACTCATCTTAACGCACCCTTTTGCCCTAGTATCCAGCCTGACTCATCTGCTGCCTAATTCTTCTCCTCTTCCACGTCTTGCAGTGATTAGTCTTGGACCCATCCTTCAGAGTTGCTAATTCCTCTTTGCAACTAGTTTGGGTTCCTTTTCCTGCCATGTTCCCTTCTGGCCTGCCTTCACCAGTCTTGGATCTGTTAACCTCTGTCCCTCTTCCCTGGTCCTTGGCTGTCCTTCCTTACTGTGTCCTCTTCCCAGTTCTGGTGCTCCTTCCCGCCTCTTCTCAGCTGGTCTGCTGTTCCGGAGTATCATCGCCAAGATATTTCTGCCAGAGTATCACCTGCAACACCTTAAGGACATCTGGACTTGGCTACACGATCCTCTAGCATGGACTTCCCGGATCAGTGCCCTGGACGGTCCCCGAGCCATGTTAATCCAGGGAAGTATTATTGGTGTTGCAGTGAGTTAATCTGGTAGCACTCTTCTGATTCGGGGGCACCAAGTTAGTTTTCCGGCCCCACATAATGTACAGAAAGTCCCAGTCACACTGGATCCTCAACTACGGTACTATCGGAAATAAGCAGGTACACCGCACTGGCGTGACACGTGATCGTTGCCTTATTGTGACATTTGGGGACATATATTTTTGAGGTCATGACGTGCCCCTTCAGTGAAGAGACCCAATTCAAGAGGTGCCTACATGAATTGCGATGATACGTTTGACTATCTCCTGGTACACAAACTCTACTGGAAGAATTCCAAAAAAGCATGACTAGTAAAAGATTGCCAAAAATATAGACTTAATTGAAGAACGTATCCCACCTCACCTGGAAACCCTGCACAGAGGGGACATTGACAAAGAAAATGTGAACGGAGGAGCAATCTCGGGATGCTATGTAAGTGCATAGATGTGTGGGTATGTAAAGTTAAACACCATTTGAACGATAGGCATTGTATCAAAGATGGCTGACAAACTGTGTCTATCAAACCACTGCACACACCGTCCTCAAATCTCTGGCCTCGAGGTCTCCTGTTCGGGCACAACAGAGAAGGTTGAGGTTATGGATAAACATCAGGACCACCTTTATCAATCAGGAAATGCATTACCGTATGATCAAACAGTTTGACACAAGAGTACTCGTTCATTTACCAATACATTGACTGTCCCTATCTAACTTTAAAATGAAATTGCTTGCCATACCGCCTACCTGCACTTCAAAATGTCCAATTTTGGTTGTCCTTAATCTATGTATGTCCACTTATGTATTGTCCCTGGTGACTGTTCCATTGTCTCCCCTCCATAACCTGGTCAGAATGTCACTCAAACTCACCCCATTGTAAAAAGCTCACTGCTTCCATTCAAATCTAATGTCTTATCAGTTGTACGTTCTTTTGTGATCAAAAGCATTGGTCCCCCTGTAATACATTTTTTTTGTTATTGTGTTTCCATCAAGATCACAAGAAAGCCCACGTTTCCACAGGGGAAGCTGTCTCTGCCAAGGACCTTGGTAAACGTGCAGAAAAGGTGCTTGACAATGTTGAGTAATGTAATGGGCCCCTTACCCTTGTGATGAAGCCGCTCCTCCATTCCCCAGTGATCCCTCATACACCGTAAGGGTGCTGCTGCTGTTGTGGGCAACCTATGCCTCATCAAAGAGGAAAATTAAGTTCCAATAGTGAGTTCAGACACTAGCCTTACACCAGGAGATGAGCACCCAGAAAAGCCTCAGAGCAGTTATAGAACATGTGCAAGGTATGTATGGGGTCAAGAGTAAGACTCAGACACAGTGGCATGTTAGGTTTTGGGTATAAACCATTGTCAAAATAATAAAAGGGGTTGGGGAAATCGTATCCATCCCTAACTCTGAGGGGGTTGCCCTGCCTCTAATGAACGGCTGTGTCAGAATGTTAATCAAAGTGCCTTCATTCCTGCGTCCAAAATCCTAAACTGACCCTTGCACTCCAAACTAAATACAAGGTGAATATGGGGATTGCTCTGAGCTTTCTCTTGAAGTTTCAAACCTAAATGTTATACGGCGAAGAAAAGAACTAAAGCTCCGCTAGGAAAGGGTCTTACCTTCCCATAGATTTCGTCCAGTGGTTTTGATATTATCTCATCATACTTTCAAGTTTTTCAAGGGGGAAAATTCTTTCCTTGAGCCACTTCAAAAGTATAAACTTCTCTTGAATCTAAACACAATTCTCATGAAACACAACATAGTTCTCTTGAATCCTTAAAGGGGTATGAGACATCCCTTTTCTGTTTCACACTTTCTCAATCCTCCTTTTCCCTGGTATACTCTGTTGCCAGAGTATCATTCCTTGTTCCTGAAAAAGGGGTATGAATCTTCCTTTTTTATCCTTTATTTTCTTACCCCTGGTTTACTTGCCTGCCATAGTATCGTCACTTTTTTGCTTGGGTGGGCGTCCCTTACTCACCGTTTGCCTGGTTCTCTAACCTGCCAGTGCTTCTCCGCTCTGTTCAGTTTTTTTTTTATCCAGCTCACACTTCTCAAATATTGGGTCAGTGACCCTTTTTCATTAACTCCACTGCCGATATTTAGGCTCTTGTCCTCAACAATGTTTGTTTATGCAATAGTTTCAATGCCTTTCCTTATGCTCTTTCTTGAAACAGTATTTGTATTGGTAATAATTTCACTTTCTTTACCTGGGTTCTCTTGCTTAGTACGCTGTGTATGTGATTTGCCCAGATGCCCCGTTAACCCGGTCACTCTCCCTGGTCTTCCCATCTGTTTGCGGCGTCTTCAGCGTTCCCCTGTGTTTCACCGCCATCTGCGCTCCCGATCCATTGACTGGCACTGCGCCTTATGAGTAGTTTGTTTCCGGCTTTGCGTTCCTTTTGTGTTCGGCAGCCCGAAACAAAAGCGGTGAACTTCTACCAACCTGGTTCCTGTGCACACTGTGCCCGTTGGCCTCTGTACTGCACTCTGCAGTCTGCTCACAGAATCGAGAACTGCAAAAAAAGAGACTAACGGTTGCACGCAAGGCGTCTTCATCCCAAGCGAGAGCCAAGTGGTGGCATGAACGCAGTAAGAGGTGGCCCAGTGGGTCCTTGGACAGAGATACCACTTCCTTTGATTGAACACGGAACGTTCCAGTAAACGAGAGACAGGGGAGATCGTATAACAAACCACCTGAATTACTACAGGCCAACATGACAAGTGGAAGAGAAGGTCCCAACCAGTTGAGACCCCCAGTTATGTTCTCCCTGAACATGACAGGTAATGGGGGAATATATTCATTCCATTCAAGATAAAGGATTCACATGGAATGATAATCCTTACTTCCTTACTGGAAGGCTTACACTGCAAGAGGTCAAGGAGAAAACCATGAGATAGTACAGAATAGGAAACACTGTTAAAGAGGGAAAACCTGAGTAGCAGATTGAAACAGAGAATAAGGGCCAAAATGAAACCAAAGACTGTGAAATAAAGGTTGAGAACCCAAGAAGGACTCTTACTGACAACTGACGAGCACGATAATTTGGTTTTCAGGTAAGGAAAACCCTTCGCATAGGGAGAGACAGGCATGTATTCATTTCAGTTAAAACTAAAATCAGTGAGATGGAAAGTCAGAGTCTGTGTCCTCCTTCTGACCTGCCACAGCACTCAGTGTCTCAGGTCCTTCACTTTTCCTTCATGATGGTGTTGCCATTGATTGCGTCCTTCTCATGGTTATGCTCTGTTCTTGTCTTGGTTCTCGACAGAGTGTTGTCGGTATCTTGGTGCTGGATTGAAGGGTGAGGTAACAGCCCAGTCTTACAGCAGCTACTGAGGCAAATCCTCTTTGGGAAACAATCTTGCTCTAGTGATTACTTGTGTAAGTCTGATGGGTATCTCACCTCACTGGGTACTTGGGGTAGCAAATTCGGGTCACACACAAGCTCTGGACTCGCCAGGTTAGGCAGGCTCTCATCTTCCTCTTGCCGGATTCTTCTTCATTTGGTTTCTCACATGGTGGTAAACCTTTCCTTTGATTTCGCCGCCACATACGCCATTGGCAAATGGAGCCTTAGCTGCTCCTGAGGTTTTTTGGTGCATGCCAGCCCCAGCCACAACGCCCTTTGAAAGGGAAATCTTCCCCTGTCTTCACTTCCCGCTGGGCAGCCTCTGCAGACTTGATCTCGAGTGCTTCCTGCTGTGTGACCTCTTCAATTCTGCATTTCAGAGACACTGACTCTATCAGGACCGACTGTTGCTTTCTGCCACGCAATGGTCCCGGCGTCTTCACTCTCCTCCCACAGTTTGCACTGCCTGCATAAACCACGCTGCTTCTGCTTCCTGCTACTGCTCCTGCTCTTCTGCCACTCCTGCTACTCCTCTTCCTGGCATTGCCCCCTCTCTCCCCGAGGGGGGGATTAAGGCTCCCAGTCTCCCTCTGGTGTCAGTCATTTACATTAAAGTGCTGACCACTCCTATAGTACTGTCTCTCTTCACTAATCTTCCTAGCCCCAGTACTTGGAGGATGATGGGACTTGAAGTCCCTAATATTAGGTTTGCTTATCTACTTTTCACTTTAACCCGTCAACATTTTTTTGATAACATGTTTTATAGGAATAGTTTGAAGATTGGTTACTAAACTTGATTTGAAAGAGAAAGGCAAGTCTTTTAGGTTGTTGTTGTCTATGACTGTACCTTTTGGGTGTAACAGAGGTCTTTCATGAGTGGGTTTTACCCCAGGTCATATGTGAATTCTGTGACACAGCAAGCTGGTTTTTACAACACGTCATTATATACCTTTGCTTTACATAGTCACTCTCGCCAGAGGAGGATAAATACAGTGCATTATCCCGTGGAATCCTCTCCCCTGAGCCTTTTCTCCTCCCAGGTGATCCTCCCGCTTAACACCACCCCCAAGGTCAGGATCAGGAAGTGTCTCTTTACTTGGCCACCTGGGAGGAGACTTTAAGCAGGATTTTAGTGAGGGATCCATAGGATTCATCACAATGTCCAACAGATATTAGCATATCACTCCTTCTTAAAATGAAATACTTCTGTTAGGAT
Source organism: Ambystoma mexicanum (assembly GCF_040938575.1). Lineage (NCBI taxonomy): Eukaryota > Metazoa > Chordata > Amphibia > Caudata > Ambystomatidae > Ambystoma > Ambystoma mexicanum. Next base: position 1,069,985,509 of record NC_090936.1, on the reverse strand, counting down.
GGCACAGCAACCTCTTCTTTTAAAGCAACAGTTTGTAAAGAAATGATAGTGGTAACACTTGATATGATATGATATGATATGATATGGTATTTGTAACGCGCCTATACACAAGTGTTTCAAGGCGCGACGAGGCAGGGAGGGAGGGAAACAAGGGGAAGACAGACAAACGATCCTACTAGGCCAGGTGTCATTCAGATCGGGCAAGTGCAGAGGTAAGGGGAAAAGGAGAAAGTGCAGGGGGAGGAGGTGGGGGGGAAAGTGCAGTACACGGTAAGTAGCGTAATAATAATAAATAATAAATAAAAGGGCCAGCTGGTGGCAAGTGCGAGGTAAGTGCAGAGCAAGTGCTAGGAAGGGGGCTGTAGGGATACAGTGACAGTCCCACAGTGCAGGGGGCGCCAGGGAGGCAGTGCAAGTTGAGAGTGGCTGGGCCTTGGACCGAGGTCGCTGAGAGGGCCAAGATGCAGGTTTAGTGCAGAATTTAGTGGGGAGTTAAGCAGGTTTAGCAGGGGAGAGGGAGAGAGAAGGCAGAAGCGAAGAGGAAGGTTTTGAGGTGCTTCCGGAACCGGAGATGGTTCTCCTCAAGTTTCAGGGAGGCAGGAAGGCTGTTCCAGAGGGAGGCCCCTGCTGCGGAGAGAGATCTACCCCCAGCTCGTTGCTTCGAGAAGCGGCTGACCATGAGGGAGTTGGAGACGGATGAGCGAAGGGCCCGTGAAGGAAGATATTTAGGAAAAGAGAGTTGAAGGTATTTAGGCCCCAGGCCCCAGAAGGCCTTGTGGACAATGCAGAGGGTTTTGAACTTAATCCTCGCAGCCACTGGGAGCCAGTGAAGAGATTTCAGCCCTGGAGAGATACGGTCCCTGGGCTTGAGGCCAAGGACAAGTCTCGCAGTTCTGTTCTGGATAAGTTGCAGAGGGCGGAGAGTGGAGGCAGGCAGATTAAGATAGAGGCTGTTACAGTAATCCAGCCTTGAGAGAACCAGGGCTCGGGAGACAGTGAGCTTCTGGGGGAAGGAGAGGAAGGGAAGAATACCTCTGAGGAGGTGCAGCTGGTAGTGTGACTTCTTAGAGACGTCAGATATATGAGGAGAGAAGGAGAGTGTGGAGTCGAAGATGACCCCAAGGTTTTTAGCCTTGCAGGTAGGGGCAGGAAGGGGGCCAAGGGAGGCCGGCCAGAGAGCTGCAGGGAAGGAGGGAGTGGGTGTGCCGATGAGTAGAATCTCAGTCTTACTGGCATTAAGGCAGAGGTCATTGGCGGCACACCATTCCTGGATAGCAGACAGACAGTCGGAGATGAGGGAAGAAGAGGAGGCGGCCGAGGGTAGCCTGAAAATGAGCTGGGTATCGTCCGCATAGCACTGGAAGTGGGGGCAGAGAGCGGCGATGCAGTGGGCAAGGAGTGCCAGATACTGGTTGAAAAGCCAGGGAGAGAGGTTGGATCCCTGGGGGACACCACAGGTGGAGAAATAGATGTCGGAGAGGAAGGAGCCCATTTGGACCTGGGATGGTCGACTAGAAAGGAAAGAGGTCAGCCATGCCAGAGCCTGACCAGTGATACCCAGGTTATCACGGAGACGGTTGAGCAGGATGGAATGGTTGACAGTGTCAAAGGCAGAGGAGAGATCGAGCAGAATGAGAACACAGGGAGTGTTGGAATCGAGGTTCAGGAGCAGGTCCTCACGGATGTTCAGAAGAGCAGTTTCCGTGCTTCTGGCCGCTCTGAAGCCGGATTGATGGTCATGAAGGTTACCAACATATTCAGCATGGAGGTTAAGCTGGGAGATGGCCAGTTTCTCCAGGAGCTTACCCAGGAAGGGGGTAATGGAGATTGGGCGATAGTTGGCCGGGCAGGAGGGGTCGGAAGAGGGTTTCTTGAGGAGGGGGTGCACAAGGGAGTGCTTGAGGGGGGATGGGAAGACTCCAGAGGCGAATGAGTGGTTGCAAAAGTCAGCCAGGGCAGGAGCCAGGGAGTCGATGTGGTCCTTGATGGTTTTGGAGGAACAGGGGTGAACCTGTTTAGACGAGGCTTTCATAGATCGGACTTGTCTGGAAACCTCATCAGCAGAAAAAGGTGGAAAAGCAGAGAAGGAGGGCGGAGGGGCGGCTGCAGGAGAGCAAGAGGAAGAGCCGGGAGGAGAGGGAGGGAGGTGAGAGGAGGAGAGCGAGGACAGGATGTCCTGAGTTTTTGAGATGAAGTGCGAGGCCAGTGCAGTGCAAAGGGCCTGGGAGGGGACAGGAGAGGTAGAGACTGCAGCAGGGTTGGCCAGCTCCTTGCAGATTTTAAAGAGTTCGGCCGAATTGTTAGATGCCTCAGAGATGCGGGCTTGGATGAGGGCTCTCTTCTTGGTGAGAACGGAGAGCCGGTATTGCCTTTGGAGCAGGCGGCAAGCCAGTTTGTCAGAGGATGAACATGAAGCACGCCATTTCCTCTCTGCCACCCTGCACTTGCGTTTTAGGGTGACGAGATCCGAGTCATACCAGGAGTTACATTTGGCTTTGGGCTTCAGGCGGATTCTCATGACGGGGGCAAGGATATCGAGAGTATCAGATATAGAGGAATAAAGCATGGAGAGGGCTGTGTCAGGGTGTGAGTCAGCCGAGGGGGGAGAAGGGGGCGAGAAGGTAGCAGCGAAAGCCTCAACTGACACGCGCTTCATGGGTCGGATGACCGAGAAGGTGGGAGGCAGTGAAGAGGGTGGCTTTGCCTGTGGGTTAGGGAGGGAGAGGTAGGAGGATAGGAGAAAGTGATCGCTCCAGGAGAGAGGAGTGGAGAGAGGGAGGGAGAGGGGAAGGTCAGAAGAGATCAGAGCATCAAGAGTGTGCCCTGCAGAGTGAGTAGGCCCAGACGGGAGAATAGAGAGTGAGAGAGAGTTGCAGAGTTCGCGAAAGAGACCAGTGGGGGGACAGGAGGCATCGAGGTGGATGTTGAAGTCACCGAGAAAGAGGAGTTGGGTGGTTGAGGACAGGAGTGAGGAGGAGAGGTCAGCCCACTCAGAGAGGAAGGAGGAAATTTGACCAGGTGGCCGATAGATAGTGGCCACGGTAAGGGAATGGCTAGGAGAGAGAGAGAGACGGCAGACAAGACATTCAAAAGAGGAGTAGGTCTGCGTAGGAGTGACAGTGGCAGGAATCCACTCAGGGAAGATAAGGGCAACACCACCCCCTGAACGGTTAGGCCTGGGCATGGAGAGGATCTTGTAGCCATCAGGTAGGAGTGTGTCGAAGCTGGTGGCAGAGCTGGCAGTGAACCAAGTCTCAGTGAGACCGAGGACGTCGAGGTCCAGTTCCTCAAGAAGGCGACAGATATCAGAGGAGTGCTTGATGGCAGAGCGAGAATTTAGAGTGGCAATGTGGAGAAGGTTGCCACCCTTGAAAAACTTCCGGGGAGGGGTACAGATCAGAGGTACGCCCTGCGGAGGTGTTGGAGAAGGAGTTGACGAGGGAGCAAGAGAAGGGGCAGGGAGGGAGGGGAGAGGCAAGGTAGCCGAGGACATAGGAGGGGGGACAGCGGGAGCGGAGAGGAAGTTGATGAGGCATGGGAAGCGTCTATCAAAGAGGTGAAGGTTGGCCTGAGGGCCTTGGACCAAGACGGTCCCGTTAGCATAGACATTAATGATGGCTTTAGAGGAGTGGAAAGGGGCCAAGAGGACATCCCAACGGGTGCCACCATTAATGGGAGAGGTGGAGAAAGGAGAGAGCACGGCGACCATGTGAAGGGTCCATAGTTCAGGTGAAGGCACGAAAAAGAGAATATCAGTGAGAGTTTCCTTGGAGCAGGCGCTCGTGTAGGTGTCAGCGATAGGGAGGCCTGGGTTGGAGACCAGGATGTCCTTTTTAAACTTTTTCCTACCGGATTTAGTGAGGAGAGCAGGATAGTCAATGGAGAAGCAGTTAGAGTAGATAGGCGAGATAGAGAGCACCATGGAGTAAGAGGGGAGGCGGACGACACGAGTATGCAGACAGGAAGTGAGTGGAGGGCACTAGTTGAACACAATGCAGAGCAAACAGTAATGCGTAGTAGGTCAGGGCCTTTCTTTTACCACACCTTTTGCCACAAATACAGTGTTTGAAAACATCCCTTTCCTGGTGTACGCTCCTGCCAGGAAGAAAACTCCCACATCTACAATCATACTTGGTGGCAATATTGGTTCGAAGACGCCCCATACCAATATCTCTTAGAAGGAGGACTGAACAATAATTGACTTTTCTATTAGTCTCTTGACTCTTGGTAATGTGGGTTCCAGTTTCCCCCAAACTGGAGACTCAAGATTGGAGAATTGTTCTCAGATTGTATCTTAACTATTTCTTGGCAGCCTCTTGACTGTTGGCAGTGTGGGTTACACGTTTCCCCCAGTGGATTTCCCAAAAAGGAGTAGTTGCTCTCCTTCCCAACTCGGTTTTGTTTCACAGTCCCTTGGTTGTTGGCAATGCAGGTTATAAGCTTTCCCCAATTGGCATCTCCTATAAAGGGAATTATGCCCTTGCTGATTTAGTGTGATTTTCTCACAACCTCTTGGGTGTTTGCAATGAGGGTTATAAACTTTCCCCAATTGGAGTCCCATGTAAGAAAACTTTAATTCATGCCCCTTCTGCTATGTTTATGTACTTGATCGGTATTCAAAATTACTGGGTTTCAACAGTTTTGGTATTCAGAGCGCACCAGGGTTAGTGTTGGCATATAGGCAACCCATCGACTTTCTACAGCGTCTCCTTTTCACTGACAGCTGCTGCGCAAGACCTGCTGTATCTTGCACGCTCTCTCTCCAGCTTCATCCCACCTTCGATGGGCTGTGCCTTTCTCTCCTGGATCTCTGACGGCTCCGGCAATCTCACTAGCACACTGTGTGCTAAGTTGGGATCATGTCTCCCTACCAGCTGGACTTCTCCTCCACACCTTGCTTCCCACTGCGCGTTCTCTACAATGCTGTTCGCCTTCACTCTTAGCTATAGTATTAAGTGGTGTCCTTTTCTCTGAGGCAATTCCTAAAACTTGGACAGCTTCTGCTTCAGCTACTTCTTCCGTACTGCCTTCCCCATCTCCTTCTTTCAGCTCTAACTCATTTCGGGATTTAGATGTCCTGCTCGGGTGTCTTGGCCTGTAACCATTAGACTGCACCTTTTTGTTAATAGCTCTTTTAATCTTCACTGCCTCTGAGCCCTTCTTCCTCATCCCTGTACCTTAAGCGTTATGTTTATTCAAGTTCATAATGGTATTGATCTTTTTGTACTCAATTAGGTATAACTGCTTTATGTAATGAGTTATCAGAGTGGAAGGTTCTGAGAATGTTTTGTGATTTAATATTGAAAACTTTTACCTAATGCAGAATTATGATAATTAAAGGATTTCACATTTAATTTTTGAACCCCTGAAACACCAATCTTATTCTGTCTAGACGATTTTCCGTAACAGGTTCTTTGAGTAGTTATATGAGAGGAATCGATACATTGCCAACACTCCATTAAGTATCTGGGAATGACATAAAACTCCTCAAAAGAAGATGAATACTGCGTCTCTGACCATAGGGATTCACCACTTCCCCCTGATAGCCATCACCTCCCATGTGATCCTCCCTCCCGATGCCACCCTCTGGGTTTGGATCAGGTAGCAGCTGCCCTTGCCTGGCCACATAGCAAGAGACTTTATGCTGGGGTTTGGTGTTGACTCTGCAGGATTCATCACAGATCACTGACCCTTCTCTTGGTTCTAGTAGTCTCCTCTTGAGCACTGTGATGAGGAAGAATCCCTCTTGAGTTTCGCTCATTCACGTTGAGGTTGCAGACCCTTCTCTTGTAACCAGTGGACTTCTCTGTCACTATAATGAGAAAGTCTTCCTCTATTCTTTGGTTTACTTCTGTTGCGGTCCCAGCCCCTTCTTATATGGCCAGTGGTCTCCTCTATTCCACTATTAAGGTGGACAGGATCCCAGGCCCTTCCCTGATGGCCAGTGGTTTTCTTTTCCCCACTGTTGCGGTGGACATGGTCCCAGGCCTGACCCTTGTGGCCAGTGGGCTTCTTTTCCTCCCTGGTACGAACAGGAGGAGGTTAGATGCACTCTTCACCCTTCAGGAGTCTATCCATGGTATATGCCTTGTAAGAAGCTAGGTAGGGATTACTTGCACACCTCCTGCTTGTGTCCCTATGTCCCCTCTGGGTTTCCCGTAGCACCCTTTAACTGCTTTTCGGTTTCGGTACATTACCAGGGCTTCCAGGGATGACTGTTCGTTTTCTCGACTGGCTCGGCTTTCCCTGTCTGCTTCGGCGGCTCTGTTGCGTCTTCAGCTGCTGGGTCGTCCAACTCTTCTTGCCTATAGCATTGTTCACAAGTCCGCTCCTGCGGAACTCTGTGATGACACTCACGACCGACCACCGCCATCCTCAGTCATTCTTCTCCTAAGGTCTGTAACCAGATTTTTGATTTTCTGCACCGAATGCTATCTGTGTCTGTTGCTTCTTCCAGCAGGTGCTGCAGCTGAGCTCCGTGCTGGGGTTGACGACTTTACTAGTCCATTGAGTTTTTATACAATCTAGCCTATTCTTAAGGGGTGGGTTGTCAAAGTCCCTTGTTACTTTTGACAGGTTGATCTCTATACCTCCTCTGGGCCACCTCATCTTAGTACCTGTATTGGGAGCAGTCTGTGTTTTCTGTGTTCTTCATCATTGTTTGTTTTCAACACGAAAGTTGGGAATGGAAGGATGAGCTAGAGAATGTGAAAATGTTTAATTATTCTCTGGGCTAACCCCAGGATTGTTGTCCTTGTACCCAAGGAGGGAGTCCCTACCCATGAGAACCTCCCACATTAAACCACCCCTAGGGGAACTGTTGGTGTAGCAGCCTCACCTCCCTAGCCTCATGAGAAGGGGCTGCCTCTTGGGGAGAAGTGACGACACCTTGTGAATCGTCACAGTACCTTTTTTTATATGTAGTGTGACAAATACAGGCAATGTGTCCCCTCTCCTCAAGGAGGAGCCATCCCCTTTCGGACTAGGGAGGTGAGCCAACTAAGCTTAAAATCCGCTAGGGGACAGGGCAAGCTGGATCCCACTGGTAGTACCCACCCACCCTCAATCTTTACCCCTTCGAGGCCAGGCATTTCCTAGAGAGGGATATGTGTCATCCTCCCTTGATTCCAGAATCCCATAGGTGTGTTGGCTACATGGGGAATGACGAATGTAATGAGCTTTCAGTGCATGTATCCAAGGGTGATGTGGGTTTTGACCCTCTGCAGGCACTGTATGCAAGAAAACTCTGAGAAGCAGTCATAAGCCTCCACCTCACTACATAAGAGCGGAAGAGCCCATCCACATTGTCAGTAGGCAAGAGAGTTCCCTGTGGAGTCACACGTGGCTCAAAGAGGGGAGAATTCACCAGACATGGTATTTGGGACTGTGGTCGAACCTGCGAAGGTCTTGGCTGATGAGCTACTGCAAGGAAGTAGCGGTTCCCACGCATGTGGTCCAATGGGTTACGCCGAAGGTTCTGTACCGAGCAGAGTCACCAGCAAGGAGGGAGCAGCTGTTCCAATAAAACCACCAGAATGCGACCAGATGAAGAACTGTCGCCTCCCTGACAGACCCGACCGGTGGAGCCCGAAGCAGAGTGAGAAAATGTTCTGGTGGGTTAAAGAAAAGACTCTGAGGTGGGGGGTAGAGGAAGCAGAGAACAGTCTCAGTCCAAAATGGAGTACAAGCCAACCAACCCTAAGGTGGGCTAAGCCTGAGCTGTCCCCAAGGCAGAATTAGCCTTCAGTGTCGGCATTCAACAAGCCCAAACGGGCAAAAGAGACTTGGGCCTGAGTTGGGCCATAGAATGACAAACCCCAAAGTGGAAAGGAAGATCCAAGGTACATTAGGGAGCAACCATTGACATGAGTGGAAAACACTTTCTGGGAATGTGTCAAGTACAAAAACCCCAGAGAAAACTGGGAATGGGATTTACCAAGAGTATTGAACACCTGCAACTGGTATAAAGTATACAACAAAGTTAAAGCCAGAAAAACCAGAGATTGGGAACAGGCACTACACTGAAGAGAGCTCTTTATCCAGTACGGGGGAGGTGAAAGAGAGAATTTACTTTATTGGACATTGGGCCCAGGTAACCCTTTTTGAAGCACAGACAGGACAGGGGGGGTCAGAAGCCAACCCCCATTCAATCTTTGTGGACAGGGAGGAATAAACAGATCAGTTGTCAAACATGTCATGTTGTCCGTCTCCTATTTCTGACTTGCCACAGTAGCCAGCAATGTAAAAGGGTCATCTGTGGGCTTGCCAAGTACTTATTTGTCGTGTGCACTTTCTTCAATTGTGAAAGACAAGTTGAATGAAATGTGCATATTTCACTTGCAAGAAATGTTCACATCCTGTTGAAGAGAGGGTCCCTGGAATGCTCTTGAGCCCTATAAACGGGACAGCCCGAAGAGTCAGAGGTGCAAGATGCCAGTTGCTGTTTGGATAGCCCACAGAAGGACCAGTGATACATACATATGCAGACAGCCATTCAAACCTTATCCAGCTAACGTCCTCATGTATACAGGTGCCCCAACACTGATCATGGAGCCAGGTGCCTCGCTGGACCTGATCGAGTAATGAAAAATATCTAACTGTGCTGACATTACTGGAGACACCACAAAATAGTAACGTTAGCCATGAAGCAAACTAGCGACCATGTACGAATTTACAGGGACATACACCTGCACACACAAATCACATGCTTACACAGTTCTGTAGATGAAGGACAGATATATATATACTTACTGTTGAAAGCCTTTATTATTTTCTCTCATTAGCCAAATGCAGAAACGCAAGGTAGCAAAAGATGCAGAGCAAGTTTGCAGCAGCTTATTGCGACTAATCATATGGACCTACAGGATCGTATAAGAGACTTGGATGGTCCAAAATACTAACCTATAAGTATAGCACAATATAGACATATAGCATTTCTAGCATAATTATAGTAGAATTGTATGAAGCCACGGGCCTTAGGATGAGAGGCAAAGAAGAGCAGAATTAGGCTGCACGAAGCACCAGGCCAGGGCTCGCAGCCAAGGTCAGAGACAAGCAGAACATTCCTAAGCCGCAGAGACAATTAGCCACCTGCAAAATAGCAGAATAAATCCTCACTAATTGCAGACCAGAAAGCTCAATTTTGCGGTCTTCTCCCAATTGGTGCAGCCGAGCCAAATAATGGCCTTTAACTTGTGGCGAGAAGAGCAGCTCCCAACGAAACAGACACAAAGCTAGACATGTGGAGTTTTACAACGTTGCAACCCTCAAAGGCAAAGTGGTAATACTGTTATGTTATGTTACTTGCCATTTATATAGCGCCTTATGTATCATTGGTATGACCTCAAACCGCTGGTAGGTTGAACGCCCTCAGGAACTGTAGTTCATGTCAGTAGAGAGAGAAAGTGTTGTATGGTGCGTGGGTGCACCGAATATGTGTGCAGCTGGTGTGGTTGTTGCATGATGGCTGCTCCCTAGCGGTAGGTGTGGCAACAATGGGGACACAGTCTTTCTCATCACCTTGAGAAGGTGCATGAAGCGGTGGGAACAGAGCTGGGTCCCAGGGCTGGGGAGATCAGCTCCAGCCAATCAGGAAAAACAAATCAGGTGGTGGATGGCAGAGGGCAAGGGCCAATGGTAATCGTGCGACACTGCAACAATGTAATAGATTGTTTCTGGGGAAGGTTCAGGCAAGCCACCTGACATGCAAGGGCCAGTCAGACAACCTCTATATGTGCCGGTGATAGGTAATACCACTCCACCCACCCAATCATGCATGCTCTTAGGTTTTTGGGAAAGAGCCCCAATTTGTGATGTCAGATGGAGCTCTGATTGCTCGAGAATTCTGTTTTCCTGTATGATCCCGGTCTGTTAGGGAAAATAAAGGACAATTCTAACTTGCCCTTGGCCATGTCCTCATTTTTTATGCCAGGGAGGGTTTGTTAGGCCCTGGGTGCTCTGAACGGTGAAAGCGTGGTGTGAACCCTGGTCCTCTCTGGCATACCTAATACACTGTGATATCCCTTCCCAATTAATGCATCAGAGTACCCTGGTACAGAAAAATGTCTCCAGCTTTGCCTCTGAATGCATATACTCAACAGTTTTATTTTTCATTTTCAAACCCTGGAACCAAAGAGAGAGAAAAGAGAGCAGCACGGAAAAGAAAAGCCAAAAAATACAAAATGCTCACTGCATGAACAAAGCGCCAGTGCTGCAGGGACCCTATCACCTTTGCAGAGCTGTCGGTGAGTGAGAGACACTGACTGCAGCCGCACAGTGAAAGGTACTGACAAAGCCTGCTGGTAGTCGCAGAACTGAAAACAATCCCCTAGACCACTATGGACTTGAAAGGGGAATGGTCCCCGGACTTGCCCAAGGGTTCTAGCAACAATAGGGTGCAAAAAAAGTAATGGGAACATTGTTCTTTCACCTCCACATCGCCTGTTCGGCAAGCAAACACAGAGAAAATGGGTGAGGTTAAGATCCGCTTTTAATCTTTAAACATACACCCGATGCGCGAGCACGCACGCAGGAACACACACACACGCACACGCACGCGCACACCCTGGCCAACCATCAACAGAGAAGGGATATACAAATAGGGAAGTGAAGCAGAACAGGAAGTATGGGTGTATCTGGTGAGGTCACAGGAGGTGGGGGACGGGGACCAAGAGAAAGGGGGAGCGCAGGTTGTGGAGAAGATATTTGGAGCAGGTGATGCACACGCTTAGGTTCTGCTGAGTGAGTGTGGGTCCTTGTGAGACTGGTGTGTCGAGAGGACAGTGTAAGAAGTGAATATGAAAAGAGTGATCGAGTGTACGGAGTGTGATTGGTTGTGTGGGAGAGGGAGTGGTTTTGTGGGAGGTGGGGAGGAGGATTGGTTGTGGGGGAGGAGGATGAGGGATTACATGGGAGGAGGAGGAATGATTGTGTGGGAGGAGGAGTAATGATTGTGTGGGATGTAAGGAAGGCATGATATCAAACAGTAAGACAGACACAAGTGATCACAGTTCAAGGGTGTTTATTGAACTTCAACTGAGATTGAAAAATGCCCATCTAATCCTAAATTTAAAGATTGAAGCAAGCTACGACCATCAAATAACATAGTTCTAATGGTGTCTTAGCAATGCCTATACCAATAAACCTATTGCCAATCCTTACTACTAAATACAAATAGTGTGGCAAACGATGTTATGCAAAACAAAAGTGTTCAAGAAATGATATGTCAGGATATTCAAGCCGTTGGCTTCCCTTCACCACGTTTTCAGCGCAGAACAAGGCGGCACACTCGAGCTTAGCACAGTCTCTGGCTTCTCTATGTCAAGTACCTGGTCATGGTTGCTCCTGATTCAGGAGATGGGTGCTTCACTCTAATGTCCTTGTTTGTTCTCCATAGTTTCCTTAGGGGACAATTTATGGCGTGGGGTCTAGACCCCAGTGTCCCTCACTGGAGCATATAATAAGAACAGGTGCCTGGGGGTCTCCTCCCCATGCCACGAGACGGCTGCTCCTGGATTTCCATGGTGTAGGGACAGCGCAGTGAACTGACCGGGGCAGCCAGATGTCAAGCAGTAGGTGATAATCCAGTTAACCAGGTAGAAAAGAGGGTCACCAGTATAACAGTCCAGGAGAAGGCAGGAACACAGGCAGGGTAGGGAGGCAGAGCACACTGGAGGAAGAATGACCACTGGCTGCTGCCAGCAAGGTAGGCAAAAATAGAACAGGTAGGTGTCAAGAAAAGGCGAGAAGGCAGGAGGTGACAAGAACAGGGAGAATAGAGGCAAGAAAGCAGTCAGGCAAGGATTGGACAAGGCGGCACTGAGAACTAACCCACGGAGCGTGCTGCGATGCACCCGTTCCCTGGCGTATTGAGTTTAAATAGCCCGCTGCTCCCAACACAGTCATTCCAGCGGGAGTCGTTGCCTAGCAATGAAGGACCCACAGTATAGCATGGGCATTTCCAGGGACTGCGACCGGGTTGCTGCGCATGCACAGAGGAAACCAATATAGCGGCGCCCAGTCGCAATGTCTCTCCCAGACCCCCGGTGGAACCTACAGCAAAATTGCTATGCTATGGAAACAAAATATAAGATCACAAAAGACACAGAAATCTGTTCATTTCTAACAAACATCTTTATTCATGCCTTGCCTTGCTTGGCATAATGTCACTAATCACTACATAAGCAAGCAATCGGCACTCTATAGCATGAGCACTTTTAGTAATCCCAACCCTCCCGGCTTCTCCTAGCATTGCTCTATTAAACACCGCCGTAGCACTGAGAGCTCCCTCTGAGCATTCCAACACTTCTCAAAGCATGAGACAGCAGCCTTGCACACCCACCTAACCTACCCCACTCTCTCTGGCCTCTGTTATACAGAGCAATGACGCATTTCATTGTGCAATTGTGTGCGTAGAAAACATTCTATTTCAAACTACGTGCACTTCTATACTTCGTGCATGCATACATTGTTATGGCATGAACTATACTAGTCACTTGACATGTCTCTCCATTCTACATTTTAAGGACAAGCATATTGTGTCTTTTCCGCATTGAGACAGCAGTCTTGTTTGCAAAACTAAACAAGCTTTCTCCTGCTGAAAGAAAACATTATCTGCAGTCAGCCAACCAAGGTCGCTTCTCTGTGCCAAGGAGTAGCTGTCTGCCAAAGGGCAGTTGTTATCGAAACATTCTTACACTGTGTTAGTTTGCGAAAACAATTCCCTCCCCACGCACAGCAAGAGCCAGATTCGTAGATGAACAGACACACAGCAGATCTCTAGCGCCTAAAGGCACACTGTATTGTGCTATAAATGACCAGTGTACATAATCACATGGCTCTCAGCATATATTGAACCATAATGGCTTAGACCAAAACTATAGTGCTCAAACATAGCCTATTCTAGATTAATTCAAAATGAATGCATGTATAAATTAATAAATAATGAATGGATTAATCTCATGATAAGCCGTCATAGAAAAATGCAGTTTCACACCCCATACCCTGTGTGACTGTGCTGCCTCCATGATGCTGGCCGACCACAACCCCACCCCGCTGTAGCCTCCAACGAGGATAAATCATCCAGGTAAGCGCTCCCGTGCCACAGCGGTGTGCAGCGTTACACTCTAGCACGAGGATGCAGTTCAAGAATTCAACCTCAGGGCCTTCTGTGCCAAAGTCTCTTATTTCAGAGGGCATAATGCAACACGACAAACATCAAAAGTTCCTTTATCCTCAGGATTCTCATGTACAACTTCTTGGATGATTTTCGATTCACACCGGGTCACACTGCGCCGGGCTCAGACCCACTTTGTGTTAAAGGTATCAATTGATCTCCCTCTGCCGGACTCGAACCAACTTTCTCTACTTTTCCAAACTTTCTTTACTTTAGAAATAGAAGACTTTCAACTGTGTGCAGGATTTTGCTCAACCCGTTGCAGAACCACTTTGATTCACATTCATTAGTTCTCTTTCAATTGGTGTCCCTCTGCGGGGCTCAGACCAAATGTATCTACTGTTATTACTTCTCAGCTAGCTACCTTAGAGACCTTCGATTGAGCTCTCACGCAGTGCCAGACCACTCCGTCAAAGGTATTGTAGTTTATTATAAAGTTCAATCACTCATCAGCAGTTCAGCTTCATTTGTGTCTTTTATCATATACCTTTTAACAATGTTCGTTCAGCGCTCGCCATTCAATGTTGTTGCTTGCAACCTTGGCTTCAATACAGACTGGTCTTTTATCAGTCTCCCCAACTCACCAGCTGTGATGACTTCACTGATGCTGATTTTTGATTTTTAAGAACCATTTACTTTCATGGGATCGCATTACTTGGACTTTTGAAGGTTGGATGGTTGGCACATGATCCTTGTGGGGCTAAGCTTTACATATGGAGATAACCTTCTGCATATGAAACATTAAGTCACATGGGCTAGCATTACTGCAGCTTTTTGCAAACTATTCTATCCTCAGGTTTACACTGTGATCCCTTTGAGAATTGCGCTTCTGTAAAACCCATGCAAGCCTCCAGATAAGGTGCGTACTAGTCCTTTTTATGCATGAAAATCTTGTAAATACGACAGCTTTATTTTTTTCCTGGGTACATTTACACACAGTTTTAGAGCAGAGGGCAGTGCAAAGGTCAGGTTGCTTGACAGAAACCACAATGCTTCTTTTGATGTTTCTCCAGCATGGGGTCTGGCATGGATTCATATGCTCATGAATATTCCCCGTCGTCAGGCCGGGAATCCTCGATAAAGAAAATATCAGTATCAGTTTTGTTTCTGATCTGTCTTTCTCAGTAGTAACCAATCACTGGTCTCTGGGTCATACTGCCCCCAGCCAATGACTGCCCTGTCCCTAAGCCCCGCCTCTGGTGGCCATCCTCAGATTTTTACCGCACGCTCAAGTGTTGGGAGTCCTCGTGTTTAGCTCTCGAGCTTTTGCTGCATTTTCGCACTTTTTCAAAGAGAATTTCTCATTTTTCGGTCAAATAGAGCCTCAAGCTCCACCGTGTCTACATCCGATTAACGGGGATCCGTTTTCGATTTTTCTACCCCCCTCAAGGGTCAAGATTTCATCAAGTTACACTTCTTGGAGGAGTCCAGGAGTTTCTGCGGCCTACCCGAACATGGCCCAGGAGAAAGGAAGCTCGACGCCCGGAAAGCTGTTCAGGGTTTGCCCTGGATGCCAGCTGCAGAATGTGTTCAAGGAGGATGAGCACTTGAAATGTCTCTACTGCCTTCATGAGGACAAAACGCACGTGGAGAAGGACTGTGCGTTTTGCGGGAACATGTCGGAACGGACCATCAGGGACCGACACCTTCATCTCTCCAACTGGCTGGAAGGAAAGAGCCCGTCAGGTGTGAAGAAGAAGTCCGAGCGGTCTTCTAAGTCCTGTGAGGGCGCCCCGGCGACGGGGGCCCAACAGAAGGCAAAGCACTGCGAGTCCGCGGGCACCGGGAGCGCCGCACGGTCGGGCTCCTCGGCTGCCAGGCAGGGCGCATCCTCCCCAGCGCCATCAACCAAGAGCCAACGCTCTGGCTCAGGGAAGGGGAAGGCTGAGAACCTGGTGAAGCTTCTGGAGAGGCCCCGGTCGAGCTCGAAGGATCCGGCCGAGGGAGAGCGAGGTGGTGACCCTCCCCACAAGGTGAAGTCCACAGGCCTGCATAAGGTAGCAAAGGCCTTGATTCACCCAGCCATGGCCTCTATCAAGGAAGTCGCGGCGGCCCTGGCGCAGCCTGTGGAGGCTTCACCAGTGGAGGCGACCTCGGGGCCCAGAGTCTCCCTGCCTCCACGGAGGGAGGCCTCTTTCAGACCCATCGAAAAGACCCCCGTGAAGACCCCGGCGGAAAAAGAGGGGGGCGGGGCGGTGGCCATTGTGGACGCGGACACAGCATCCGAGCAGGAGCTGGTAGAAGTCTTAGAGGGCCTCAACGAGGGTGTCGAAGAGGCCCGTTCCCACAGGAGGGATCCCGAGGAAGGTGACGGCGAGAGCGCCGGCGGCGCCGGCGAGGGTCCTAGTCACCCGTTGTTCCCGTCGCTTCCGGAGCCGCAGGACAACTCGGCAGCCATTTTGTTGGCAATACAATCGTTATGTTCGGAGATAAGGACGAGATTGCCCTTACCACCGACGGAGGAACTGGAACCAGACCCAGTGGGAAGCCCCCCGAACAAGAGAAGACAGATCCATCCAGACCCGCCCTTTCAGCCCTCGCGGCCTACTCAACCTTTGCCCACGTCCCCCGTCCCTGGGGATGACACAGGAACGGACACTGCCACGACGGGTACCGACGACGGCGACGGCGGTGGTGACGACGGGACGGAGCTCCCATCGTCCCCAGCCCGGGCCTCCCCGCCCGACGAGATCGGATCTTTCCATGCAATGATCGCCAGGGCGTCCGAGCTTTTGCAGCTCTGCCTCGAAGAGAAGAAGGAAGGTTTCCTTTACCAACGGCACGAGGCCAAGAGGAAAACAGTCCTCGCCGTGCCGCTGCTGGATGACATCTGGGACGAGGGCCTCACCCTTCTCAAGAACCAGTCTACGACGCCTGCTAAGAGGGATCGGTACGAGAAGTAGTACCGGGTCCCCGACGCGGCCCCTTTATGCCTTATGGCACAACCGACCCCTGACTCGGTCGTCTCAGCAGCGGCCAAGAAGAAAGCGGGGGAGGGGGGCATCAGCCTCAACGTCACCTTCCCCACTGGACGGCGAAGGAAAGCAGCTGGACGCAATGGGACGACAAGTTATCTCGACGGCGGCAACAACAATTAAGGCGGCCAAAGCCCTTGCGATCGTGGCCCGCTACGAGAGCGAGTTATGGTACAAGATCGCCCCCCCTGTTGGACTTCCTACCGGATGACAAGAGGGCCGAGGCTCAGGAGATCTTGCAAGTTCGTCAGCGTGTGGGAGTCCATCTCCACCGACCGTTGGGTGCTAGATGCCCTGGTCCAGTGGCACGCCCTCGAATTTCTAAAAAAGTGCCCCCGCATTCCACCCGTGGCCGGGAAGGAAAATCACGTCCCTCAACTGCTATTGGAGGTTAGGGCGATGCTCAAAAAAGGTGCCATCGAGCTCGTCCCTAAGAGGCTCCGGGATTCCGGAGTATACTCAAGGTACTTCCTCGTGAAAAAGAAGACAGGAGGATGGCGCCCCATCCTGGACCTGCGACGACTGAACAAGTACATCAAGGCACAGAAGTTCCGGATGGTCACCCTCCAGCACGTACTGGGACAGCTGGAGGAGGGTGATTTGCTGTCATTGTTGGATTCGGAGGTTGCGTACTTCCAGATCCCCATTGTAAAAGGACACCGAAAGTTCCTCAGGTTCGTGGTCCAAGGACGGCACTACCAGTTCAAGGCCCTCCCGTTCGGATTGAAGTCGGCACCCAGGGTGTTCACCAAGTGCCTCGCACCGGTGGCGGCGCGGCTGCGCCTGCAGGGGATCCACGTCTACCCCTACCTGAACGACTGGCTCATCTGAAAAAGGACAAGGGAGCTTGCTGTAGAACACACAGCGAAGACCGTCCAGCTGCTCACGGACCTGGGATTCTCCATCAACTTTCCCAAATCCCACCTGGTCCCGTCGCAAGTCGCACTGTTTCTGGGAGCCAAGCTTGACACAGTGGCGCGTCTGGCCTCGCTGTCGGAGGAAAGGACGAAGGCCATCCTGGGCAAGTTGCAGCGTCTGTTGGCCACGGACGTGGCCAGGGTGAGGTCCATCAAGTCCCTCCTCGGGATTATGTCCTCCTGCATATCTCTTGTGCGCCTGTTCAGGCTTCAGATGCGCCCTCTGCAAGAGTTCCTCGACGCCCGCTGGATCCAAGCGACGGGCAGCTTCGAGGACAGGATCCCGCTCAGCGAGATCTTCCGGTGAGCAATCCGGTGCTGGGGCACCCGCGCTCATCTGACGGCGGGCACAGACTTTCAGACCCCATCTCACCAGATAACGGTGATGACGGATGCCTCCCTGGAAGGGTGGGGAGCGCACACCGGAGAACTTCACGCGAGAGGTCTTTGGCTCCTGGAGGAGAAGCCGCTCCACATCAACATCCTGGAGCTCCGTGCAGTGTTCTGGGCCCTCAGGTCCTTTCTCCCATCCCTCAAGGGCAAGGTGGTGAGAATCTTCACCGACAACACCACCACGATGTTCTACATCCGGAAGCAGGGAGGAACCAGAACCCCAGCCCTCTCCAAGGAAGCCCAGGATCTGTGGCATTGGGCCGTCGCCCAAGGGATCTTTCTGGTGCCCTTTCATCTGGCAGGGATATAAAACACCATCACCGACTCACTCAGCAGGGAGCTGCGCTCGTGTCACGAGTGGAAACTATGTCAGAATCAAGTGGATCGACTCTTCCGACGATGGGGAAAACCGCAGATCGACCTGTTCGCGCCGAACTCCAAGTACCAGAGGTTCGCCAGCAGGTTCCCCCAGCCGAGGAGCATGGGCGATGATTTCTCGTTCCCCTGGGATGGCCTGTTCCTATATGTGTTCCCTCTGTTGCCGTTGCTGCTCCGACTCGTCAACCAGCTCAAGAGGTCCCGGTGCAGGATGATCCTCGTCGCACCAGCGTGGCCGAGGCAGATCTGGTTCCCAGACCTTCTGGACTTGTCAGCGTCCCCACCAGTCAAGCTGCCGACGGACGCGGATCTTCTCTCCGTAGAAGGAGGTGCCATACTTCATCACGACCCATAGTCGCTGAACTTGCAGGTCTGGCTCCTGCAGCACTAGAGTTTGGAGGGTACGATATCCCGGCTGACTGCAGAGAGGTTCTTGCAAAGGCCAGGGCGTCCTCAACTCTCAAGTGCTACGGACATAAGTGGAAGAGGTTCTCTGTCTGGTGCCGTGCACAGAAGATTAACCCTCTACGGATTACGGCCCCTCAAGTGCTGCCGTACCTACTGTCTCTGGCCAAGGCTGGACTGGCTCACGCCTCCATCAAGATACATCTGGCTGCGATCTCCCGATACACCACAACCACAGGACGGGCGTCCTTGTGGTCCCATTGCATGGTGAAGGAATTTATGAAGGGACTGTTCCGATCATTCCCGCCGGTGAAGGCCCCTGCCCCGGTGTGGGAGCTCAACGTGGTGCTGACCAGGCTCATGGGGGCGCCATTCGAGCCCCTGCATTCGGCACCGTTGAAGTTCCTGTCGTGGAAGACTAAGTTTCTTGTGGCCCTCACATCCGCACGACGAGTGGGAGAGATCCAGGCCCTATCCTGCAAGCCTCCATACTTGACTTTTCACGACACGAGGGTGGTGATGAGGACGCACCCCTCCTTTATGCCCAAGGTGCCGTCGGGCTTCCACCTCAACGAGCCCTTGCTGTTACCGGTTTTCTTTCCGTCGCCATCGTTGCCAGCCGAGAGGACTTTGCACTCGCTGGATGTGGCTAGAGCGCTGAAGTTCTACGTGGACCGCACAAAGAATTTTCGGAAGACATCACAGCTATTTGTGAACTTTGGACCTGTGAACCAAGGGAAGGCTCTCTCGAAGGCTTCCATTTCCAGATGGCTCTGCGGCTGCATCATGCACTGTTATTGGTTGGCAAACCGACCGTTGCCCGGCCGTCCAAGAGCCTATTCGACCAGAGCTATCACTGCTACCACGGCGTTCTTGTCTGGTGTGCCCCTGCTGGACATCTGCAGGGCTGCTACGTGGAGGTCGACGCACACCTTCACGAGATTCTACTGCATCGACTGGGATTCCAGGGAGGAGTCCAAGGTTGGCCAAGCAGTGCTGCGCAACCTGTTCGCCTAAGGTGAGCCTGGTGAGTAGGTAAGAATTGCTTAATGTTGAGTTTTGATGTAATGCTCAATGTTGAGCCTTTGCCACCTCCCGTGGTTTTGCATGTGTGTACTGCTATGTATTCTTATATTCATGAGCATGTGATATGATATGGCGCTGGGATTTTCCATCAACGTTCCCAAATCCCACCTGGTCCCGTCCCAGCCAATGACTGCCCTCTCCCTAAGCCCCACCTCTGGCGGCCATCCTCAGATTTGGTAGCACGTAAAGTGGCAGTATGACCAAGTGAAGAGCCGCAGAGGGGTAGGAGGGAGGGTTTGCATATGAATCCATGCCAGACCCCATGCTGGAGAAGGAAAAAGTTACTTAACTGTAACTGTTCTCCGGCATGGGTCTGGCATGGATTCACATGCAAACCCTCCCTCCAGCCCCTCTGCGGCTCTTCACTTGGTCATACTGCCACTTTACGTGCTACCAAATCTGATGATGGCCGCCAGAGGCGGGGCTTAGGGAGAGGGCAGTCATTGGCTGGGGGCAGTATGACCCAGAGACCAGTGATTGGTTACTACAGAGAAAGACAGATCAGAAACGAAACTGATACTGATTTTTTCTTTACCGAGGATTCCCGGCCTGACGACGGGGAATATTCATGAGCATGTGAATCCATGCCAGACCCATGCTGGAGAACAACAGTTAAAGGTAAGTAACTTGTTCCTTATCTGAATGGATGCAAGTGCAAGCCATGGATAAACGCCTATGAAACAGAATGGATTTCTCTTTTGCCTTTCGAAAAAAAGAAACTGCACACTGTGATAAAAGGAATGGTTTCTTTCCATTCAGCGTCTGCTTTGTTGATGCTCATGGAGCAAACAGAATCACTGTGTATATTTTTCTTCCTAGCATTTTTGGATTGTAAAATTAATAAGATGGAAAACTGAGTTGCAATTGAGAATTCATATTTTGTAACAAATTGTTTTTTTTCCAGTGGAAGCAAACCAGTATTGCACAATTGTATTTTTCAGAGTTCCTGTGCTGTGTGAATAATCATGCAGAGGCAGATCATTTTTACACTTATGATTTAATTTACACTCTAATTATAAAAACATTGTGTAAAATGATGACTATCCACAGTCTACTTTACATCCATTCAACCTTGCAATCAATGGGGTACATTCTTATAAATGGTCAGTAGTAGCAGAGCCTTTGTTCTAGGTTGAGTGATTGTCATTACACCAATCACAGGTGTTCTAGCCTCTCAAATCTTCAAGACAATGAAAACATCCAAAACCTGACTCTGCAGGAAGCACAAGCGCTGTTAAAAAAAAAAAAAAATGAAAGTTCTCCAGCATGGGGTCTGGCATGGATTCACATGCTCATGAATATTCCCCGTCGTCAGGCTGGGAATCCTCGGTAAAGAAAAAACCAGTATCAGTTTCGTTTCTGATCTGTCTTTCGTAGTAATAACCAATCACTGGTCTCTGCGTCATACTGACCACAGCCAATGACTGCCCTCTACCTAAGCACCGCCTCTGGCAGCCATCTTCAGATTTTTACCGCACGTTCATGTGTTGGGATCCTCGTGCTATTGCTCTCGAGCGTTAGTGCTATTTTTTCGCGCTTTTTACAAAAAACTTCGATTCTTTCGGTCAAAAGAGCCTCAAGCTCCACCGATCCTACATCCGATCAACGGGGACCCGTGTCGGATTCATCTGTGCCCCTCAAGGGTGAAGATTTCGTCGAGCTACACTTCGGAGGACTCCAGAAGCTTCTCAGGCCCTGTCTCGGAGATGGCCCAGGAGAAGGGAAGCTCGACGCCCGGAAAGCTGTTCAGGGTCTGCCCTGGATGCCAGCTGCAGAACGTCTTCAAGGAGGACGAACACTCTTTCTGCCTTTACTGCCTTCATGAGGACAAAACGCACGTGGAGAAGGACTGTGCGTTTTGCGGCAACATGTCGGAACGGACCATGAAGGACCGCCATCAACGTCTCGCCAACTGGCTGGAGGGTAAGAGCCCGTCTGGCG
This sequence comes from Ambystoma mexicanum, assembly GCF_040938575.1. Lineage (NCBI taxonomy): Eukaryota > Metazoa > Chordata > Amphibia > Caudata > Ambystomatidae > Ambystoma > Ambystoma mexicanum. The sequence continues at coordinate 1,069,964,240 of NC_090936.1, read as the reverse complement.
AGAAGAAGAAGAAATCCGAGCGGTCTTCTAAGACCTTTGAGGGCGCCCCGGCGACGGGGGCCCAACATAAGGCCAAGCACCGCGAGTCCGCTGGCACCGGGAGCGCCGAACGGTCGGGCTCTACGGGCGCCAGGCAGGGCGCACCCTCCCCGGCACCATCAACCACGAGCCAACGCTCTGGGTCGGGTAAGAGGAAGGCCGAGCACCCGGCGAAGCTCCTGGAGAGGCCCCGGTCGAGCTCTAAGGCAGAGGAGGAGCGTGGCAGTGCCCCCTCCCTCAAGGATAAGGCGGTGAGCGCACCTAAGGTGGTGAAGGCCTTGATCCATCCGACCAAGCCCTCTATCGAAACGGTCGCGGCGGCCCTGGCTCAGCCTGTGGTGGCTGCACCAGTGGTGGCGACCTCAGGGCCCAGAATCTCCCTGCCTCCTCGGAGGGAGTCTTCCTTTGTGCCCATCGATAGGACCCCCGTGAAACCCTCCGTGGGGAAGAAGAAGGGGGGGCAGGGCGTCGTCGTAGAGTCGGCCTCAACCTCAGAAGAGGAGCTGATCGAGGTCTTAAGCCACGGCCTAGGCGTGGAAGAAGGCCAGCCCGTCGGAATGGACCCCGACGCAGGTGACGACGACGACATCGTCGAGGATACCGACGGGGCCCCTGCTCGCCCGTCGGATTCCCCTCTGCCAGCGCCGCAAGACAACTCGGCGGCCATTTTGTTGGCCATACAGTCCTTATGCTCCGAGATAAGGACGAGGCTACCGTTACCGACGGAGGAACCTCTCCCGTCGGGGGATCCAGAACCGGGACCTTCTGGTGTCCCCCCTACCAAGAAAAGAAGGATCCATCCACCACCTCCTTTTCAACCGTCGCGCCCCTTCCAGCCCTCCTCCCCGTCCACCCGAGGGGATGATACGGGGACTGACACGGCAGCGACGGGTACGGACGACGAGGCATACGACGAGGATTTTCCGTCGTCGCCTCCCACCAGGGCCTCTCCGCCCGACGAGATCGGATCTTTCCACTCCATGATCTCCAGGGCTTCCGAGCTTTTCCAACTCTGCCCTGAGGAGAAGAAAAAGGAAGGCTTCCTTTATCAGCGGCGCGAGGCCAAGAGGAAGACGGTCCTCGCAGTGCCTCTGTTGGACGACATTTGGGATGAGGGCCTTTCCCTCCTCAAGAACCCTTCCACGACGCCAGCTAGAAGAGACCGGTACGAGAAAAAGTACCGGGTCCCGGACACGGCCCCCCTATGCCTCCGGGCGCAGCCTACCCCGGACTCCGTCGTCTCCGCGGCAGCCAGGAAGAAAGCGGGGGGGGGTGCGGCCTCCACATCGACTTCCCCGCCGGACGGCGAGGGAAAGAAATTGGATACTATGGGGCGTAGAGTCATCTCGTCGGCAGCGACGACGATTAAAGCGGCCAACGCCTTGGCTATCGTGGCCCGCTACGACAGGGAGCTCTGGTACAAGATAGCTCCCCTGCTGGATTTTCTGCCGGACGACAAGAGGGCGGAGGCCCTTGAGATCCTGCAGGAAGGTGAGGTGGCCTCGGACCACGCCATCACCGTGGCGACGGACATCGCCGACACTGGATTCCGCCAGCTGGGCAACGGTGTTTGCCTTCGACGTCGTGGATGGCTCAAAGCTACGGACTTCCGGCAGGACGTCCAGACCAGAGTCCTGGACATGCCCTTCGACGGGAACAACCTGTTTGGGAAGACAGTGGACGATTCCCTTCAGGCCATCAAGGCAGATACTGAGACGGCCCGGGCCCTTGGAGTCCTGCAACGACGGACGCCCTTTCGGAGCGGCGGAGGCAAGGGCGCCTCCAAAGGTTCCGGCGGCGGTTTCGCTTCCTACCGTCAAGCGGCCCGCTCGTCGTCGCAAGAGGCCTACAGAGGACGAGGCAAGTCTAGCGGACCCCGCCGTCGTCGCCAAGGAGGTCAAGGCGGCAAGGCCGCGTCCAAGCAGGATTGAACCGGCCGTGGGGTCGGGCCCCCACCGAAGCACCCCGGTGGGAGGCCGGCTGGCGGGCTTCGTCAGCGTGTGGGAGTCCATCTCCACCGACCGTTGGGTGCTGGACGCCCTGGCCCGGGGCCACGCGCTCGAGTTTCAAAGAAGGTGCCCACGCGTCCCCCCCGTGGCCAGGAAAGAACTTCACGTCCCTCAACTTCTCCTGGAGGTAAAGGCGATGCTCAGAAAGGGCGCCATCGAACTCGTCCCAAAGAGGCTTCGGGGCTCCGGAGTCTACTCGAGATACTTCCTCGTGAAGAAGAAGACGGGAGGATGGCGCCCCATCCTGGACCTGCGACGTCTGAACAAGTTCATCAAGGCGCAGAAGTTCAGGATGGTCACCCTCCAGCACGTCCTGGGTCAGCTGGAGGAAGGAGACTTCCTATCGTCGTTGGATTTGGAGGATGCCTACTTCCACATTCCCATCCTAAAGGGGCACCGCAAATTCCTCAGATTCGTGGTCCAAGGGCGTCATTACCAGTTCAAAGCCCTTCCCTTCGGACTACGGTCGGCACCCAGGGTATTCACCAAGTGCCTTGCACCGGTGGCGGCGCAGCTGCGCCGCGAGGGGATCCACGTCTACCCCTACCTGGACGACTGGCTCATCCGCGCCAAGACGAGGGAGCTCGCCGTGGTCCACACGGCAAGGACCGTCCAACTCCTCACGGACCTGGGATTCTCCGTGAACTACGCCAAATCCCACCTGGTGCCCGCGCAAGTCGCACTGTTTCTGGGAGCGAGGCTCGACACAGTGTCCCTTCTGGCCTCCCCGTCGGATGAGAGGACCAGGACCATCTTGGGCAAGGTGCAACGGATGTTGGTGGCCGACGCGGCCAAAGTGAGGTCCATCAAGTCCCTCCTCGGGATGATGTCTTCCTGCATCTACCTCATTCCCATGTGCAGGCTCCGGATGCGCCCGTTGCAAGAATTCCTGGATGCGCGCTGGATCCAGACGACGGGCAGCTTCGAGGAAAGGATCAAGCTCGACGAGAGTTTCCGACGAGCGATACGGTGGTGGGGCACCCGCGCGCATCTGACGGCGGGCATGGACTTCCAGACCCCAGCCCACCAGGAGCATATCAACGTCCTGGAGCTCCGTGCAGTGTTTTGGACCTCAGGTCCTTCCTTCCGTCCCTCAAGGGCAAGGTGGTGAGGATCTTCACCGACAACACCACCACCATGTTTTACATCAGGAAACAGGGCGGAACCAGGTCCCCAGCGCTGTCCAAGGAGGCGCAGGACCTGTGGCATTGGGCCGTCGCCCAAGGGATTTTTCTGGTGCCGTTTCATCTGGCAGGGATAAAAAACACCATCGCCGACTCACTCAGCAGGGAGCTGCGCTCGTGCCACGAGTGGGAACTACGGCAGGATCTGGTGGACCGCCTCTTCCGACGGTGGGGCACACCCCAGATCGACCTGTTCGCGACGGCGACGAACACCAAGTGCCGGAGGTTCGCCAGCAGGTTTCCCCAGACGAGGAGCATGGGCGATGCTTTCTCGTTCCCCTGGGAGGGCCTGTTCCTCTACGCGTTCCCTCCCTTGCCTCTGCTAATCCGGCTCGTCAACCAGCTCAAGAGGTCACGGTGCAGGATGATCCTCGTCGCACCTGCGTGGCCGAGGCAGATATGGTTCCCGGACCTTCTGGACTTGTCAGCGTCCCCGCCGATCAAGATGCCGGCGGACGCGGATCTACTCTCCAGGGAAGGAGGCGCCATCCTCCACCACGACCCGAAGTCGCTGAACTTGCAGGCCTGGCTCCTGCAGCACTAGAGTTTGGAGGATACGGCATACCGGCCGATTGCAGAGAGGTTCTTGCAAAGGCCAGGGCGTCCTCGACTCTTAAATGCTACGGACACAAATGGAAGAGGTTCTCTGTCTGGTGCCACGCACAGAAGGTTAACCCTCTACGGATTAAGGCTCCCCAAGTACTGCCGTACCTGCTGACGCTGGCCAAAGCTGGTCTGGCACATGCGTCCATCAAGATTCATCTTGCTGCGATCTCCCGATACACCAGAACCACGGGCCGGGCGTCCTTGTGGTCTCATCGTCTGGTGAAAGAGTTCATGAGGGGACTGTTCAGATCGTTCCCGCCGGTGAAGGCTCCGGCCCCGGCGTGGGAGCTCAACGTGGTGCTGACCAAGCTCATGGGACCTCCGTTCGAGCCTCTGCACTCGGCCCCGTTGAAGTTTCTACCGTGGAAAACAGCTTTTCTTGTGGCCATCACCTCCGCACGACGAGTGGGAGAGATCCAGGCCCTTTCCTGCAAGGCCCCGTACTTGACTTTCCACGACACGAGGGTAGTGCTCAGGACGCACCCCTCCTTCATGCCCAAGGTACCGTCGGACTTCCATCTCAACGAACCCTTGGTGTTACCTGTGTTCTTCCCGTCGCCTTCGTCGCCGGCTGAGAGGACTTTGCACTCGCTGGATGTAGCTAGAGCGCTGAAGTTCTACGTGGACCGCACGAAGGGTTTTCGGAAGACGTCACAACTCTTTGTGAACTTTGGACCTGTCAATCAGGGGAAGGCTCTCTCGAAGGCTTCCATCTCCAGATGGCTCTCCGGCTGTATCATGTGCTGTCACCGGTTGGCAAACCGACCGCTGCCTGGCCGTCCGAGAGCCCATTCCACCAGAGCGATCGCAGCTACCACGGCGTTCCTATCTGGTGTGCCCCTGCTGGACATATGCAGGGCTGCTACGTGGAGGTCGACGCACACCTTCACGAAGTTCTACTGCGTCGACCGGGATTCCAGGGAGGAGTCCAGGGTCGGCCAAGCAGTGCTGCGCAACCTGTTCGCCTGAGGTGAGCCTGGTGAGGAGGTAAGATGCTTAATGTTGAGTTGATGGGATGCTTAATGTTGAGCCTTTGCCACCTCCCGTGGTTGTGCATGTGTGTACTGCTATGTATTCTTTATTCATGAGCATGTGAATCCATGCCAGACCCCATGCTGGAGAAGGAACAAGTTACTTACCTGTAACTGTTGTTCTCCAGCATGGGTCTGGCATGGATTCACATGCGAACCCTCCCGCCTACCCCTCTGCGGCTCTTCACTTGGTCATACTGCCACTTCACGTGCTTCCAAATCTGAAGATGGCTGCCAGAGGCGGTGCTTAGGTAGAGGGCAATCATTGGCTGTGGTCAGTATGACGCAGAGACCAGTGATTGGTTATTACTACGAAAGACAGATCAGAAACGAAACTGATACTGGTTTTTTCTTTACCGAGGATTCCCAGCCTGACGACGGGGAATATTCATGAGCATGTGAATCCATGCCAGACCCATGCTGGAGAACAACAGTTACAGGTAAGTAACTTGTTCCTTACATTTGTAATTAAAATAGATACTTAGCAAAACTGTTGCTGTGATGATCCAGATAGGTATTTATCGTTATGTAGGGCTTAATACATGGTTCGTCCAACATCTAGGCACTGTGATTATTGTACCTCAGTCGATACTCGGTTAACCGACCTCTGAAGGATGTTAGCCTGTAAGATAGCTCAGCGGTTGAGCACTCGTTGCTGTGCATGATCTGTAGGTTGCCGGTTCGAATCCCGGCAAGGCCAACTCAGCCTTTCATCCTTCTGAAGGTCGATAAAGGAGTCCCGGCTTCGGTTTGGTGATAATTGTGATAAATATGTTCTATGCACAGTTCTTTGCCAAAAGCTCTATATAAATAACCATTTAACCATGAGATTAGATATAGAATTTAGCATGGAGCCCTTGCCTCTGCACTGTTGTATCCTACCATTAAGTAGTAATCGCTCCAGGAAACAAGGACTTTCATTAATCATCAAAAGACAATTCTGCTATCGAACCTCAAAACACACAATACAATTCATGCTTGCTTTACTATGTAATTGCCTACGTTTTTGTGTTTTCAACATTTAAATATATTTCCAGGTTAGATCAACTGGCCAGACCTTGCCGCATAGTAATGGTTTCCATACAGTTTTTGCACATCGGCTGGATGTCAAATACATTTTACTCTCTTGCAAAGGAGAAAAATCATTTTTACTCTCTTAAAATGACATTTACTCTCAAAGTTTAAAAATAGGGAGTAAAATACACCCACCTCAAAATCTTATCTGGAGCATTGGACCCACGTCCTACCCCCTGGCTTGGTCCTACCCATGAATTCTCTAGCTTCTCAGCATCTGAAATGTAGTGCCACTTTAAGACCTAGCCCAGTACCCCTTCGTACCTGCCCAATCTTGCCCTAATTTAGTATTAGTCACCTATGAACCTCCACCTTTAACTAAATGGGTCACGGTTCATGCCAGGATGATCGCAACAAAACCCATGTTTACTACCCAAGTGCTAATCAACAACAATGTCTACCCGGGGAGGTTTAATTATGCCCTACACTATACTCCAACCCACGAAAAACGAACCGATTCCAGCTGTCCAGCCCCATAAAAAGAGAAAATGGGCACTATCCACCAGACCTCATCATTCCTTGCAAAGAGGAGGGGGCATTCCTACAAAACATACTGAGGGCCTTTGCCATCCCCTGCCTGTCGGAGCCATCGTAAGATTTGATACAGGCAACAACGAGACTCCTGAGAGTTCTAGGGGAAGATGAGCTCAGGCAGCTATGAAAATCTGTTGCAGCTATTGGGAAATATTGATATGCCGGCTGTCCGTGTTTTAATAAAAATGGAGCAACTATTCCCAGCGCTCCTTGAATGGGCTCAGACAGCGAATTTGCACCACCGTACCTGCCCTCTTTGTTGTCTCATGCTCAGAATCCTGCAGCCTCTCTGCTCGGTTGATTCACTAAAATAACATTGAGACCATGTACCATGAGCTGATTGGTCCATCAAGATGTCTGCGTTCAAGAGATGCACTGATTTTCAGATGCTTTTAGTGACCTATTTGTGCTTTCCGGGGAACCTTTTAACTTTAGAGCACTTGGTTAAATTCAGGCAATATTTTTGATTTAGTTGTTGGCTGGTCTTCCTGTCGCCCACTAGACCAAAATAGTGCTGTCCCGTTTGCAGGACTCAAAATTATGGTGATTGACAATTGACTCTTGGTGTCTAGCTTGCAACTTGAAATTGTAACCCCCCCCTGCTTTATGTATATTTCCATCCGGGCCTTATTTTTGAGCTTCTGTCTTTTGAGTGGAGCGGTATTCAAACCTTTTCATATCCAACCCCACTCCCCTCGCTAGAGTACACGTATTGTTTCTGGGGCCCCTGGACATCCTTTGGTACCCTGAGATGGGGGCGGGGGGCACCCAGAAACAATATTTTGGATTAAGGAGACTGCTCCTAATAGGAAATGTAAGCAGTAGACAATCTGATTATATTTTTAATTAAAAACAGTCATCTTAATCCTTGTTTAGAGTCTACCCTCATAGACATCCTTTGCCCCCCAGTTTGAGGACCACTGCTTTCGGGCCAGTTGTGGTAGTGTGTGGTTATTCACCAGTTTCTTACCTGTTAAGAGGTTTGGACCTAGGCACCCCAGACTAGTAGGGCTCAGTTGGAGATTACTGGGCTGCTGGGCCCCCTCTTCTTAGCACCCCCCTAGGCTCTCGGAGAGAGTGAATAGACGTCCAGCACATGTGCTTGCTCCTGAGGAAACAAGGCTGCCAAAGCACCCGTTCGATGCTCTCTAATGGGCCAAGAAGGCGAATTCAAGCCCCCTAGCACAAGAGACCTTTCAAGCCGTGATCCCTTTAGAAGTGCGTGCGGCTCAGCTCGCAGAAGAAACGTGCAAGGCAATACAGCTTGCATCGGCGGGTCGTGCAATTACTTTGTCATGCGTCTGGTTATGTTGACACATTTGTTAAATTAAATTCCTTGCTAATTAGAGCTGTATGCACTTGTGTTAATCATTATTTGCTCAGCACCATCGCCATTGTAATTGTTTTGAGCCAGGCTGCGAGCGGCGTCTTTGAATGAAATTACTGCCTTCACGCCGCCGCCGCGGCCGCCAGAAGAATACGCCGTGGCATCGCCTTTTCACGGCGCTACCGGGGAAAAGAACAACCGCTTTAATTGGGAGCCAGTAGGCAGCGACTGCTCGCCAACAAAGAACGCCTTTGAATGTGCGAACTAGCACGGGTTTCTGATCTCACTTGCGTTCCTTTTCTTGTCGCGTGCACCATGTCGTTTTAGTTCCAGCACAGCTGGGACTAACTCCTGTCTCGCAAAAGTCCCCGATTGTTTGTGCTACTTTAGGCCACGGGAACAAAGGTTTATTTAAATGTGTATTTATCCGAGAACATGATAATAGAGGTACATTTCCAAACAGTTTGCAATTTTGAATTGTATGTCAATGCAACAGAGAAAAGGTAAGTGATTGTATACAGTGTGTCCTGTCAAATTATACATAATGACATATGCAGATACATAGTATATACAGTGCAAAACTTTAGATAAGATGGAGTTCAGGTGATCAGATTTATCCCAGCTAAACTCTGGCAATTCAGTGCGTGTGCGAAGTGATGACCAGCCGAACTCTATCTACCCAGCCTCTGGGCCGTCACATCAACCCCCCAACCCCCTCACGCCCTGTTGATGTCTCCCATGATGCAATGTTGGATCTCATTTTGAATCACTTATGTGATGTGATGCATGCGCTCATGCGCTTTGCAACAGGTGGGGGCGGGCGCTCAGTTAAGATGCACATGGCATCCCACATCTGCTCCCCCCCTGCGCCCCAAAATGTGAGCTGAGGGATAGGGTCCGGGACACCGCACATAGCTTTTTGTTAGTCAGAGAGGGGAGGAGAAGCCTTTCCTGAAACTGGCGGATTTAAAGTGTTACTGTGTTCGTGCACAAAAATATATTTCGCTACCATTTGATACTTGGGCCCCACGCCAGGCAACTCTTGGGGAAGAACAGATGGGGTGCTGCCTCCACGTTTGCCCCACCCACTTTCTGAAGTGGTCCCTCCCATCACCAGTTAGCCCTCCCCCGAAAAGCAGGTTCCATTTCACCCCTGCTCTTAACTAAAGTTAGTTTTTCCCTGAAGGGTTTTATTAGCCACGGCCAGTGGGACATAGTAAACAATGCTGGAAATAGAAAATAATTTACTCTGGGAACCCCCCTCCTCTTTGGTGGGGTGGGGATGTCCGTGGGGAGAAGGTAGCGGGGTTAGAGGGCATGGTAAAGCCAGGTTGTGCAGAACTTCATGGAACCCAAGCCTAGCGAGTTGCATGAAAGCAAAGAGAATTTTGGGAGCTTAATGCCCATTTTAAATGTCTGTGATAGTGATTCAGCAAGAAACCATATTGAGCCAGTAATGGGATTTGGACTCTGCTCTTTTCATTGGCCACAATACTCACCCTAATAAAAAGAAATTTCTGTAAATTGCGAGACATGTATACCAATTTGGACAGCTTTCCAACAGGATGTAAAACTTTTGCTGTTTCAGCATTCAGTCTTGCGTGCCCAGTCTTCTGAAGCGCGGATTGCTCGTGGGTGAGAGCACGGCTTGGGAACTGATCTGGGAGTTTCCTGTGCTTGCCCCTAAGCCTCAGGGCGGAGCAGAGCTCTGGCAGTACTCCAGCAAGACAAACCTTGCCAGAGCTCTGGTCTGTCTTTTTCCAGCCCATTTCCTACCCTGATTGTACATGTTTAACCCATTATTTTAAAAGAGCGAAGGTCACTGGCCATGTTCAGAGAACAAGGCCCAATCCTTGCACCCCAATACCTAACCAGGCCCCACTAGCCATCATCTAAGTCCATATCCAGCGTCCTCTGGCTCGCTACCCTTTTGCCTTTGCCAGTGGCCGTGCCCACTGTTCATGTTACCCCAGATATTAAAAGCACAGAGGGACTTAGCCAACAGTCTCAGGGTTCCGACCCATATCCCCCTTGCCTAGTAGCTCTGATCCCACCTTTGTGCAGATTTAAAAGATGACCTCCAAGTTCCTGTGGTCCATAGGGTATTGAATTATGTGCGGCCCCTTTTTCTCCCAGTGTTTTATTCCTGTGATAATTTCTCACACTAGAGACCCAAGCTACTCCTCGCTGATGACGCCCAACAAGGCTGAAACATGTCTGGGGATGCTTGTGGTCTCGTGCAGAAGGGATGTGAGCAGTTCGGGCTGGACTGGGGTAGGACCAATCCTGATTTGCATATGGTTTTTCCCCTTCTGTAATGGCTTGGCAGGCTGAAAAACGATGGCCTGGAGGGTTGCCCAGAGCTTTGCCAGTGGTTATGATTAATTCAAAACCTTCCAGCCATCACCTTTCTGTTTTGCCATAATTTCTCACACTAAACATTAACTCGCGATTCCTGTGGATGGCATTCCTGTTATTCATTCTGGCGGTAATAAAAGACTATGCTGAATCCCATGGTAATGTAAGGTTTGCCAATTCCTGTGGTAACTGGAACACGCTTGAAAATGTTAGTCTTCCCCATTCTCACTGACACTCATCATGAGTCCCCCTCTTTTAGTCCTTCCCGACTTCCCTCCCCTCCCTGTTTTTTATCTCCCTCCCCTATTACCCCATTTTACTCTTTGCTTTATGTGACACATTTTCTTCTCCGTGCACGTCTGTGGTTGGAGTCCCCTGATACAATGAACATGTCCTGCCCTTCACCATCCCAAGCAAATATCCCCACTGCACGTATGGTCCTCTTTCCCCCTTCCAATCTGTAGCCTAATAGAAATGCAACCTTTTCTTCCTCCAAATATTTTGAGCACTTTTAATGTTCAGCTTCTCTTGGTTTTACCGTGTGAATTGCTTGCATGGAGCACACAAAGAGTGGCTTTTCATTTGTGAAAAGCCTATCTGCCACAAAGAACCATGGAAGAGATGTAAAAAAAAATCTCAGTAGCTGGGTGGGGGGAGGGGAAGGGGCACACTTTTATGTAAAGTATTTTAACTACAAGACAGATTTACCCAAAACCAGGAATCTTCTTATCTGTGACGCTTTGGGTCAAGGTTGTTTCTTCTTTTGTGCATTTTTCACGCCATGGGTCTTCAATCAAAGTACTTTTCTCTATTGGATAATAAATGGGATCAGGGCAAAAACAGTGTTATTTTTTTTCTTAATCAACACATTTTGCCCAAAATTTTCGATTCAGAGGGGCCTGGGACAAATTGATTTGGAAAAGTCCATCCATATTAGTCCAGTGATCCAAAGTTTATTAGCATCAGAATTTTGGGAATTCCAGTCTATGTAAACAGGTTTCACTTTGACTATAGTGCGGCGTTGGGAGCCGGGGTTGGGTGCCTACCAGGGAGAAATCCAGAGGCAGTCCTACCCCTGAGATGGATGGGGGCAGTTGAGTGGGCCCCAATGCCTTCCACCCCATGCCAGTCTATTTCTGAGCAGTCCACCTTTGTCTCATTGCACAGTGTAACACAATGCTTGCCTTCTCCTAGTTACATTGCAGCCCAAAAGGGAAATAGACAAGAATCATCAGAGGGAGCACAGTTATTCTGTATCACACGCAAACCACCAGGAGACCAGGACTGGACCACCAGTGATAAGCCCTGCAGAATTCTACAGTCAGTCGGCGCAGGAAAAAGACTTGCAGCGAGAGAGGACGGCTGCAGCACCACTAGTGTGTGGCAGATTGGGAAGCTGCAAAACAGCAATGGCAAGCACACTGAGCCTCTGCCACAAAAATACAGGGCATTCAGCCCTCTACAACAAGATTTACCTTTGTTATCCAAAGAACCAAGACCTCTGACATGAACTTGTGCAGTCAGCCTCCTGGGCCACCGTTGCTGTTACACGGCAGGCCTGTGCAGAGGATGTGGGCAGAGTTTATCCCCCTAATTCCAATCTTGGCTGCATACAAACTGTACTGGGTAGGGAAGACCAGACCAGATTGGCCAGGGACAGGAATCCAACCCAGAGAATGGGAGGGTTGTGTAGAGGGGCAACATGAAACACAAATTGTGGGTCATTCTGGTAAGGTCAGAGGAGGAGAAGGTGGAAGAACAAGGGACGAACATGTGGTTGGAAGAATTGTGGAACGTGGAGGTTATTTTTGAAAACGGTGCGGTATGGTTAGTGAGTAAAAGTGGTAAAGCAGGGGGAGTGTTTGGCAAGTGTGGTTAGAATTGGTGTGTGGAGTGACTGAAGTGTATGGTACTGAGTTGATGGAGGGTATTTTGAGTAGTCGGGGGAGGAGTGGTAGTTGGAGGGAGGAATGGTAGTACTAGTGGGGAAGGGAGTAGTAGTGACGTAGGAGAGAGGAACAACAGTGGAGAGCAGGGAGTGACATCAAAGGGTGGCAGCGAGACCCAGAAGGAGTGAGAGACATCAGAGGGACAAGAAGTGGAGGGGGGAGGATTTAGAATGGGAGGGGGGAGGAAGGAGATGAAGGAAAAGAGGGAGAGGAGAGAGTGGGCATGAAAGAAGACCAAAGTCTGCTGAGCAAGGCATAGGGAAAGTTAGCAAGTCCGCGAGTGAGTTTAGTGGTATAAGGCCGCAGGCCTTTAGGTCATCATATCTGTTAATCTAGTTCTTGGCATACCTAGGGAGAAACAATCCCGATAGAACACCTTTGGGCGAAGGCTGTCTGGGTTAGTGCGAAGGTGCTTTTAGACGAGGGTTAGATGGCCATAAGGTCTATTACATTTAAATAAAAACCCTTGAATCTCATCTGCGATTTGGAGTGATTATTGTGCCGTCTGTGGCAATATATACACACATTAGTTGCTAGCCTTTTGTACTGCGCACATCACCACCTTTGTGGTCTCAAATCACAGAGCCTTGTCCTAATGGAGGCGAATTGTGACCTTGCCCAGGGTAACGACCAGACCAGTGCCTGCGGTGAAAAGGAAACTGGGAAAGGAAGAGTGGGACGGGCAAGAGGGTGAAGGGAAGAGGCAAGGCAGACTGTCGTAAGCACGTAAATGCAACCGAGGATTGCCAGGATGCTTGCCAAGTTATACAGTGTTTTGATCAAAACAAATTTGACCGGGAGGGGAAGGGAAACTTCCCTTTATTGGCAGACAAACTTTCTTGAGGTAAATACTGACACAGTGCCGAATCGTCACCAGTTTAAGTCGTGTTGTAAATGACGAGGTGGCCTTAAGATTTGCCCAAGAGTTGTGTCGGCTTTTCCACTGTATAATCCGAATGAGTTCCATCATGGGGAAGGATGCGAAAGGAGTAGATGCCTGCTTGGCTACTGCTAGGTGTTATTTGCATAGCAATCAGCTGCCATTGTCATGGCCTCAATGCTTTCGGTTGTCTGGGAGTTTGGCAGACTATGATCTGGACATACATGCTAAACAGTCCCTTACATTGAACGAGAAGGACATTGCACGATACAAAACAAAGCGATTGCGGAGAATGATCACTTTGGGCAGTGATGATTAGTACTGACACATTCTGTTTAGCAGTTGTATGTGTTTGTTGCAGTTACTTTGCGATTTGCTATGTCTGAGAATACATGCCTTCTGGAATGACAACTGTATGTAGCGTGGGACTCAACCAACTAACAGTGGGTTGCTGCACTAATAGGTGGAGTGAGCAGCATGTAAATATGCCATATCCTTAGAAGAACTGATTTCAGTTTAGCAAATTGCAGTTACATAATCACAGTATTCTCCATTACATGTATGTCTGTTACATGTTCAGGCTACCGATCTTATATGCATGTTTGCTAAAATGAAGACTTCATCTGACCCGCAGGGCTCCGCAGTCTCCATCAATGGATAATTGAAAGCGGATTTTCATCACAGTGTGTTACAAAGGTAAAAGATTAGTACTTGAAGATACATTAGCCGTACGTACAAGGGAGGGCATTCAAGAACAAGAGGGAACAGCTGTGACATGACAAAACTAGTACATATAGAGAACATTATTTACCTTAATAGAGTGTAAGGATTATCCTTTGCACTGTATACTCCTTTTCACAGACTGTGCCAGTGCTCCTTAGAGCAGTTTTGAAGGATAACTGGAGTTGCAGTGGTGGGGAGCAAGTAGGGTGAAGGAAAGCACACGGAGGATGGAAAACAGAAATTGAGGAGTATTTGCAATTGCAATGTCTAAGGGGACGAGTAGTGGGAGATTGATTGTGCGAGGTAGGGGACAGCTCGTGGATGGATTCGTAGACTAGAATGGAGAATATAAAGGAGCGATTGCACGTGGCCTGCAATCTTAGATGGAGGCAGTGCATGGAGGTAAAGAGGGTGCAGGCAGCTTAGTTACATATCTTGTGGATGCGGGGAGACCATGGCGGAGCTGGAGCAGCACTCTAGCCTGCCGTGGACGAGGCTTGGAATAGAACGTTTTGGCAGAGAGGAAAGGACAGAATTTCCTGATGTTGCAGAGGTTAAGACTGGTAACCATAGTGGTAGAAGTAATATTCTGAAGTTTCACATCGCTGTCTGAGGACCACATGGGGGTTGAGGTCAAGGTATCGGGGGAGGGAGGAGCGTTGGGGTCCTAGAGACAGGAAGTGGATTACCTCAGTTTTACCAGTACTGAGAAGCAGACAGCAGTGCACTATCCAGTGGCAACTAATGGTCAGGCAGTCCGTGATGCTGAAAGAAACCTCTTGGTTAAGGGAAGGGAAGGGGATGATGATGATGATGTGGATGTTGCCTGGTGGAGGCTAGGAAGACAGTGAGGGGAGGAATGGGTGGCAGGAGCTATAGATGCAGCGTCCCTTCCAGATCTCGTTCACGTCGGTGGCGAGGCCCCAATGCATTCTAGGCTGGATCTGTGACTCCAACTCAAACTCCGGCCTGGCATAGTGCAAAACACTGGGAGGAGGAGTAGCAGCACCAAGTGCTTGAGGGCACTGCCATTGTCTCAGGGGGGATAGCTCAGGGGCAACGTGTGCTCACCTTGGAAGCAAGACGGCACGGAGCGCCACAGGTTTGATCCCCGGGTCCACGCTTTGAAACTTCTGGGTATTAAGACCTATATAAATAATCTATCATATCATTACTGATGGAGTGGATGTGTTCATATAAGTACTTAGTGTTTACATTTTCCAAAAATGTTTTGTATTCCTATACGACCTGCCCAGGGGGCCTTCACTGAAAAACCTACATTACTGTGTAAAAGGCCACAAAGTAGTCTTTGTTCCCTCCGTTTTCCGCTCGGTGTTCAGAATCTTCAAGGCCATTCTTGATAATAATAATAATCTTCCACATCTCTCCCCTGGTAGGACGACAGACTCCTTGGTATAGGAGCTCGCATGTGACTGATGCACTGAGGGTCACGCGCTTTGTGTGCCAGGAGTAGCGAGTGTGGAAATCCCTGAGCTCCGGTACCCCTCGGCGTATATATCAGGATGAATTAGGAGAAAACTGCAGCCAGTCTGCAGCCGTTTTCCTCATCATTGTTAGTTGGGTCCTATAATTCTAGGGCAGAAGGTTCCTCTAGAAAGAGCTTCCGTGGTAATATTCAGTGGGCTGCAAGAAGTCACGAGCGCAAAGTTTTCACTCGGGATCCCGCAAAAATAGCACATTGCATGCTCCACATGTCGAAGGGTGGCGAATCTACTTCCCTAAATGCAGAGCAAGCACTGGTGGGGCATTGCTCTGCAACCCCCATCTTGGAAACTGCGAGTCCAAGTGCCTAGTTTTCTGTATCCTCTTTATGACCTACAGGCGCAGCTGAGCTTTTGAGTTGTTGCCGATTCCTCCTGCGCTTGTACTTGATGGGATCAAAACCTTCACTGTGCGTGCAACAGCAGGGCCAGGAGGAGTTGGAAAGATCGGCTTCCGCTCTATAAGCCTGGAAGTGTTTTTGTGCTGGGGAGTGGCATGCGGGTGACACGGATGGATGACAAGTGTTAAAAGACAGGCAATACAGAATGACAATTGCAGGAATGAGGAGACTGACGACCAGGATGTTAGGTGGAAAAAACTTTGGCCACAAGCTTTATTTTAGTACCAGCCATGGTGCAAAAGAAAAACCAGCCATAACATCACATAAGGATAACAATACTATATTTTGGGGACAGAGGGAACAGGTGAGCGGGGGGCTCTAATCCCAATTAGGGGCCCGCTCGAGGCTGATCCCCGCCGCCACCCTGAGGGGATGCTGACCGGCGTCTCCCAGGTCCCCCCAAAATCAGAGATTGTGAATTAAGTACAGCCTCTGGCTGCTAGGGTCCAGAAAATATTCCTGGTGAAGGTGTCCATACCTTCAATGGACAGGTGAACCCCGTCACTGCAGAACATGGCCTGGTTGTGTACCGAGATCCCATGTTTAATAAATTTGAGGCCTGAGAAAAGGCAGAAATTGGCCACAGCTTTGTTCAGTTTGCGCCTAGAAATCTCCATGGCTTTGTTGCACTCTGCCCCATGCCAATGTTGGCGAGGGATGATTTCTGACATCATCACTTCTGTTAGAAGTCTTAGCATGTGTGCCAGGGATCTGAGGGAGGTGCAGATTTCAGCCAGGAGAAGCTTCCTGCCCAGCTGAGGCAAGTCATTGCCCCCGAGGTGTATGATGAGAAAATCGGGGGGAGGTGAGCAGGCCCCCAGTAGGCCAGCCAATTTGTCGTGTAGGTCTCCCCAGCGCATGCCCGGCTTGCCCCACCAGTAGGTGATGGTGTCCTGGAAATGCATGCCGTCCTGGGTTTCCTCCAGCCATCTGCTGGCTCTGGTAATGAAAGAATGGCCCCCGATCCACGCCGTCTGGGACGGGGGGGGTAGCCTGTGGTTAGAGGAAAATGGAGGGGGGGAGAGGAGGGGAGACGGAGGATACTGTTAGATCAAGTCTTTTCTGATGTATCTTTTGTAAGCCCCCGATTTCCAACCCCCAATCCCTTTTATGGCTTTCTCTTGCAGCCCTCCCATCCAGGCTAAAGTGGCTGCTCCTATCCTGAAGGAGTGAGATCCAAACTCAGTAGGATTCCATCCTATAGCTATTATAATCTTCTTGAGGACAGACCTCACCTGGAATCTACTGAGGGCAGACCCATTTTTGTGTGTGAATAATTGCCCCCCGACTGGGGCGCTTGTTCATGAATGCCTTGGTGGTGCAAATGGGGCAATATTCTGTTTCCTCAATGCAGTACAGGTTGATGATCCTCCCTTTTCCTACCTGGTCAGTTTTGGACCTACACAGTTTCACAGCCATGGAATCCTTCCCCAGGTGGATGTCGCCTATATCCAGACCTTCCTCTGATCCTGTGTTTTTGGAGGCTATCTCGCTGATCCTGAACGCCCCAAAGTAGTTTAGTGTGAAGGCGGCTCTAAATAGTGAGGTCTCGTAGGCATTGTTGCATACTGCAGGGAGGATGTATAGCAGAATTTTTAATTTGGCAAAATTGAGGGGGCGCCTGGTGTCTGTCTTGACCCCTTCCATTTTGGACCAACCCTTGAGTGCATATCTGGTTAGTGTGCCGTGGGTGGGGTCGGGTGCCCCCGCTAATCTAGTGTAATATGAAACTGCTGCCAGATGGGATGAAGCCCATGCCTTCTTTTTGCTTTGTTTGAAAGCCCACTCCATAAAGTCATTGACATGGCACTCCTGTATATCCCTGATGTTGGTGACTTTTGTGATCCTTCCAAAATCAGTCAAGCACTTATTGTACATTTTGGCAGTTTTCTGTGCCAGCGCCTTTTTGGCCAGTTCCCCTAAGACACCTTTAGGCTCACCTGTAGGAGTGTGGTGCCGGGAAAGGCAACCCCTTTTGTCCGGGCCCGGGGGGGAGGGTAGAGCTGGGCGCGGGCATCTCAGGGAAGAGCTGTTACCGGCTGGCTGGCGGGAGCTGCCTTGGGTGTGTCCATGATGGCCCAAACCTCTTCCGGAACCGCTGTCCTCCTGGCTTCTGCCTGTGGGTTTAGTGCCTTGAAAGTGGAGAACTGAAAACGGGACAGAGCGTCAGCGGCCTTATTATCTTTGCCTGCAATGTTCCGCCCAATTATTACAATGTTATTTTTCAGGGCGACTTTCGTCATTTCTCTCAACACTTTCAGGACCAGAGGGCAGGAGGCAGCACCCTTGTTTAAAATGTGTACAACCGCCATGTTGTCTGACCATGTGGCCAGCTCTGTGTTGGCCAACAGGTCCCCCCATAGGTAGAGTGCCAGCCATATGGGGAATATCTCTAGCAATGTGATGTTCCTGGTCCAGCCCCTCTGCTGCCAGCAGGGCGGCCAGTGGCCGGCACACCACTTGTTACCAAAACATACCCCAAAGCCTCTGCTGCCAGCCGCATCCATGAACAGGGACCTTTTGTCTGCCCCATTCATGGGTTTGCGCCATATCACTTGGCCATTGAAGTTGTTAAGAAATGCTTCCCACATGGCCAGGTCTTGTGTTATCTCCTTGCCCAATCTGATGTGGTGGTGTGGCTTTGTAACCCCCCTCATTTTTAGTTCCAGGCTCCTGTGAAAAACCCGGCCTTGGGGCATGATTCTGGTGGCAAAGTTCAGCTTCCCAGCAAGGGACTGTATTTCACGCAGCGTTGCCTTGTCCCTGCTTGTCATCTGCCTTATTGTCTGAAGAAGGTCTTCTATTTTGTCCCTGGGCAGGCGGCACTCCCCCATGGAAGAGTCAATCTCTATTCCTAGAAATGACAGGGTGGTGGTGGGTCCCACAGTTTTTTCGGGTGCCAGTGGAACCCCTAACTCCTGCATGGTTTCGCTGAATGTTTTTAGGGATGAGCTGCATAGGAGGGATCCTGCTGGGCCAGTGAAAAAGAAATCATCCAAATAGTGTACCGTTCTTGCTCTGGGCATGTCCTGTTGGAACGCCCACTGTAGGAAAGAACTGAACTGTTCAAAATAGGCACACGCGATGGCACAGCCCATGGGAAGGCATTTGTCAAAATAGAATTTATTGTCAAAATGGAAACACAGCCACTGGTAGGTGCTCTTGTGCACGGGCAGCAGCCTGAAAGCTGACTTAGTCTGCTTTTGCCATGAGAGCGTGTCTACCTGACAGTTTTACTAGGTCGACAGCATCTTGCACGCAGCTGTAAGAGACAGCGGCCTCCGTGGCAGGGATGCCGTCATTGAAAGAGCTACCGGGTGGGTGTGATAAATGATGGATCACCCTGAACTCCCCCGGCTCTTTTTTGGGCACAATGCCCAGGGGAGAGCATAAAAACTCAGTGAAGGGGGGATGCTGGAAGGGGCCCTCAATTCTCCCTAGTTGTAGCTCTTTATCAATTTTTTCTCTTATTATGGTAGCCAGGGATGAGGCAGATTGTAGGTTCTTGGGTATGGTAGGAGATCCCTGGCCCTTGAATGGGATCCGGAAACCATCTTTGAAACCCTGGGCCAGGGATGCTCTAGCTGCTGGGTCAGGGTAGTTCTCTAACATTTTCAGCAATTGGTCAATTTTTATTGGTGAGGCCCCTAATCTATAGCTAGTGCATGTTTTTGCCTCAGTGACTTTTGGGCTGGGCCTGGAAGGAGAGGCCTTTGTGCAATTGTTGCTGCTGTGCCCACCACTGCATGTGCTGCATTGGTGCTTGTATCTACACTCGGTGCCCTTGTTACATGACCCTCTGTTGAAGTACCAGCAGGACCCAGGAGTGCTTCCTTTGGCCCCCCCGTTGCTGCGGTTGCCAGACTGCCCCTGATTATGCCCTGTTTTTCGCCCCCCCTGGGGGCATTCTTCGAAAGGGGGGTTTGTTTTTGTTGGTATTTATACTGTCATGTTGAGGCCTGCGCTGGTTATGTTGCCTGTTTCTACCCCTTCTATTATACTGATGTTCATAATCCTTGCTGCTTTGGGCGCTCTTAGCTGAGGTTTCTTTTAGTACATGAAAAAGATACAATTTAGGGTCTTCCTCCTCCCAGCCCAGGTCAGGGAATCTCTGCATCTCCTTCCTAAACTCTCTATCATAATTCAGCCAAGACTCCCCCCCAAAGGTATTGTGGATCTCCAAAATTCTGTGGTGATAAGCAATCAGTACTGTGCCCTCTTCAGGGAATTTTTCTAGAATTATTGTGGAAAGTATTTGGAAAGAGGCCTCCCAGTTCTGAATATTCTTCTCCAGTGTGGGCCTCTTTGCTCTCTCTTTTTCTTCCTCTTTCTTATCCCTTTTTGAAATGCCAAAACCTAATTCTTCATATTCCAATAGGCAGAAAATGTCAATAAATTGCTTTTTCCATATCTTTCTCTTAATTTTCCGCTCAATGTGCCATGCAATGGTCTTTTTTAGGCTTCTATTTACACTTTTGCCGGCAGTGCGCCTCCCATATTTAGTCATATGAGGGGTTGGAGACGGTACATCATGGCTAGGCACAACCCATGCTTTAAGGTGGTCCTGGTCATCCTCGCCCCCAGATTCCGACTCTGTGTCTGTGCTGTCACTCTCGCTGCTGGAGTTGCTCGAGTCATCCCTGTGCCTCCTCTTTTTCCCAGCACCCGCTCCCTTATGCCATTTTAAAAATTGTTCAAGCATAGGCCCCAAATCATTGCTTTTCACAGTACCTGATTTTGCTTTCCTTTTGGTGCCTGGGTGGGTGTCTGAAGAGGCGGGCATGCTGCGGACGTCAAGGCGCTGCTTCTTCCTAGCTGGCTGCTCCCTTTCTGCTGGCTCCTCATCGCCGTCGACCTCCTCTTCCAGGGCGCCTGCGTCATCCTCATTGAGACTGGTGGATGCGAGCTCAGCCATTCTTTCCTCTACCACATCCATGCCATGGACGGCTTCCGCTGCTTTGGCCCATTCCAGGAGTAATGTTTCTTTCAGGGATAAGGCGTTGGCCATCTCCTGCCTGTTTGGGTCTCTGCGTGCTGGTTCGTAATGGGTTGTCCTAGTGTTTCCCAACTTGCCGTGTGGGTCAGGGTCCTCTTCCCCCCCTTATTGTAATTCCCAGGCGAGGTAAAATGCTGGGGCTCTGTATATGCCTCCTTCTAGTGCAGGTCTGCTGAAATGTGCGTCTGGGAAATCCCGCTGTCCCCTGTCCTCTGTGTCCTCCCTGATCCGGAGAGAAATTAAAAATTGTTTTGCCCAAATATAACTTCTAGCGCCCTCTCCGGGGCTCGAACCTATGTCCTTGTACGCTTGAGCCTGACTCTCTGCTTGCTGTGCTATGCAGGCTCTGCTGCTGCAGCCCTGCTCACTCCTTGTGTTGTGCTCGAGGACCCGCCTTCTTTGGGCTCTGCGAGCTCCGTGTGCGGCCGTTCGCTGCCGTGCAGACCTCCTCGAGCTCTTCGGAGACCTGCTTTCTTATGAGTCCAGTGTCCTCCCAGAGCCGGAGCAAAATTAAAAAATGTTTGCCAAAATAAAATTCTAGCGCCCTCTATGAAGGCTCTGCTGTTGCAGCCCCGCTCACTCCTTGTATTGTGCTCGGGGACCCGCCTTCATTGAGCTCTGCGAGCTCCGTGCGTAGCCGCTCACTGCTGTGCCAACCTCCTCGGGCTCTAGATGTGCGAAGTCCGTGTGCAGCCGCTTGCTGCAGGCTTCCTCGGGCTCCTTGGTCCTGCCTTCCTTGCGTCCGTAGACCTGCAGCCGTCCTGCTGCTGTTCGTGGCTGACTGGGAGGAAGCATGAGAAGGGCCACCTTGCACCCAACAGATAAAGGCAAAATTCGGCCTGGGGGCAAGGCGGCCCTTTCTTTGAACTTCAAAAGGCCCCCGCTGAGCATCCGCAGGATGGGAAGGGGGGCCTTTGAAGTATGGAGGGCAAGGTGACAGGGGCAGCGACTGCCGGTTGTCACCTGCCCCTCTCACCTCACCCTCCTGTCTTGGCGACGCGCTGTCTGGGTTCCCATTGTTAAGGGACCCAGCAGCCCGACCCCACCATGTGCATGCTAAGTGGGGCAGCGCCAAAAGGCACTGCCCCACCGGAGTTAGCACAAACCCCCCACCTCCCAGCTTATGGCCCCGGGCCTCCCATCCGGGTGTAGATGTGTTGTTCTTCTTCAAGTGCACATTAACCGTGGCTACCTTTTGTAAAGGGGGGGGGGGGGTTGCCAAAGTGACCAATCCTAGTGTATGTTTAAATAGATGCTAGAGTAATAGGTTGGAGTTTCTTTTCGTGCCACACCGTCTTTTGCCTGTGCTTCAGCAGCAAGCGCGTAGGCGCATTTGGACCAGCTTATTAAAAGCTGCCTCTTAAATTGATTCATGTTCCCAGCAGGCAAAGAAATCAATTTCCAGCATAGAGAGAACTCCGCCTGCAACCTCTACATTTTGATTACGATTTGTAGATCTATTCTTTATTTTTATATATTTAAACTTCACAGCTACTACAGTTATGCTCTTTTGCCCTTGGTGTTTTGGTTTATCCCTGTTTGGCATAGGCCCTTGTAAATCTAAAGACCTGTCTGGCTGGCATATTGCAGAGCCGCTTTGCATTACTAGCTCATCTGCCCTGATTGGTTTGATGCAACAGTCAGGAAGACAACTCTTTCTTAAGGCATTTAAAACCCCTGTGGGGCCCGGGAGACGCAAAACTTAAGATGCCGTGCTTTTGGTCAAATCCTGCCTGGGGGCTGACTGGCTGTTCTCACTGCACTGACAAGGACCCTTGATATGGGGGCCACAATGATCGCACCAAACGAGAGGTGTGGAGACTGAGCGCATTCCTTGATGCAGCTGGAAGTCCTGTTGCCAAAATGTTTGATGGAGACTGGCTGTATCACAGGTATGGGGGCTGTAAGCTGAGAAACATGCAGGGGGTAGTGGTAAAAGAAAGCCTGCTTGTCTGCTTTAGCGCCTTATGTTCCTCTTTCAACGCAGTGGATGCTACTACATTATGAGTAATGTTGGCATGGTTAGAAGGTCATACATATTTATGTTTTTACATTTTTTTTTGGGCTGGGCGCTGGGCGCCCCTCCCGTCATCAAGAGGCGCTGGGCGCCACTCCCGTCATCAAGGAGCACCTGGGAACTCGAGGTGCACCTTGGTGACGTGTCGGGTTGTCGCCTCTCAGGTGGCCGACGGACATTGGACTAATTAAAAAGCCTTCTGCCCTTTGGCGAGGGGGCTTTTTAATTGGTCCAATGCGGCTTTCTTAAATCCCAGGGCCTGGCAATGGCATGCTGCCTTTAGCCTCTGCCAGACTGCCCCAGTTACTCAGGTGAATCCTGTTGGTGCCGTGCCTGGCCTGCGTGCAATCCTGCTGCCTTCCGACTCGCCACCCACGTTAAAGTAAGTGCTGTTTTTAATGTATGTGTGTGGATGATGTGCGTGCGTTGTGTAGGGGTATTTTCTTTTAATGTATGTGTGGGGATGGTGTGCGCATGTTGTGTAGGGGCCTTTGCTTTTAATGTGTGTGGATGGTGGCTGCATGCATGTGGATGGTGTGTGCATGTTGTGTAGGGGCCTTGGCTTTTAATGTGTGTGGATGGTGGCTGCATGCATGTGGATGGTGTGTGCATGTTGTGTAGGGGCCTTTGCTTTTAATGTGTGTGGATGGTGACTGCATGCATGTGGATGATGTGCGCATGTTGTGTAGGGGCCTTTGCTTTTAATGTGTGTGGATGGTGACTGCATGCATGTGGATGGTGTGTGCATGTTGTGTAGGGGCCTTTGCTTTTAATGTGTGTGAATGGTGACTGCATGCATGTGGATGGTGTGCGCATGTTGTGTAGCCTTTGCTTTTAATGTGTGTGGATGGTGACTGCATGCATGTGGATGGTGTGTGCATGTTGTGTAGGGGCCTTTGCTTTTAATGTGTGTGAATGGTGACTGCATGCATGTGGATGGTGGGCGCATGTTGTGTAGGGGCCTTTGCTTTTTATGTGTGTGGATGGTGTGTTGTTTGTGTTGCCTAGGTGTTTCAAGATTGGCGTGCGTATTTTTCTTTTTTGGGGGGGGGCGCCAAATTTTGTTTCGCCCAGGGCGCTGCGGGTGCTAAGGCCGGCCCTGCTCCGAGGAGCTGCCCTCCTTGGTTTACAGGGCTTGGGAACATTCGTGGGCGAGGCCTGTGATCGCGATGCCCTGTGATCACTAAAGCCGACGTCTCCTGTCAGCTGCTCGGAATTGGGCGCCGCAAGAGAGGCAGGCGCCTATATACCGGGAACACTGTTTCTCTACAACACAGTCTTAAATTGTAAACACAGCTCTGTGAATGTACTTTCCTTAATGAAATTGACACCGCTTAATCTCTTTTAAAGCTGCCTATGGATATTTTCAGCTTTCAAGTTAAAAGAAAAATGTTCTAGTCACTTTGCTGACAAACCACATTAATAGCACTGTTTTAAAGATACCTTTCAGTGTTTTATCATTGGAATAACACCACACTGAGGACCCTTTGATGACTGAACTGTTTATAAAATAACGTTTTTGAAGACTTAACGCTTGTTTATTCAGCTTGACACCAAATTCAAGTGCTTATTCTTATTAAAAGTATTTTACTTGAAGGGAATACTGAACACAACATCAAATTTGTATTTCAAGTGCATCACTATGAACATTATTAGCGGCTGCAAACCCTCCTGATAGTACTGCTTAATTTAGTAAGCTATTGCCTTATTACCTGGAGCTTAGCTGCACTGCTTGTTCAGAAAGGGGACTTCCACAAAATACTTTTCTATTTGACTACAGCCGGTTTTACTAATATATTACCACAATATTACCTGCAGAGTTTTCTTACTATTATAATGCCACAACCTCTGAGTCCTATTATTTGGCGCATTATTGCATCTGAAAAACGACAAAGCAAAGAAATACCCTCATCTCCGTCTAACCGCCTTAAAAGACAAAAAAGTGAATCACCCACACCAAAAGAGGACATTCTGAATCCTGGCATGCTAACTTTTTTGACAGAAATTAGAGTTCTGAAATCATTTAATGAAGCCACAAATGCTAAACTACAAATGCTTGATGATAAATGGTCTACCTTCGAGTCAAGAATAAGTGAGGTAGAGAGACGAGTAGGTGATGCCAAAGATGTCACCACAAGAGTGGAAATGCTAGAAACCACATGTAACGCTCACCTGGTTCCCACGGAGGCGCGGCGTCGAAGGCGCAGAACTCTGAAGATGGACAGGAAGGGCCCCTCTATTCTGGCTTCCCTGGCTCGTTGGATACCCTTCTTAGGGTTTGGAAGGATGAGCTCTCCATCCTGCTTCTGATGCAGGGGCGCGTTGAAACCCAGTTACTTCACTGGATTGAGGATTGATGGGAGTTCAGGTAAGCTTGACTGTTCAGGTAAGGCGCTGTAAAAGTTCTGTTCAAAAGTTCAAGCTTAATAATAATGTTCGTTGTCTAATTGCAGCAAGCGCTAATGCTTATGTCTTTTTCCCATTAGGGGCCGGGGTTCGGAGTGCCGGAGATATGGCGCCGACCCGAAGTGAAACAGTTCTGGATGAGCGCTCAGGTAATGTCTTTGCATTCGCTCATTCAATGTCTTTGTCTTTTTTCCCCATAGGGGCCGGGGTCCGGAGATGCCAGGAAGCGGCAGGACCCGAAATGCAGTGGGAATAATCCAACAGGTAAGACTTAAAAGGAAACTGAGCTTTCCTTATTCCTTTTCTCCCTCTCACCTTTGTTCTTGTCTTTTTTCCTCTAGGCGCCGGGGCGTAGCTGAATCCGGAAGATCGCTGCTGAAGATGGAAGCGCCTTGCAAAGGTGAGTAAAATGCAGCGCTGCAGCGATCGAAACAAAATGCCTTTAAAATGATGTCTTCCTTTTCAGGGCCGTTGGAGAAATGACTCCGGGATGCAGATTTAGCAGGTAAGGGCTTTTCTTCTCCTATTCTCTTCCTTTCTCCCCTTGCAGGTGTTCCAGGGTGCTGGCAGGCGTGGCTGAAGTCAGGATGCAGGAGCTGACACGGTGAGCGTCCAGCTGCTAGGTGCAGAACAACGCGAAGCATGTGTGGCTGTTCGGGTGGGGTTTAAATAGCCTTGGAAGAAGTTCCTGGTATGTATCCTTCCACCAATCAGGTATGTATCCTTCCCCGACCACACCCGGGTGGTGAAGTAGTCCTACAGGTTAAGTAGTCCCATTCAGGCCTCAAGAGGGCCTGGATGAAGCAGCAAGGTCTGCATCAGGTAAGTGTGCACCCAAGCACTTAAACACATATCCTCGTCTATGAGCCTGGCGCCTAAGGCGCCAGGACTGGGGTCCGCTATGAGCCTGGCGCCTAAGGCGCCAGGACTGAGTCCAAAGGGCCCCGACTTGGGCCCACTGAGACTTCCCTGGGGAAAATGATGTCTGCCTCTGGGGTTGCTGGGCCCGGCCTGGCTCCTTAGAGGTAGGCATCATGACACCACAGTTAAATCCCTACAAAAACAATCTGAAAACCTAGAAAACAGAAACAGAAGAAACAATGTGCGCATTGTTGGTCTTCCAGAAGGAATTGAAAAAGACAATCCTATTTTTGAATATTTTGCTTCCTAAGCTTCTGGACTTACCAGCCTCAGTACAACCTAATATCCAGAGGGCCCATCGTGTGGGTCCGATTAATGCAGTGTGCAGCTCTAATAACACCTCCAGAACCTTTATCTTTGCCCTACTGGACTGTACATATGTTCTTCCTGTAATGGACAAAGTGAAGCAAATAAAGCAGCTGTCTTGAGAGGGCAAGAAGATTTTCATAACTCAAGATGTCGAATGTGACGGCAGCCAGGACAAAAGAACTTCTTACCTTTTTAGACCCACCCTAAAACAGCTAAATGCTAGATGGTATTATATATACAGCTATTCTCAGTCGCCCTCAATGGGCATACTTCTACCTTTCAAAACCCAATTGACTTCAGACATTGTATTCAGTTTCATAAGAGATGAAATGGACACCTCTAGACCGGAATATGAATACAAAACATTACTGATTAATATGGAATATTGTTCTAATATCGTCCACTGGAGTCTGGTGTGAAGTGGGTCTTCTCTCAAACGGCTCCTCACCACTATTTGTTATTGTTCAACATGGATTAGTATCGCTGTATCCTGTTAGCCACTATCCTATCTAGAGTTATTTCTCTCAGTTCGATGTTACAAATATCTGTGTTGATTTTGTTTGTCTACCCATTCCCTTTGTGTCTTTCCTTCAGTGTTTGTAACCTCCTGCAATGTGAAAGGGTTGCATAATCGTCTTAAAAGACAAAGTACTTTCCCACATCAATACTGCAAAGCCATCGATCGCATGCATCCAAGAAACCTCTCTCACAAGCAGAAGCGGCTAAACTTAAACACTTATGGGTTGGTCAGGTTTTATCCAGTGCAGCAGATGGAAAAAGAATCGAGTCATTATACTTATTAATAAGTTGTTAAAATGCAAAATTACAGCGACTAACTCTGAGAACCTTGGTAGGTGGAAACTAGTCAGGATGTTAGTGGAATCTAATGAATATACAATTCTAAATATTTATGGTCCAACATCTCCCGACCCTTCTTTCTGGTTACAGTTAAGAAACCACATTATTCAATCAAATCCTCACAATTTTATTGCATGTGGTGATTGTAATGAGATTTTAGATCCTTTTATGGACAGAAAGTCTAGTGTACGGTTTAGAAATACCAAATCCCATAGACAATTTGCACATTTTGTATCTGAATTAAGTCCTATTGACGCATGGTGTATAACTCATCCCTCTGATTATGAATATACTTTTTTCTCCAGTCCCCATAACTCCTTCACCAAGTTGTATTATATATTCATTTCTAAATCCATGGCTCGCCTCCTTCTGGATCCCCAAATTGATTGTATACCTTTCAAACTTTGCACCAGTCTATATGCAACTCACAGCCTCTTCAAACTCGCACTATTCTAATAGATGGAGATTTAATCTGCCACTTTTCAAAGATGAGCAATTGACTCCCATCATGAATCAGCAGCATAATAATTATTTCTTCGAGAGCAAAAGTCAAGACGCGTCTATTGCCAACAATTGGGATTGCTATAAGGCTGTACTTCAAGGTCCTGTTGCATCTTTTTCTGCTAATAAAAAGAACAATCTGAAACACGAATCAGTAAATATTATTAAACGGCTCAAATCCCATAAACACATAGCAACTCTGTCTACTCTCAATGATATCATTAAGCTTAGATTGCAATATGATAACTTTGTTACACGATATTGATGTGAAAATCTTTTAAAATATTAAGCGAAAACATATCAATTTTCTAACAAATCAATAAAATCACATGCGTAATACATCAAACTTAAGAGAAAGCCAGGATTGTGGTTACTAAAGATCAGACTGGGAACAAGATATTTTCAGATAGAGAAATTATTAAAGTCTTTTCAAAATGTTACCAGAAACCATATACTTCTGATGCTCCTCCTAATAACACTCATGTTCAAGACTTTCTTCAACAGGTTTCACATGATATATATTCAAGGGTTCATCTTCAATCATTTAATGTTCATTTCTCTCCCAGTGAAATTAATTAAGGCCATAAAATATCTTAAAAATGTTAAAGCCTCTGGCCCAGATGGCTTCCTTGCTCACTTCAATAACCTATTAGTACCCAAACTTAATGAACTTTTTTTCTCATTTTATAACAGTTAAAGAGGCTCAGGGATCCTTTTCAGAAGCCACGTTAATTGTTTCCCCCAAGCCCAATCAAGATCCTGAACTTTCTCAGAATTACAGACCAATCTCCCTTATCAACAAAGATTGTAAAATCTTTGCAAAGATTCTAGCAAATAGACTTCTTCCCTTCTACCTAATTTACTTTAAAATGATCAGATTGGATATATTAAAGGTAGATTATCCTCATCTAATACAGGGCTATTCTTGAACATTTTAGATACCATTCACAAATCCAAAGACCCCTGTGCTGCTGTATCTTTGGATGCAGAAAAGGCATTTGACAGAGTCGAATGGGACTATATGTTGGGACCCCTTAGATGGCATGGTATTGATGCTCCTTTTCCATCCATGATCAAAGAGTTATATTCTAATTCTAAAACAGCAGTCTTTATTAACGGACACATGTCCCAATACTTCCCATTATTTACAGGCACACGCCAGGGTTGCCCTCTTTCCACTCTTCTTTTTATCTTTTATCATTTAGACAGCAGAACTATATTCAGGGCATAGAGTGTGGAGGAGTATAGGGTAAAACTGCGGCATATGCAGATGTGTTACTGCTTCTAACTAATCCAGATATCAGTATACAATACCTGTTGGACATTATATTCTCACTAGCTTCAGACTATAAGCTAAATACAGATAAGTCAGACATTTTACCTCTCAATATTCATTGTTCTAAGCATCATATTCAAACCTTGGGTATGAAATGGTGTCCGAATGGCATCAACTATCTTGGTATTCACATTTCCTCATCCATTAAAGATATTACTAAACATAATTTGACTCTTTTGACGAGAGTTGAGGAGTTAACAAATTCATGGTCCCTCCTCTACTTATCCTGGTGGGGTAAGTTGGAATCTATTAAAATGATGACTTCCCCAATTATTTTATATCCTTTCTGTATGCTACTAATTCCCTTTCCCAAGTCTTTCTTCAAATTTATAGACTCCTGGTTAGTTAATTTCCTATGGGGGGAAAGAGAAAGCATAGAATTTCTTTACTCAAGCTTAAAAAAACACGTTAGTGGTGGAGTAGGATTGCCTGATTTTAAAATGTATCATATAGTATTTGTTTTGAGACCGGTGCAGTTGTGGTATACGCATGTTGACTATAACAATGCACTGAAGTGGTTGCTTATAGAGAGCAATGGTTTCCCCTCTAACTCTTGCAGATTGCTACATCATAAAGGAGAAATATAGATTAATCAAGTGCACTAGTTTCAATCTATCTGCCCATTATCTTAGAACATATGTGTTTTCCTCTGTTTTAAAATCCTCTCAGTTCATCTCACAATGTATTTGGTTCAATTCATTGATACAAGTCAAGAAAAGATCTATCTTTTGTAAGCCATGGCTCTCTGTGGGCATTAAGTATCTTAATCACCTTTTCGTACAAGGAGCTCCAGTTACCTTTTAATGAATTTGCTGTTCAATTTCATACACCAGTCCCATTTATGCAACAATATACGACGATCATTAATGCAATAATGGTGAACTTTGATCCATAAATATGTAAAGCTATTGCAACATATGCAAAATTCAAACTTTACCACCACCTTGTGCTATAAAGATTTTTGTGTGGCATCTGCCTCTGAAACTGTGTGGGAATGTCATGTTGCTTGGCAGCAGGACTGCACTCCACTGGACAGTCAACTACGTTGTCCCTTTGTGTGGGAGAATATCTCCAAAGTAACCAACTCAGCAAGCCTTCTACAAACCTTATCTGTCTCATCAAAGAGCTTACATTACTCCTCTTTTTCTTTTCAAAGGCGGTGCCGCACAGAATGACAGCTGATGGAGTTGCCTTCATGCTCAGGACTCCTTCAAACATATGTTTGTTGAATGCCATAATGTAAAAATATTTTGGAAAAAAGTTTGGAACTCATTCAAGCTTATTTTTAACTTAGAAGAAGATTTCTGTTTCAACTGTCTTTTTCTGGGTAGTACAATGCTTCAACGTGTTTTAGATAGCAATGACTGTTAATTTTTCTTTTTATTTTAGTGGTAATTCAATGTATGACGTCTAATTGGAAGAATTTAAATAGTCTTCATTGTAGATTGTGGTGCAACTCTATTTGCAATATCCATAAGTTGGAAAGATGCAATGCTTCCTCTCCTTCTTCTACTAGTAAAGCATCAAGCCCCGCTCATGTTTCTTTCGTGGAAGGCAGTTTTCCTTGTGGTGATCACTTCGGCCTGGCGGGTTGGGGAGATCGAGGCCCTGTCTTGCAAACAGCTATACTTGTTCTTCCATGCTTCAAGGCTGGTACTGCGTGCACACCCCACTTTTATGCCATCGGAGTACCCACTCAACGAACCTTTGGTGTTACCGGTCTTCTTCCCAAATCCGTCATTGCCAGCGGAAAGGGTTTTGCATTCGCTGGACGTTGCTCGTGCCTTGAAGTTTTACGTGGCACCACAAAGAGTTTTCGGAAGACTTCTCAATTGTTCATCAGTTTTGGACTTGTGAATCACGGGAAGGCCTTGTACACGTCTTCCAGCTTGCTCAATGGGTGCATCATGCACCGTCATCGGATGGCTATCAGACCTCTTACAGGCCGGCCGAGAGCCCATTCCACCAGAGCTATCACAGCGATGATGGCATTTCTCTGGTGTGCCCCTGCTCAACATCTGCAGGTCTGCTACGTGGAGGTCCATGCACACCTTCATGAGGTTCTACTGCATCAACAGGGATTCCGCAGAGGTGTCCTTGGTCGGCCAAACGATGCTAAGCAATCTGTACACTTGAGGTGAGTCTGTTCCAGCGGTGAGTGTTTTTACTTCTGTTGAACCTTGCCACCTCCCATGGTTGTGATTATGTACTGCTATGTAATCTTGATTCATGAGCATGTGAATCCATGCCAGACCCCATGCTGGAGAAGGCACAAGTTACTTACCTGTAGCTCATGTTCTCCAGCATGGGTCTGGCATAGATTCACATGCAAACCCTTCCGCCTTCCCCGCTGTGGCTCTTCTTCGTTCATACTGCCACTTTACGTGCTTACCAAATCTGAAGATGGCCATCCGGGGTGGAGCTTCCGCAGAGGTCTGTTATTGGGGGTCAATATGACCCAGAAGAAAAGTGATTGGTTTAGAGGAGAAATGCAGTTTTCAAGTGAAAGCGAAACTGTTTTCTTTTTACCGAGATTCCCAGCCTGACGACTGGGAACATTCATGCATGTGAATCCATGCCAGACCCATGCGGGAGAACAATAGTTACAGGTAAGTAACTTGTTCCTTTTGCCACTTCTTTCCTTATATCAGTTCAGTATTCAAAATGATCAGACCGAGCCAGCGGGTGATCACGGAACGTTCTGGGGTCACAGAACACTAGTGAACTCACTGGGTACCACATACGCATCCACACACCCTGCTGCCTTCTGGTCTTGTGCTGCTTCTGCTTCGTTCAGTCCTGCAACCTGCTTAGTTCTACTGGCCATTGCCCACGCCGATAGGGGAAGGAGCGCTTCTGGGATTCTCCGGTGCTCGTATGCCTCCGGAGCCCAACTTAGGAAGGGGAAAGCTTTTCATATTAATGCTTCCCGCCGCACGACCTCTGCAATCACGGTCTTTAGTGAAAAAGCTTTCAATCACCACGCTTCAGCAAATGATGGTGGCTCAGGCATCTCTGCTCTTTTTCAACTTTTGCTTCAACTGCAATGTGGAGTTACTCCAATCGCTCCACCTCCCACTACTGCTCTCTATGTCCTGCACCAAAGGGGGTCTTTATACTTCCTAGGCTCCCTCAGGTGTGGGTCATTAGCCCTCTTAGTATGCAATTTGCAGACCAGTGCCTCTGCATCTCTTCGTCCCAGTTCTTTGGGCATTATGGGACTTGAATTCCCTAATGTTCAAATTACGCTTTCTATTCTGAATGTTGTTTCCAAATGTAACAATTTCATTTCTATTCTTAATTACATCTTCTTAAGGAGTTTTGGAAGGACTTAATGGGTGGTTATGATTTATAGAGAAATTAGAGTTTTTGGAATCTAAGATGTTCATGGTTTGAGATTCGCATTAAACCATTCCTCTGTTGATCACAGTGACTTTCACTCCCATAAATGTGGGTGACTTTATAAGGGGGGGGTTTAATCCCAATAAATGGTTGATTATGATAGTCTTCCCCACCATCAAGACATTTAGCTGAGGGAAAGAGATCCTCCCAACGACAACAAGCCATTACATATTCTGCCATCACTGACATTTATTCCTTTAAGGACGACAAATACTGAGCCTCACTCAACAGAGTCAGAGTCCTCCTGTTCCCCTGGGGCCCTTCTCCTCGCAGGTGATCCTCCCAGCTACTACCAGACACAAGGTCCGGAATAGCTGGCTTCCGGCTTCCCCTGGCCACCTGGGAGGAGACTTTAGGTGGGGTGTTTGTGATGTCTCTGCAGGATTCATTACAATACCAGTGGGTCACAGTGCACTCTACAAGTATCTGGTAACGTAGTAGAACATATGGCTGTATTACTGACTCTGCCAGTGGAAAACATAGATTTGATTTTAAAGGGGGCTTAATTTTGCAGAACGAAACTGCGTTTCAGTTTCACAAAATGTCTGTTTTACACTTGGTTTTGTTGAACATGAAATCTCAGTAGTACTTTCAGTTTCAAATGGAGAACACAGTGCCATGTCATCTTAGGCTGATACTGGGTCTTTTTAAAACTCTAGTCCCCTTTATGCTCCCAGACCATCCCTTATTCCTGGGGAATTATCATAGGCAATACTATAGGGCAATCTGGAGTTATATTGGGCTGAGTACTTACAATTTAGACAGGGCACTTATTTTTGGAAATCAGCCTGCACCCTCTCAGTTTGGCGTTACTCTAACAGCAAGGTCCCTTTTAGCTACTCTGGCCAGGCTCACATGGATGGACTTGCTATTCAGAATAGGATGGCAACATCCCTCTGCCTCCACTATGGAAAACCAGCACTCCAGCTGATGTCTGTTCTGCCCTAGCCAGCCACCTGCTTCGCGTAATATCCAGAATAATACTCATCATCCCCTATCTATCTGTTTGCAGGTATTTTATAATCCAGCCTCCTCCTCCCCTAATCTTGTAACTAAGTGATGGGGCTATTCACACTAGTTTTGTGACTAGGAGGGGGAGAAACGTTCTTATTAGATGTGTGGTTATGTGACATTTGTTATAAAACTAAAATTCAACTTCTTTAATCGGTATTGCACCATATCCTTTTGCACAACTACAAATTCTCAAACTCCTATCTTGCCACTGTGGTACATACCACCAACAGTTACCTTCTTGATCTACTTGGCACCTTTTATCCTCTATGGGCTGCTTTGTCTTGGTGAACACTGGGCACACTCGATGCACAACATTGCTATTATGCTCTCAATGCCTCAGAGAGTGATTGTAACTTACAAACGTTTT
This sequence comes from Ambystoma mexicanum, assembly GCF_040938575.1. Taxonomy (NCBI): domain Eukaryota; kingdom Metazoa; phylum Chordata; class Amphibia; order Caudata; family Ambystomatidae; genus Ambystoma; species Ambystoma mexicanum. Next base: position 1,069,930,496 of record NC_090936.1, on the reverse strand, counting down.
TTTATTTTATTTGTTTGTTCTGTGCCCCCCTACGCTGCACTTTTGACTGCTGCTCACAAATGGGGTATGTTAAACATCTGTTTTACTTTGGTTCTTTGTATGTATTAAACACACTCTATGGACCAATCATTAAAATCTAATATGCAACCTTTTTGCTGTTCTATGTATCAAATGCAGTGGTTTGCTTTGTACTTAAACCTGGATGATAATGCCAGCTTTGATGAGGACGAATATCGAAACGCGTGTCGGCTGACATCCTGTATAATTAGATATCAATGATATATCTCTCTCTAATTGCATATGGACTTTGAATTTTGATCTTCTGAATTTGATATTCGGGCACGAGCCCGAAGTACCTTTTACACTATAATGATAACTTTGGATGTACATGTGTTAGTTTAACAGAATAATGACCATTATACAGTGTGCTGCTCTGCTCAGTGGGCCTATGTCAGATTTACTTGGAGAGATATTACTTTTTCTTAAGTTTTCATACTTTCTATAATTGTAAATCAGGTGAATTTTATATTGAATGAAATTTTATTTTTGTAAATATGATAATGCTCTGCATTAGGCCTCATGGTTTATAGTGTCACTTGAACCCCTTGACAATACATGGGTTCCATGTTATGTATACTGTGTGTGTGCGTGTGTTGTGTGTGCTCCCTTGAACTTTGAATAATACATATTCACTGAAAAAGCGATCGCCTGGTGATACTATGATCATGAAGCATCAGGATACAGGCGGTACAGGGTTTACATTAACTATGCCATGTGATATGCCCATTATAGTGAACCCAAATGTAAACCGAAATCTGCTGTGACAGGTAGATATGGTGTATCACATAGAAAGAGGCATTGGGCACATACCTGACCAAGTGCATTTGTTTCTTTTATGGTTTATAAAGTTAGCATCCATCAGCATTATCTTTTTTCTGTTTTCCTAATGATTTACCTTAATTTCATATACAGTGGCAGTATTGTTTACACTTACCAATACAACAATTTATATCCAGTTCCTGTATCTGATATGGATACAATCAATGCTGAATATCTCAAGCTGCCAAATGAAACTTTGGTTCTGGATAAGGCTTTAAAATAAATTAAGGCAAACTAAATTTCAAATTTAGTGTACATTGGTGCAGGATCTTTTGAACCAGCTCATGACAAACATTATTGAATGAGCTTTATGAGAAAAGGTGTGGCTTTCATATCCCTCAGGCTCTGCTTGGTCTTATCTTCTCTTAACTTCACAGAATAACCCTCACTGACCCAAAACTTTATTTCAAAATGTTTGGGGCTCATGACTTGCAAGTCATTAGGAAAGTACCTGGAAGCTAAGCTGTAGTCGTATAGTACACTAGCCTCTGCTTTGTGACAGTTAACAACATTTATCAACAGAGAAGGATCAAGATCAGGCACACCCTGGAAAGAAGAGATAACTAAGGCGATTATTAACAGAGTAGAACTGTGGTTCAAGTTAATTGCACGCTTCTGAGGTTCTTGATCCTCTCCTTTTTCATAACCAAAGGCAGGCCAAGTTAAATACAGAAACGCTAACAAAGGCTGTTTTCACTTGAAATGCAATAATAATGAAAGATGTCTTCCCTGTGGAAAAACAAAGTATCTAGTTTACAATATATTGTCTAAATTCAATAATTTCTGAGGTTCCAGTTCTCAATATAAAAGGGGAATCCTTCCTGTGTAAGTCTCTCTCACTCACAGACTCGGGTTATAAGTGTCTGTCCTTTGCTCCTGGGGATATCTGTCTTTGTGTGTCCCTGTGTCGTATGTGAGATGCACACTAGGTCTCACTCAAGACAGCAATAGCTGGATGCCACCAAGCTGAGCTCAGCAACTTCCACAAGACAGTGGGCCAACTGGACTCGGCAGAAGGAAGGGTCAGGGTGTGGTGATATGGTAGACGGTAGCAAAACCTCCAGCTGCCGGCTGGCCAGATATGCTTCTCTGGAGTGGAAAAATTACTAATGTTTTCTTCCCTGACCTGAACCCCTGGCTATAGTCATGCACACCCTGTCCTTGTCTACCTCCTCAAGGAGTCACAGAAGTCTTGTACATTAGGGAAACAGTCCTGCACATTATGTCTTTTCTTTTTCCCTCCTCCTGGCCCTCCTCATTACCTTCCCACATGCCCATAAATCCACCCATTCCAACTCTAGTCCTACAGGTAGACAGGGTTACTGTACCTTTTCCTCAACACCGGTCATCCTCTTCCCCTCCTCCTACTTTACCCTTAACTCCCTCCTAAATCTCTTCCTCCGCAACACATTCAAACTCCTTCCACCTGATTTTTACCTTCAGCCTACTTCCCGAGATGTTCTGCTCCTTCAATATAGTTGTCCTCCAAACCTCACTTAGTTTTTTCTCTTGCCACCTTCCTCATTCGGCTTTTCTTATATACCTTCTACTCCTTAGCCTCCACCTCACTGCTCCGCTCCTTTTTCATAGTTACCACCACCTCCTTACCCCCCACCTTACTGCTCATCTACCATGTCTTAGTTACGACTTTCAACCTAGCCTCCACTTTACTCCTCTTTTCCCTTTTCCTAGTTACCACCACCCCCTTATTCACCTCCTCCATCTCCATGTCTCTTCTTCTGGCTGCTTCTGTCTCACGTGGATCCTCTGTCAACTCTCTCCAGCACATCTTATTTTTCTCAAATCACTGTCCCTCTCTTCTCCCAGATCCTGACCTAGCCATGCCCCTGACTTGCTCCTGCTCCCAGCTCCTGACTTAGTCATGCAACGGGGACCACCCCTGCTTAAGTAAACTTGGGTGTGGCTAATAATTCCAGGACTTGACAAACTCTGCTGCTTGCTTTGCCCTTCCCTTGTCTCCACAGCAATGCGGCTGTCCCTTTATTTAGGCTCGCCTCCATTTTGAATCTTCATTCGTTGGCTGGTCAGATTGTTTACATGAAACGCTGTGGTTCGGCTTTGCACCTGCCAGGACCCCACGAAGGAATAAAATGCAGGTTTGCTAGTGCACAGTCCCTCGTGCTTGTGGCTTGCAGAGAACGGGTGTGTTAACTTTCATCCTGTTCATGTGTACTCATTTTCTACACCAAATAAAAAGCCTTCTACTTCCCAGTCCGACATCTGTAACAGTGCAGCCTTGGTGTTATTTGCTCCTTTGCCCTCATTTCTTATAAAAGTTCCCTTAATAATCCCAAAAGACAAGCTCGCTGGTCGGTGGGTGAAGCTGCTTATGTTTGTAGTCTGCTTGAATGGGTCCAGACAGATGGTGCACCAGTGCAACAAGCCTCTGCCAAACGGATGGGGCGTGGTGGGGTGGCCCAGACAATTCTCCACGCACCTCCCTCGGGTCTATTTTCATATAGGTGGCATTGGTACATGACCCCAATGGACCCCTCCACCACTTCCCCGAGATCCAGGCAGGGGTCTTTGTCACACTTGTGGCTATACCATGCTGCCTATCACTCTGTAGTATTTATTATGTAAATATTTCGTAAGTGTGCACCGCATTCAGTGGCTCACAGAGGAACGCTTTACATTCTTTCAACTAAATAAAACCAATCTGTTTTATTTCATCTGGACGTGTTGGCAAATGCTCTCTTGACTGGGCGTCCACCCAGAGACCAGCGTGTAAGGGTTTGAATCCAGGTGTGGCCGATTAAGCTTTCCATTTTTCCTTGGTCAACAAAATAAGCAAGTTGAGTAGAGTAATCATAACAGCTTCTATTAAAGTAACTAGAGAGCATCTAGATGTGAGTTGAAGGCTCCATAAATTGTCAGAATTGCATCACGATTAACATTACTATAATAATATCCTTCTCCAGCATGGGGTCTGGCATGGATTCACATGCTCATGAATATTCCCCGTCGTCAGGCTGGGAATCCTCGGTAAAGAAAAAATCAGTATCAGTTTCGTTTCTGATCTGTCTTTCTTAGTAGTAACCAATCACTGATCTCTGGGTCATACTGCCCCCAGCCAATGACTGCCCTCTACCTAAGCCCCTCCCCTGGCAGCCATCCTCAGATTTTTACTGCACGTTCAAGTGTTGGGAGTCCTCGTGTTTTAGCTCTCGAGCTTTTACTGCGTTTTCGCGCTTTTTCAGGAGATTTTCTCATTTTTTCAGTTAATCGAGCCTCAAGCTCCACCGTTTCTACTTCCGATAACGGGGACCCGTTTCGGAATTTTTCTACGCCCCTCAGGGGTGAAGTTTTCGTCGAGTTATGCTTCTTGGAGGATTCCAGAAAATCTGTGGCCTACCTCAACGGACATGGCCCAGGACAAGGGAAGCTCGACGCCCGGATCCAAGCTGTTCAGGAGCTGCCCAGGAATCGGATTGCAAAATGTTTTCAAGGAGGACGAGCATTCGAGATGTCTCTACTCCCTTCATGAGGACAAGACGCACGTGGAGAAGGACTGTGCGTTCTGCAAGAACCTGTCGGAACGGACCTAGCAAGATCGTCGTTCCCGCCTCGCCGCCTGGCTGGAGAAGGGCACAGCAGGTGAGAAGGCGAAGAAAAAGTCTGAGTGGGTCTTCTAAGTCCTGTGAGGGCACCCCGGCGACGGGGGCCCAAAAGAAAGCCGAGTTCACGGGCACCGGGAGCGCAGAAAGGTCGGGCTCCTCGGCTGCCAGGCAGGGCGCGACTTCCCCGGCACGATCAACCAGGAGCTAGCGCTCTGGTTCGGGGAAGAGGAAGCCCGAGAACCCGGGTAAGCTTCTGGAGAGGCCCCGGTCTATTTCGAATGGAGCCGAGGGGGAGCGAGGCGATGACCCTCCCCCCCCCAAAGCGCAGGCCCAGGACGCACCTAAGGTGGCGAGGGCCTTGATCCACCCGGCAAAGGCCTCTATCGAGGTTGTCGCAGCGGCCCTGGCGAAGCCGGCAGAGGCTACCCAGTGGAGACGGCCTCGGGGCCCAGAGTTTCCCTGCCGCCGCAGAGGGAATCCTCTTTCCAGACCATCGTTAAGACCCCTGTGAAGACCCCAGCGGAAAAAGGGGGGGGGGGTGGTGGCCATTACGGACTCGGATTCAGCCTCCGAGGAGGATCCGGTGGAAGCTGTGAAAGGCCTCAACGAGAGGTGCATAGGCCTCAATGAGAGGTTCGAGAAGGTTCGATCCCAGGGGACGGTTCCCGCTGATGTGATCGAAGATAGCGACGACGAGGGCCCAGTGGAGCAACCATCCCGTCTGTCGCAGCCATTACCCGAGCCCCAGGATAGCTCGGCGGACATTTTTTTGGCGATCCAATCCTTATGTACTGAGATAAGGACGAGGTTACCACGGACCCCGACGGAGGATCCAGAACCAGGCCCGTCGGGAAGCCCTCCGAACAAGCGGAGTAGAGTCCGCCCCGCCCCGCGTGCCCGCGAGGCCTGTGGACTCCTCATCCCCCTCGCCGGACCCTCGGGCGGATACGGCGATGGATACGGCGACACGGACGACGACGGTGGAGATGACACAACGGACATCCCGTCATCACCCCCCCCTCGGGCCTCTCCGCCCGACAAAATCGGCTCTCTTCATGCCATGATAGCCAGGGCATCCAAGCTCTTCCAGCTCTGTCCTGAAGAACAGAAAAAGGAAGGTTTTCTTTACCAACGACGAGAGGCCAAGAGAAAGACGGTCCTTGCGGTGCCGTTGCTCGACGACATCTGGGACGAGGAGCTGACTATCCTCAAGAACCCTTCCACGACACTCGCCAAGAGGGACGGGTACGAGAAGTAGTACTGGGTCCCCGATGCCGCCCCCTTGTGCCTCAGGGCCCAGCCCACGCCGGACTCTGTCGTCTCGGCAGCAGCCAAGAAGAAAGCAGCGGGTGCGGTGGCTTCAACTTCCACTTACCCGCCAGACAGCGAGGGCAAGAAGTTGGACTCCATGGGACGACGAGTCATCTCGTCGGCGGCGACGACGATTACGGCGGCCAATGCCTTAGTGATTGTGGCCCGTTACAACAGGGAGCTTTGGTTCAAGATAGCTCCTCTGCTAGACTTCCTACCGGACGATAAGAAGGCGGAGGCCCTACAGATTATGCAGTAAGGAGAGGTGGCGTCGGATCACACCATAACGGTGGCAACGGACATTGCCGATACCGGATTTCGCCAACTGGGCAACAGGGTTTGCCTCCGACGACGAGGATGGCTCAAGGCAACGGACTTTCGCCAGGACGTCCAGACCAGAGTGTTGGACATGCCGTTCGACGGCAACAACCTGTTTGGAAAGACAGTGGATGAGTCCCTCCAGGCCATCAAGAAAGACAGGGAAACAGCCCGTGCCCTAGGAGTCCTTCAGCAACGGCGGCCCTTTGGGAACTCTGGAGGCAGACAGGGAGCCTCCAAGGGATCCAGCGGCGGCTTTTCTACTTACCGCCAGGCGGCCCGCTCCTCGTCCCAGGAGGCCTACAGAGGCTGCGGCAAGCAAGGAGGGTCTTGCCGCCGTCGGCAAGGAGGCCAAGGCGGCAAGGCCTCTTCCAAGCAGGACTGAACCGGCCGTAGCATCGGGCCCCCACCGAAGCACCCCGCTGGGAGGCCGGCTGACGAAGTTCGGCAGCGTGTGGGAGTCCATCTCCACCGACCGTTGGGTGCTGGACACCCTGGCCCGCGGACACTCGCTGGAATTTCAAAAGAAGTGTCCTCGCATTCCTCCCGTGGCCAGGAAGGAGAATCGCGTCCCTCAACTGCTGTTTGAGGTAAGGGCGATGCTCAAGAAGGGTGCCATCGAGCTCGTCCCCAAGAGGCTCCAGGGCTCGGGAGTATACTCAAGATACTTCCTCATCAGAAAGAAGACAGGCGGTTGGCGCCCCATTCTGGACCTGCGTCGGTTGAACAGGTACATAAAGGCACAGAAATTCAGGATGGTCACCCTCCAGCACGTGCAGGGGCTGCTGTAGGAGGGCGACTTCCTATCGTCACTGGACCTGGAGGATGCTTACTTCCACATCCCCATTCTAAAAGGATACAGAAAGTTCCTCAGATTCGTAGTCCAGGGGCGTCACTACCAATTCAGAGCCTTGCCGTTCGGATTAAAGTCAGCACCCAGGGTGTTCACCAAGTGCCTCGCACCTGTGGCGGCGCGGCTGCGCCTGCAAGGGATCCACGTCTACCCCTACCTGGACGACTGGCTATTCCGTGCAAGGTCAAGAGAACTCGCCGTCAAACACACAGCGAGAACCGTCCGCCTGCACACGGAGCTGGGATTCGCCATCAACTACCCCAAATCCCATCTGGTCCCGTTGCAGGTGGCACTGTTTCTGGGAGCGAAGCTCGATACATTGAAGCGACTTGCATCTCCGTCGGAAGAAAGGACGAAGGCCATTTTGGGCAAGGTGCAGCGCCTGTTGGCCACGGATGTGGCCAGAGTGAGGTCCATCAAGTCCCTCCTCGGGATGATGTCCTCATGCATCTACCATGTGCCCCTTTGCAGACTTCGGATGCGTCCGCTACAAGAGTTCCTCGACGCCTGCTGGATTCAAGCGGCGGGCATCTTCGAAGACAGGATCCCGCTCGACGAGCAGTTCCATCGGGCGATTCTATGGTGGGGTGCCCGGGCGCACCTCGCGGCAGGCATGGACTTTCAGGCCCCGGCGTATCAGGAGACGGTAACGACGGACGCCTCCCTGGAGGGATGGGGGGACCACACCGGAGATCTCCATGCAAGAGGCCTCTGGCTCCCGGAGGAGAGGTCTCTTCACATCAACATCCTGGAGCTACAAGCTGTGTTCTGGGCGCTCAAATCGTTCCTTCCGTCCCTCAAGGACAAAGCGGTGAGGATCTTCACCGACAACACCACCACGATGTTCTACATCCGGAAGCAGGGAGGTACCAGATCCCAGCCCTATCCAAGGAGGCCCAGGATCTGTGGCACTGGGCCGTTGCCCAGGGGATGTTTCTGGTTCCCTTCCACCTGGCAGGAATAAAAAACACCATCGCCAACTCACTCAGCAGGGAGCTGCGCTCGTGCCACGAGTGGGAACTACGCCAGGACCAGGTGGATCGGCTCTTTCAACGGTGGGGCAAACCCCAGATCGACCAGTTTGCGACGGCGACGAACTCCAAGAGCCAGAGGTTCGCCAGCAGGTTCGCACAACCGAGGAGCATGGGCGATGCTTTCTCGTTCCCTTGGGACGGCCTGTTCCTGTACGCGTTCCCTCCGTTGCTGTTGCTGCTCCGTCTCATCAACCAGCTCAAGAGGTCCAGGTGCAGGATGATCCTCGTCGCACCGGCGTGGCCGAGACAGATCTGGTTCCCGGACCTTCTGGACTTGTCAGCGTCCCCACCTATCAAGCTGGTGACGGACGCGGATCTTCTCTCCAGAGAGGGAGGCGCCATTCTCCATCACGACCCGCAGTCGCTGAACTTGCAGGCTTGGCTCCTGCAGTACTAGAGTTTGGAGGATACGATATCCCGGCTGACTGTAGAGAGGTTCTTGCAAAAGCCAGGGCGTCCTCAACTCTCAAATGCTATGGACATAAGTGGAAGAGGTTCTCTGTCTGGTGCCGTGCACAGAAGATTAACCCTCTACGGATTACGGCCCCTAAAGTATTGCCGTACCTACTGTCGCTGGCCAAAGCTGGACTGGCTCACGCCTCTATCAAGATACATCTGGCTGCCATTTCCGGATACACCAGAACTACAGGACGGGTGTCCTTGTGGTCTCATCGCCTGGTGAATGAATTTATGAAGGGACTATTCCGATCGTTCCCGCCGTTGAAGGCCCCTGCCCCGGCGTGGGAGCTCAACGTGGTGCTGACCAGGCTCATGGGGGCCCCATTCGAGCCTATGCATTCAGCGCCGTTGAAGTTTCTGTCGTGGAAGACAGCATTTCTTGTGGCCATCACCTCCGCACGACGAGTGGGAGAGATCCAGGCCCTATCTCACAAGCCTCCATACTTGACTTTTCACGACACAATGGTGGTGCTGAGGACGCACCCCTCCTTTATGCCCAAGGTGCCGTCGGACTTCCACCTCAACGAGCCCTTGGTGTTGCCAGTTTTCTTCCTGTCGCCTTCGTCTCCGGCCGAGAGGACTTTGCACTCGCTGGATGTGGCTAGAGCGCTGAAGTTCTACGCGGACCGCACGAAGACTTTTCGGAAGACATCGCAGCTGTTTGTGAACTTTGGACCTGTGAATCAAGGGAAGGCTCTCTCGAAAGCTTCCATTTCCAGATGGCTCTCCGGCTGCATCATGCACTGTCACCGGTTGGCAAACCGACCGCTGCCCGGCCGTCCGAGAGCCCATTCGACCAGAGCGATCGCTTCTACCACGGCGTTCCTGTCTGGTGTGCCCCTGCTGGACATCTGCAGGGCTGCTACGTGGAGGTCGACGCACACCTTCACAAGATTCTACTGCGTCGATCGGGACTCCAGGGAGGAGTCCAGGGTCGGCCAAGCAGTGCTGCGCAACCTGTTCGCTTAAGGTGAGCCTGGTGAGGAGGTAAGAGGTGCTTAATGTTGAGTTGTTGTATTGCTTAATGTTGAGCCTGTTGCCATCTCCCGTGGTTGTGTAAGTGTATACTGCTATGTATTCTTATATTCATGAGCATGTGAATCCATGCCAGACCCCATGCTGGAGAAGGAACAAGTTACTTACCTGTAACTGTTGTTCTCCAGCATGGGTCTGGCATGGATTCACATGCGAACCCTCCCTCCTTCCCCTCTGCGGCTCTTCACTTGGTCATACTGCCACTTTACGTGCTACCAAATCTGAGGATGGCTGCCAGGGGAGGGGCTTAGGTAGAGGGCAGCCATTGGCTGGGGGCAGTATGACCCAGAGATCAGTGATTGGTTACTACTAAGAAAGACAGATCAGAAACGAAACTGATGCAGATTTTTTCTTTACCGAGGATTCCCGGCCTGACGACGGGGAATATTCATGAGCATGTGAATCCATGCCAGACCCATGCTGGAGAACAACAGTTACAGGTAAGTAACTTGTTCTTTAATAAAAAACCAATGACCAGTATTGTAGAAAATGCATGTACTTGGATCTACTCCGGATCACTAATGCTGTTTCTAGTTCGGCTTCTATTCTTTCTTTTTTAAATATATTTTTTTTATAGATTTTCATTTACATCAGTTCAAAGCAACACAATATCAAACAAAGAGCAAAAGGAAGTACAATGCAGTTCCCATGAAACCAAGTTTAGCAATTCCACAAAACACGCAAAACCACAAGTCAATAAGATCAGCAATGCAACAGGTAAACGAATGAAAAGAATTGAATTACATACATTCAACTATACATAAAACAGACAAAAACACAACCGAGAAAAAGATAAAACACACAAACCAACTGCGCACAATCACATAACCAAATCCGAGCCCAACCGCAGTCACGCAAAAGCTTCCACTAAAGGACGGCCAAACGTCCCAATACACATCAGAGCGATCGGCTGCTTTTCTACCTGCTGTTGTCCCTCAGATTTTCTTCTTTCTGTCATCATCTCACATATAAATTCCTCCGAGTACATAATCGTGTGAATATAGATCGCTAATTGAATTCAGATTTGACTGCCAAACACCGCCCGCTCACTAAAATATTACATAAAAAAGGTGTTGAAAGTGACTCATTTTTTAACCACCCTAGTAAAATAAGATCATCCTAATCCATCTGCCGACGATCCAGGGTTGATGATGTGTGTGCGCTCTGAAGGCCCCGTCTTATCCTGCACCATTGTTTCTCTGATTGAGGAAGTCGGGAATTGGCAGAGGCAGCGTGTTTAACTCCACAACTCATTTGGCGCGCGAATGCTGAGGGGAGCGGGCTGATTAGTCAGGCAATATGAGTTCATTCACTCGCTTGTTCCAAAGGGGACCTTTATTATTGTGGAAAGAAATGAGAGTATTCTGCACAGGCCCCGGGCTTTGACGCGTTATATAATGATAGTTAATTAGAAGCTGTCTGCAGCAATCATAGGCTGTCAATGCTAATACATTTCCAGTAACTTGAAGGACAGCCGAAAACACTCCTCCTCCTTCTTCTCTCCGCCTGACTCCCCTCCACCCCCAGCGAAATGACTCGCAGGGATATAGCTCGGCTCTTTAAAGTGCAGGCTTAGCAATTATAATTCTCATTTCGCAGAGTAAACCTTCCTCCTCTATGCAAAGGCGTGCACCAAGCTGAGCCTTTTCAAGAAGCAGTGTTTCGGGTTCCGATGGACATTTCTTGTGCGTGCTATTCTCTGAGTGACGTGCCTGAGACACCCAAAGCCATGTTGAAGACCGGTTGCGTAGACGGCACTTCGAAGAGCATAGCTTTGCTGCATTTGATTTTTTTAGCATTTTGCTAAAAGGGGTCCAGGTTTGTTCCACTGGCTAGAGATCCTAAGGTGGTGCTGATCCGTGGGGAGAACAAAGTCACCTGTTTGGTCTCTCTTGTGTGGGTCCTTTTATTGATGACCAACCTCTTGAATTTCCTCTTGTCGTTGGGCAGATCACTGAACTCCTATTTAAAATAACATAGTACCTTAGCAGGTAACTGTCACAATATCATCAGGATCACCTTTAGTCGGTCCTAGTTTCAGCTTTGGTTCATAGGTGGCACAAGGCAACCTAATAGCTTGGAGTGTGGATAGGGGTGCATGCATTTAATGAAGGTTACTGCCACATGTGGTTTAAAGAACAATCCAACGCTTTGAGACAGTAGAAGGGTTTTATACAAAATTAGATGGGCGTCCATCCCCCTCTTGTCTATAACGCACCTATCCTCCGTAACAGTCACCCCCCCACCCTCCCATGTTTGATAATCCATCAGAGTCTATTTTACTGTCTAAGTTCTTAGTGAAGACCTAAAGGCTGAATTACTTCTCTGTCTGCACTCACTCAGGCACTTCCTAACTGCTCCTGCTCTATACCAAGGTTAGTGATGGGGATTACAGGGTTCGTAATTGCTAGGAGCTATTTAGCTCCTGCTTCTAGCCTCGGATAGTCTGGTTAGCTTGATAGCAACAGTTACCAGGAGCTACTTTAGGCTCCCCAGGCCAACTGATGCCTTACAAACATACATATGTGACATTAACTTAGTGTTTGAGAATGTTAATATAGAAGAATTAGGATGCATCTAGTACACATTTAAACATAATGCCTTTCCTGTGGAATTTGGATTTGCAGTACGTTGTGTACTCGCTCCTGGATCCACAGTTGTTGCTCCTGCCTACTGGGTGATGCCTGATGCCCAGGAGCGCTATTTTTCGCTCCTGCTCTTTCATTCTTAATTTTGAACCCTGGAACGGGATTGTTCCAGGAAGAGCAAGTAAAGGGGTGTTTTGATTGCTTGGAAGAAGACAAGGGTCTCAGAGTCCAGAAAACATCCATGGTGGTCAGAGAGTCAAAGGATGCCTTGGGATGAGGTGGCTTTGGACATATTGGGACCTTTTAATATTGTAGGATCTAGAGATATTTATTTGCTGGTGGTGGTGGATCTTTTGTGTAAGTGTCTGGACGCTTGCGTTCAGAAGGAAGTGACCAGTGGTAGCATCATACGGTTTTTGGAACCGTTATTTTGGAGAGAGTTTTCCTCGTAGGTGTCTATAGGATAATGGAACCCAGCTAGTTTCGAAGGAATTCAAGGGATTTTTGGAAAACATGGTATAGAAAAGGTTATGACCTCCCTCTATTATCCAAAAGGTAATGGGTGCATTGAGAGATTCAACCGCACTTTGATGGATGCTGTCAGTCGTATGTAGTGGCCGCAGGCGGAGACTGGGTGTGGACGGTCATGGAAAGGACGTTCCAATATTGGCTGGCTCCACAAACTGTGATGGAGGTGCCTCCTTTTGAAATGTTGTGGGGTAGGAAGCCCCATACTCATCTATGCCCGGGTTGGATGGGTAGGTCAAGGTGTGCAAGTGGATGAGGTGAGAAAGCAATTACTGGTCAGTGGACACAGGACCAAGCAGAGGTTTGATAGGAAGAATTGTTGCTGAGATTTATTGGTTAGGCCTGGTGGGTGGGTTAAGGTGAAGTTAATTAAGGACCTGGGTCCTCTGTTTTGGTCAAAGGTGAAGGGATTTGAAAGAAGGAGAGGGTGGTAGTGCTGCATAGGAATGAAGTGTGTGTAGGAGAATAGGTGGAAGGGAGGGAGGTGTTCGGAGTGCCTTCTCGAGCAGCACTGTTTCCATGTAAATAGCTATCAGAGGTTAGGTTGTTATTGTTTGTCTGTAAATAGTTATGGGATTCAAGATTGTGTGGAAGGTTTCTGCATCCTCAGGTGGAACCTGGGGCCTTGCTGTATGGGGGGGTTCTAGGCTCCACTCCAGTCAGTTCAAGGGGAGGTGCACTGGCTGGGGGGTCACTTAATATTGAGCTCGTCTTACCTTGCTGATGTTTGGTGAATGAAGGACAGGTCCATTCCCTCAAACGTGTTTGTTGCCTCCTTACACACCTAACAGCCAACCCATATACTGGCATTTCTCTCTACCTTTGGTCTCCTGTGTATTATTTGTGTCAGAGTGCATGAAGCGTTCTGGGGGAGCAGGATGAGACTGTTAAAAATACCATAGCCAATGAAGGGCATTGAATGAGGTTGCTAGAATGTTGCAGACAGGGAATGTCAGCTTGTAAGAAGCAGCTTATTGCTATTAGCAACCTGGCACGTCATCCGGGGTGCCAATATCATTGTTGAGTTAAAAAGCACCAACCAAATAATGAGGGAGCGTCTTGTAGCCAACTACTGTGGAGTGAGGAGAGGTAGGCAGCAAAGTGGACTGCATAAGCTAATTTAGGGAGGTGTTCAATGACTTTGGGGTAGAGGAGTGGCAGGCAGCAAGCAGGATGTAGGGAAGTGCTGATGAGTGTGGTCAGGCGGTGCAGGGAAGAGATTGGGGCAGGTGAGAGTTGTACGGGAAAGAGGCACAGGTTGAGTGGCTCCAGCCGAGGGGCGGGGAAGCCTAGCTCATCTGATGGCTTTATTTATTTATTTATTTATTTATTTATTAAATTTATATAGCGCGCAGGCAGCCCAGGGGCATTGTGGCACTGTTACTTGCAAGGAAGACTTAGTTACAATGTGAGCAGGTTGTGCCTTGGCTTGTTGTGCAGGCCCATACCATAAGGTAAAACCTGCAGTCGGAGCCCTCTTATTGACTCAGAGCCATTATGACATCACCTTCCATGTGCTAACTGAATTTAATGACAGCTCAGCAGAGCTGCATGCTCAGCACTGGGCTCCTGCATGCCAAGTCTGTGTAGGGATGCCGTCCAAACATGCGTTCCTCACCCACCCAATCAAAGCATGCACGGGTGTGCCATTAAAGCTGAACAATTCTACATACTGTCCTGGATGCAACTCCATGCAGCAGGGTGCATGAATGCTTTCAAAGATCAGAAGACAGGAATGGCGACTGAGGAGCAATGTGCTGGAATGGGACAGTATGGTGTATGAGAGTGACAGAACGTGGCATCAGGGACAGACAAGAAGATGAGTGGGAAATGCAAAGAGCATTCTTGTCAGAGGAGTGGTATTGAGCGGAGAGGTTTTTCTCTGCAGGTTGCGTTGACTGACAAAGGGAATGCCTAGACTGGGTCCCTTACTCGCTGTGCCATAGGGAACCAAGCTGCACCTCACTGATGAGGCACAAGGCTGAAACATGTCTGGGGTTGCTTGAGATTCTCTGCAGATCGGGGACATGACCTAGCAGTTTGAGGCTGGACTGCTCTGATTGGAGGCAGTTCAAATACTGATTTGCAGGTGCTAAACGGTGGTGTGGCAGTTGTATAGAGCAATTCCAATGGTAAAGATTAATTCAAAACCTTCTATCCATCACAGTGTTTGTTAACGGCGGTACTGTATGAACAGTGCAGTTAGCAGGGTCTTTGTATCAAGCCTTCCACCCAGTAGGTGATGTTGGCTTTCCACGACATGGCCCAAATTCTTGAGGCTGGCTTCATCCCTGGTGGGCCGCCTGAGAGTGTCAGGTGTGACTAATACATTTCAGCAGGAATAACGTTGCCCTTCCTCCGTTTTCTGATTACATGTGTAAGGCGATGCAATATCAATGAGGATAATGGTTGGTCTACACCTTCCACTCTGATTCCATCAATGCAATCAAGGCCTGATGTCCTCTAGTTCATGAAATCTTCTTACAACAAACCGTGGGCTCTGATCACTAAGCAGAGAAGCTCCCACGATGGCTAGTTGCCTCATGGCAAACAGACACCGACTGACATGGGGTGTTCTGTCTCTCTGCTGGGGCATCTTTTGCTAAATGGTGTCATCCCCTTTTCTATGTTTGATCTGCGCACTGCGCCTGGCTGACAATATGTGTTCTGAACATTCCCAGCCAATGGAGCTCAGGGGAGTCCACGCTAGCTTATCTATGTGTGGCACTTACTACTTAAGTGTAGAAAATAAAGATGGGGGATGGGAAACTGATGTTCCTCCGATTTCTGGTCTATAAGATTTCTCCAGGTTTAGTTCACCGACCAAAGTTCTGGACCTTATTAGTAGAGTGCAGTGTTCACCTAGTATTCAATTCTGGGGAAGGGGTCAGTCAGATGCAGGGTGGAGGCATATTCCTGCTTCTGCCACATTGCCGATTCTCAAGGATCACATGCCTGGAATTAAAAGCAATGAGGACTGTTTCTAGCTTCCCCAACTAAGGCTGCAGTGTGAGGAACCCAGAGGGCTTTCACCCGTAAACAGGTTTGCACTCCCTTGGATCCTGTCACAAGGCACAGGACAAACAGTGCTTCAGCTCAGTATGGTCCAGGCAACCCAATGAGAGAAGACTAGCTGGCTGCATTACATCGCACCCCTGATAAACAGGGAGCTCTAAGAGGTATAAGAGGTGCTGAACCCTGATTTACTGACTGTAAAGCATCCTGGAAAAACTCTGCAGTGATACCAAATGCCATTTGAGGGATGTCAAACTACAGAACAAGGAGAGTCCCAGACAGATGTCCTGCATGGTGCATTTCCTGGTGAAAAAATGGATGGGGAAGGCAGCACCAGAGGTGATCAAGGAAGAACTGAGACCAGAAGGCAACTTCATAAGCCAACCTTAGAGTTGGCTGCAAGACATAAATTAGTCTTGCAAAATTGATTAGTGAACACTGCAAAATAAAAATATTTTGATAAGCAATTCAAAATATATGATCAGCAAATATGTATTTCGAAGGGATTGTGTCCTCCGACGTATTCCTTATCTTAGATATCTCCTTCCAGCTTTGTCCCTCGACAGCCGCCGTATCGACGTCGACGTCATCCTGCCTATAAAGGCCGCGCGCAGCGTCCGTTGCTCAGTTCCGTTTTTCCGCGCTTACTCAGTGCCTCGGAATATCGTTGCTCAGTTTCGTAGATAATTTATCCTATTTACCTCGATATATTCGATCCATACTCGATGGCTTCCTCGTCGGAACCGACAACCCCTCGGTCCGGCTTCAAAAAATGCCGAGACTGTGGGAAAAAGATGTCGCTGACTGACCCTCACAGAGTTTGTCTGTGGTGTCTGGGAGCTGAACACCATTGTTCGGAGTGCGAGGACTGTATGTCCATGACAGCTAAGGCCCTGAAGGAGCGTAGGGGGAAGCTGGAGAAAGGTAAGACTTCAAAAGCTTCTTCTTCCTCGACGAAGTCGAGACATTCGTCTCCTCGTCACCATTCGCGCTCCAGGTCTCGGAGTGGGTATCCAGTCATAATTTCTAATACAATATATTCGAAAGTAAAAATGTCGAAAATATTTAGTCGAAAAACAAAAATGTCGAAAAACAAAAATGTCGACTTTTTTTCGACTTTTTTCGATTTTATGTGTTAATAATAAATATTTTATTAAACTTTTTTTTTTAAAATAATTAAAGGTATTTCCATGGGGGGTGGGGGTGATGGGGAGGATGGGGGGGGGGTTTGGGATGGTTTTTTAAATAATTAATTAATTATTTAATATTATATTAAAGATTTTTTTAAAATAATTAAAGGTATATCTATGGGGGGTGGGGGGGATGGGGAGGAGGGGGGGGGGTTGGGGTATGGGTTTGGGATGGGGGGGTTGGGGGGGACCCCACCCATAATAAATGTTACTATCTGGGTAAAAAAAAAAAAGTGTGTTTTGGGTTTTCAATTTTTTTCGACTTTTTTTTTTCGAAATTATGACTTTTCCTATTATATGTATGTGTTTTCGACTTTTTTACATTCAACATTTTTTTTCGACATTTTTGCTATTCGACATTATGTTTTCGACTTTTTGTCTATAAACCCTCGGAGTGGGTCCCATCACTCCTCGAGATCGAAGCACTCGAAGAGGAGACGTCGAAGATCCCCTTCTCCGTCCTCCTCTTCCTCTGTTTCTCCTAAGAGAATCCCTTGCCCCACGAAACATAGTTCCCGGGCTGAATGGGAGGAATTCCGCAAAAATATGATGAGCGTCTTCGAGAAAGCGGCCTCGACCCCCTCGAAGACTGCCTAGAGCGATGCTCTGGTCGAAAGACCCGAAGGTCAAAAACGCCGCGAGTCGCAGTACCCGGCGAAGGAAGCTTCTCGAGCGCGTCACGAACCCTCGAGTAAGGCTATGACCTCGAAACCTTCTTCGAAGGTTCCGTCGACGCCGAGGTCGGTGTCTTCGACGCCGTTGTCGAAGGGACCTTCGACACACGGGTCTGTCGACTCGACGCCATCTTCGACACCGGCGTTGACGCCAAGGAAAGTCACGGTTGCGAAGCACCCAGTGGCTATCCCCAGGTCCTCGATGGCGTCGAGATTGTCGACTTCCTCGAGCAGAATCCCAATTCTGTCGAGGACCTCGAGGCCTCCGCCTTTGTTTTCGACGCCACGCCCGAAGCCTTCGACGTTGGCGTCGACGACATCGACGTTTTCGAGGCCAATTACAAGTTTGGCACCCTCTGCCTTGGAGATGGGTTTCACACCCTTTGTGAGTTCAGAACAATTGAGAACTATGTCCTCAATTATGGAAGAGGGAGAACTATCTGAACAAGAAGACACATTTGAGTTGCAGGGACCTGCAACCCCAGTTCAAGAGGAGTTATCCTCAGAAGAACGCAGGTTAAAGGATCTCCATGATTCCTTACATGAGGCAAGTGGGTTAGACACTTCCCCTGAGGTGGAGTTCGCTAGGCCAGACCCGGGGGAGCATGCTGAAACCCCCTATAGAGCCTTAATGGCCAGGATCACAGAATTTATGGAGTGGGCAACACCTTCACAGGCTTTCCAACAAGATGACCTTACGGATATTCTTGATAAAGGTCCACAGGAGGATCCTGTAGTGCCCTTTCATAAAGCTCTTCAGAGGAAAATCATGACGAACTGGGAAACCCCAGATGTCGTTCCGGCAGTAAATAAAAAACTGTCTACTAAATACAGGGTATCTTCTGCAGACCCGGAGTTTTTGTCAAAACACCCATCCCCAGAAAGTCTGGTGGTACAAGCAGCATCTTCTACTGATGTCAAGACTGCTTACCCTACCGTCCCACAGGACAGGGACGATAAGAAATATGATGCTATGGCAAAGAAAGTTTTTTCGGCATGTAGCATGGCGTTAAAATCTGTTAATGCTACTTGCACCCTTGCTAGATTCAGCCATACACTTTGGGAGTGTGCTTCTACAGCGGCTGACTGCATCCCGGAGGGAGAGGAAAGGGAGGCGTTCCTAAATATCATACAGGACGGTAAAGACGCTATGTGCGAATCCCTCCAGACGGGCATTGATTCGGCTGACAGTATCAGCAGAGCAATGGCGGCAAGTACAACAACCAGGAGATTCGCTTGGTTGAGAAAGTCTGGTTTTGCCCCAGATGTGCAAGCCAGGCTCTTGAACATGCCATTCGATGGCTCTTCTTTGTTTGGGAAAAAGGCGGATGACAGTTTAGAAAAACTGCAAACATCAAAGGCAGCAGCAAAATCCCTAGGCGCTACGATCCGTTAGACACCTTTTCGTCCCACAGGAACCTCTGCGAGGGGCAAGTCCTTTCGCTTCTACTCCGCATTCGGAAGAGGTAGAGGACGACCGGCTCAAAGGGGACAAAGAAGAACTACCCGAGGTAGACGGGGTAGATATTCAAAAGCCGCAGCAACAGCAGGTGCCTCTTTACCATCGGCATCTGCATCAGCCGCCCCAAAACAACTCTGAGGACTTCCCTCACAAGACACCTGTAGGAGGCAGGTTAACTAAACATCTGGTGGAATGGCAGGCTATCACGTCAGATGCTTGGGCATTGGAAACAGTTGCCCAAGGTTACTGCCTGCCTCTCCTACGCATACCTCAGAGTCATCCACCGGGGATCAGCTCTCAGAAAGCTCCAGATCCGCTCCTCTTGCAGGAAATTTTAGACCTGCTAGAGAAAGGTGCCATAGAACTGGTACCTGTAGCGGAGAGGAACAAGGGCTGGTACTCCCCTTACTTTCTCATTCCAAAGAAAGACGGAGGACTGAGACCCATCTTGGACTTGCAAGAATTGAAGAAATTCCTCAGGAAAGACAAATTCAAGATGGTAACTCTTTCTCAGATCCTTCAGGCCCTTCAGCTCCAGGACTGGTTGGTATCTCTGGACCTTCAGGACGCTTATTTCCATGTGCCTATCCATCTCAAACACAGGAAATACCTGAGGTTCGCAATTGGCAACTCTCACTATCAATTTCGAGTGCTGCCATTTGGGCTGACCTCCGCCCCGAGGGTCTTCACCAAGTTAATGTCGGTAGTGGCTGCAAGTCTAAGGAGGGAAGGGATTCACGTCTACCAGTACCAGGACGATTGGTTGATCAGGGCTGTATCTTCAGAACAAGCTCAGATCCAGCTAAATCACGTTTGCCACTCCCTTCACAGACTGGGCTTCTCCCTCAATTTAAAGAAGTCACAAATGATACCATCGCAGAGGCTCCAGTTCATCGGAGCGATCCTGTACACTTCCCTGGGAAAAGCCTCGCCACCAGAGGTGAGGGCTCAAGATATTCTACAGATGGTTACCAAGTTCCAAAATGCCCAATGTCTCCCAGCCTTCGACTTTTTGAGGTTGCTAGGCCTCATGGCATCCTGCATTTTCCTAGTGCCAGAGGCTCGCCTGAGAATGAGATCCCTCCAGTGAGCACTGAGGACTCAGTGGTCACAATTCTCAGGAAGAATGACAGATCTTCTTCAGGTTCCCGACAGGGTGGCTCGAGACCTTCAGTGGTGGGCCTGTCAGGAGCACATTCTGTAAGGAGAACAGTTTTGGTAACCCTGGCCGAAGATAACAGTAGTCACGGATGCCTCACTCACGGGGTGGGGAGCCCACGCCAACGACTTGACCATCAGCGGTTGTTGGTCTCCATCGGAGTCCAGACTACATATCAACCTGTTAGAGCTGAGGGCCATCAGACGTGCGCTGAAGGCGTTCCTGCCAGCTGTACAAGGGAAGAATGTCCTGATAATGACGGACAACACGGTGGCCATGCATTACCTCAACAAAAGAGGAGGCGTAGGATCACTACCCCTGTGCAGAGAGGCGATGCAGCTCTGGTTTTGGGCAATCCAAGAAGGGATCTCTCTATCGGCAGTTCACCTAGCCGGAGAGAAGAACTTGACAGCGGACGCTCTGAGCAGGCAGAGCACAGTCTCCCACGAGTGGGAACTAGCTCAGGAAGTCCTTCAAGAGATCTTCGCCCTTTGGGGAACCCCTCAGGTGGATCTGTTCGCCACCAGTGTCAACAGGAAGTGCGATCTGTTCTGTTCAAGGGAATTTCCCCCGAGAGGAGCTCTGGGAGACACGTTCGTAGTGGACTGGGAGTTTCCGCTTCTGTACGCGTTCCCACCGGTCCCTGTCATTCCTCAAATGATCAGGAGGTTGAGAAGATTCCGGAAAACCATGATCGTAATTGCCCCGGATAAGGCCAGGAGAACGTGGTACCCGGACCTTCTAGACTTGTCCATCTGCCCTCCAATTCGACTTCCACTCAGAGAGAATCTACTCTCACAGAAGGGAGGTCAGGTTCTCCATCCAGACATCAAAACCCTCAACCTTCACGCTTGGCTTCTGAAAGGCTGAGGTACAAGGATTGGGACCTCCCTGATGATGATATGGAGGTGTTGCTTTCGGCAAGGAAGCCAGCAACAAAGTCTTTATACCGCTGCCGTTGGAACAGATTTTGCAGCTGGTGTAGAGAAAAGAATATCGACCCTTTTTCATGTGGTACACCAATGGTTTTGTCCTTCCTACTCTATTTGGCGAATTCAGGCCTTCAAGTTGGCACCATTAAGGGCTATCTTGCAGCGCTATCCATCTTTAAGCGCACTGCGGAAGAACCATCCTATTTCAAGTTACCCTTGGTAATACAGTTTCTAAAGGGGTTAACTAACGTTTATCCCCCAAGACCATTCCAGGTTCCCCTATGGGATTTAAACTTAGTCCTAACTTTCCTGATGGGCACACCTTTCGAACCACTCCATTCTTGTTCGTTAAGATTTCTTACCCTTAAAACTGTTTTATTAATAGCTCTTACATCTGCTAGAAGGGTGAGCGAGTTACAAGCTCTTTCTTGTAAACCCCCTCATACAATCTTTCACAAAGACAAAGTTGTCCTGCAAGTGAAGCCTAATTTCCTGCCAAAGTTGGTTTCTGAATTCCATATCACTCAGAAGATTACCCTGCCATCTTTCTATCCTCCTCCTCATCCGGGAAAAGAGGAAGAGAGATTACACAGGCTGGACCCTAGAAGGGATTTAAGTTTTTACATCAGTAGACTGGCCAGGATAAGACAAGCAGACCAGCTGTTTGTAGGCTATGCAGGTCACAAGCTGGGGTTACCGATAACTAAGCAGACCATTTCCAGATGGATCATTCTAGCCATTTTGGAATGTTATAAATTGGCAGGAAAAGAGCCCCCTCAAAATCTTAGGGCTAAATCGACCAGAGGTATTGCAGCTTCATCGGCCCTCAAAAGAGGAGTGCCGATTAAAGACATATATGCGGCTGCCACATGGTCGTCCGTCCATACCTTTACACGATTTTACAACTTGGATTCCTCCTCCAGTCAAGAGACTAGGTTTGGAAGGGCAGTATTGCACTCTATTCATCAATAAAAGGAAGCATGAAGTCAGTACTTCCACCTCCAATAACAGAATACTGCTATGGGAGCCTATCTAAGATAAGGAATACGTCGGAGGACACAATCCCTTCGAAGAACAAGTTACTTCTTACCTTGTAACGTTCTTTCGATGGGATGTTCCTCCGACGTATTCCTTATCGACCCTCCCATCCATCCCCGCAGTACTACTTCCCTTGTTGTTGCAGTTTACGCTCCTTCAGGATGATTAGTCTAGTCCAGACAGAAAAACTGTGGGCTACAAAACGGAACTGAGCAACGGACGCTGCGCGCGGCCTTTATAGGCAGGATGACGTCGATACGGCGGCTGTCGAGGGACATCGACTCGGCGGAGGTCGACGCGCAGCGCCCTCTAGAGAAAATTTTTCTAAGATAAGGAATACGTCGGAGGAACATCCCATCGAAAGAAAGAACGTTACAAGGTAAGAAGTAACTTGTTCATCCTTACTTTCAATCAGGACCAATGCAAGACATGTTGGCCCTCTGCTGCCATACAGGGAGTAGGGACCTTGCAGGCTTGTTTCACCACTGGTGCTAAAATAGGGGATTCCTTTTGTTGGACATGTGACCAGACACAGCTACCCTCAAAATTTCAACAGGGCTTCCCACTAGTGCCTTGCAAATAGTCGACACACGATTATCTATCAGCGGAGCAGTTAAATGGCAAGCTCCTTATTAGTGGTGGCTCATTGATGAACCATTCTTTCTGACACGTGTCAACTTTGCCTTCACATGATTTACAGTAGCAAGCGTGATTCTGCCAAACAAGGACTACAAGAAGGTGACCTTACCATACAATACCTTTTTAATGTGCGTCTAAGCCTTAAATGTACAATTCCCAAACTCATACGATGTTTTTTAGCTTCACATTACTGGGTGTTCTTGTAGTTTCCAATCAAGAATGGGTAAATAAAGCCACACCCATATTATTAGTTCTCAACATGCATTTATATATTTTTCAGATTGGATGAAGATTTTTTGTAAATTTCAAACATCTCTACAAAACAAAGTATTCTTTAAAACTGAAGAATTGTTTCTAGCAACTAAAGCTGGGAAGATATTTGGTTAAGGGCCTTATGTTGCATACTGGTTCACAATTAACTAAAGTGTGTGATCCGTGGCAAATAATTTTATCTCACTGTGAGTTATCTGCTAGAATTAGTCAAAGTACTGCTTCATATATGATATGATAATGCCACTTGTTAATCTGCACAGTTATTGGTCTATTTTCTTACCTATAGAAACGTTTTGTAATGTAGCCATTAATATCAAAGGCTACATATGATGAGCTCATTTTCTATGGTACAAGGCATAAAATAATTGGTTGCTAGCAATTCACTAGACAATAATGATTAATTGCCTTTAATTTTATAGCTCATGTAGCACTAACTGCGATATAATTTCAGAGAAAATGAGCGTTTTATTATTCTTCGCACCACGCTCCATGACAGTGCACGGCCTATACAAAGGAAAGCAGAGATCCAGGCTGCAAGCTGACCCCAATGTTTGCTTTTAATGAGCACTTTGGCTGATGGAAACTGCAGATAAGGGTGCATGTGTGGGAGCGTGTCTGTCTTCCACTGTAAATACTGGGAGTCAGTCAGGATGGTACTAAACGAGTTGGCCTTTCTTTCTGATCCGTCATTTCTTCCACCTCTGTTCCCCAGCAGTTTTCTATTTCATTCTTTTTTTGCTCACTTTTTTACCCTTTATTGATGGTCTACTCCTTTTTCGTTCACGTTTCTCTCATGGATCCACCAGAACCTATAACTTTGTCTCCTCTCATCTCTTCTGAGAGGCTCTTCTTTCATCTATTTCTTTCTCACACATCTTGCTTCCTAAATCTATTGTCTTCTAATTCCCCTCTTCGCTGCCCACCTTTGCTGAGCTCTATATTTCACTCAGAGTGCAATGGCCTTAAATATGAGAGGCTTTCATGTGTGCATGCAAAAGGATATTGTGTGCATGCATATGAAAGGATGTGAAAAGCTATGCTGCATATGAAAGGCTAAATGTGCACGTCTAAGGTTGAGGCCTGTGTGCATGTGAAAGTCTGCATTGTTTATACAAAGCTGCTGTGTCATGGTATGTGTTGCTGTGGGTATTGTACATGTTACCATTTAGACACCATCTTAATTCAATGACCGCAACAAAAGCTAAGATTACGGTTAACTCATCTTTTACCACGTTCTATGGTCTGGACCAAGCATGCAGAGCATAGGCTAGTCTTTTTTAAATAATGCAGATGCCATGTGATGGAAACTTGATGTGTACGCTGACATTCAACTTTCATGACAAACGTGAACTTGGCTTTCCATTGAAAGTTGCCAGGTTTATAATCTGTGTGGATGTGCAATACATGAAACTTCCCCTAATTATCCTCAGCTGCTCAACTACCAGGCACTTTAGCCCTAGCACTACGACCATCCGCAACGGACCGCTAAGCACAGTTTCCGTACCACCACTAACTCCTGGTAAGATGTTCTATGCGTTCCGTCACCAACTGAACATACCGTACCCCCTACTGAAACTCCTATGCGATACCATGTGTGATACGTAGTGAGATGGCTCCCAACCGGTCAGGCCGCTGTAGTAAACCAAGGGCTAAGCACCTCGGCCTCCAGGGTTGCCTTTTCTCAGGTAATTTGCCCCTCAGTGCCACCAAGAGCTCCCTTCCCAACACTGGGAACAGACAACGCGGGCAGGCTAAATCCCACACAGATGAGGTGCACTTTTGGTTATGTCAGTTCTTGAACAGTTAGGGGGCAATGCACAGCATGCCTTCCCTTCAGCAGAGGAAGGAAAGGAGGGCCGGTCCATTGGTGAGAGCAAGCACACAAACCAAACCCCCAGGACAAACCCGGCCTCAGGCGAGCACTCGTGGAGGGATTTTAGGAGCGGGGGGAGAACCAACACAGGGTCCAAGACAGCTCTCTCACACTCTCTTGTAGTTGGTGTCTGGTGGACATATACCAACTCACGTGACCGGGAGGACTTTATGGCACTCTTTACATGCTGCAGGGGGGTTTAACCTCCGTTATATTTCGCTGAGACGATCAACCACCATGCGCCCCTTTGCTGGTAAAACAGGCTAAACAGTGCGTACTAAAATACCTCAGCCTGCCTGTCTGTGAATGCCATCTTGTGGGCATACAGCAGCCACGTGGTGGAAATACCCAGCTCCTCTCAACCAGACT
The DNA here is from genome assembly GCF_040938575.1 of Ambystoma mexicanum. Lineage (NCBI taxonomy): Eukaryota > Metazoa > Chordata > Amphibia > Caudata > Ambystomatidae > Ambystoma > Ambystoma mexicanum. Next base: position 1,069,905,286 of record NC_090936.1, on the reverse strand, counting down.
TTTCCCTTCCTACCTGGCTCCTGCGACCTGGCAGGGGAAGGAACTCACTAAGCTCTCTCTCACCATGAGGTGCCAGCATGGAAAAGGGAGAATGGCCTGGGCTCGGTCCCTCGGAGCAATGCCAATACTTAGGCAGCACCAGTATGCTCAATTCCCTCAGGTCTATGACCAAACACAACCCCTCGACCTGTGGTAGGGGAGAGGACAAGACCGGCCTGGAGCCTGCCTGGAAGGCCTCAGGTGAGATCCCACCAACGCGGAGCGCCTGAATGGCCCTGGAGACTTTTTTTTCTTCTCTCTCTGTCTCTCTCTCTGTCTCTCTCTCTCTCTCTCTCATTCTCATTCCCACGGGGAATCTTCCAACACCCACTTCTGCAGGGGAGCTCTAATCTGTGCTGAGGTGGAATCACCTCACAGACAACACCGCTCCCCCTGCAGGTGGATCATACCATCTGCATCAGTGCGTTGCTCGCGTGGCGTGACCCTAAACAACAAGAGGTTTGCCCGCCAAATTTCAAACCTGAAACACACACAGCCCCTGGTCACATGGCAAACCCAAATAAATGTGGGTTTACCTTGGGTTTGTGGGATATTACTGACGGTTCATCACAGACTTTGCAGGTACATCTACTCCACTGACAGATTTGCTAAAAATGTAGATTTCTGCAGAGTGTGTGGGAATATGATCAAATCACTGTTGATGTGTAGTGTCAAAGAGGGCTTCATGAATTCTCAGTATTGTTCGAACGGTCTTTATTTGCTTAAGATAACATTATGTGGCTTCATCAGAGGCTATGAAATGGCCAAACTAAAGGGTATTCCTTTATATGAAATGTTCTATAATGTGGGAGGGAAAACTAAAGACGGTTGACCTGTCTATCCATATCCACCAGGATATTTCTAAGGGATACTTTGGGTCTCTTTTTACTGCCCAATACCACCATGGTTTTGCTTCCTGTATTACGTTTGGCTCTCTCACACATTCGGTCTCTCGCTCGCACAGTCGGTCTCTCGCGCTCTCAAGGTCTCTCGCACGCTGTCTCTTTCCACCTCTATTTTCCCCTCTACATCTATCACTGCTTTCCTACCCGTATGATTTTCCTCTCCTTCCGCTTTCTCCATTTGTACCTCTTTTCTTCATTTCTCACTTCTTTTCCTTTACCTCTCCTATTAGCTCGGCTCACTTCTGCCACCGTTGCAGCAGCACCTTTCTCCACTCTCTCTACCTGCACCCCTCTCCCTCAATAACCCTGCCTACTGAGTCTCCTGATCTTACACACTCTTTCCCAAATACCTCCTCAAGATCCACTCCACTCACACCACTGCTTCCCCTGCAGCCTTGCACATGCCCAACATTCTTTTACCATACACTCCATCCCTCACTCTCCCCCTTAGAATCCCCTACCTTCTGTCTTGCTCTCTAGTTCTCCATCTCACCTTTCAGACATCCTGACCACTCCACAGGAGGAAGAAACAGAGTAGAAGGAGAAGAGGGTGGAATCAGAAGGGGGAGAATAGTGAGAATAGAACACCAGAAAGTGAGAGGGAAGGAGTAGAAGAGTGCAATATAAAGGAGACTGAGCCATGTTGTGTGTCGGCACACCTTGACCTACCCATCAAACCCGGGCATAGATGAGTATGGGGCTTCCTACCCCGCAACATTTCAAATGGAGGCATCTCCATCACAGTTTGTGTAGCCAGCCAATATTGGAACGTCCTTTCCATGACCGTCCGCACCCAGTCTCCGTCTGCGGCCACTACATACAACTGATGGCATCCATCAAAGTGTGGTTGAATCTCTCAACGCACCCTTTACCTTTTGGATAATAGAGGGTCATAACCTTTTCTATACCATGTTTTCCAAAAATCCCTTGAATTCCTTCGAAACTAGCTGGGTCCCATTATCCTCTAGACACCTACGAGGAAAACACTCTCTCCAAAATAACGGTTCCAAAAACCATATGATGCTACCACTGGTCACTTGCTTCTGAACACAAGTGTCCGGACGCTTACACAAAACATCCATCACCACCAGCAAATAAATATCTCTAGATCCTACAACATTAAAAGGACCCAATATGTCCAAAGCCACCTCGTCCCAAGGCATCCTTTGACTCTCTCTGACCACCATGGATGTTTTCTGGACTCTGAGACCCTTGTCTTCTTCCAAGCAATCAAAACACCCCTTTACTTGCTCTACCACATATTTATCGACACACGGCCACCAAAAGTCTCACCTTATCAACCCTTTAGTTCATGCAAGACCCAAATGACCACAAGGCGCTATTTCCATTACCGCAGCCCTCATTGTCTCTGGCACAACCAATTTATGCCCTCTGCACAAGTAATTGTCTCTAACACAGAGCTCATTCCTCACCCCCCTGTACTCTTTCGTCCTCTCATCACCCACCTCAGAAGCATTTCTCCTCGTCAAACCCATAACTGATACACCGAATCCTCCAACATGCAACATCCCAATCACTTTTTTTTTTTATCGATTTTTATTGGCATTTATTGAAACAAAGGCCAACAATATGGGGCGAAAATGCCCATAGCATTTCAAACAACAATAATCCCTTCCATCATCCCACCCCAACCCCACCCCCTCGCTCCCCCTTTCCCCCTGTGAGTGGAGTGGTCCTGAGGAGGACGGACGGGAAGAATATGCAAATGGATAGATCTCGTGGGGCAATAGCTGGGCGCAGCAACTCAAAAATATTTCCAGTGTGCTCCGCATATGATGGCGGGGTCATAATAAACCATCTGAGGGGGCGGGTCCGAGGAACCATTTTGAGCTCAGACTGATTCTGTATTACCGAAGACTTTAAAAAAACTGGGACCGCTCCGCCTCCACAGGCAGACTGCTACCCCGGATGGCTGCTGTAATTATTTCCATGAAATATATTTCTTTAGCTGTTCCCACCCATTCCCTTTGTGACGGGAGTGCCAATCGCTTCCAGTGCCTGGCCCGGCGGGCTCTTGCCATTAGTACCAGAAAGTGTGCCAGGGTTGGGAGTTTCATACATTGTTCCTCTCTTCTCTCCAAACCAAAGAGCACTAGGATTGAGTCCAGGCTATAGGCTGCGTCACCTATCCACCCTAGGACCTCCGTCCAGTACACCTGTAATTTACAGCAGGACCACCACATATGCCAGTAATTGGCTCTCTCCCCGCACCAATGCCAGCAATGAGGATCAACTGCCGGAAACTACCTTGCAAGAGAGACTGGATCGTACTGCTATCTGTATAAAAGTTTTATGGTGTGCATCTTATATTGGCAGGATATTGATGTCTTGGAGGCCCGCCCGCCGCACGTTCAAGCCCAGAGACCATCCCCCAGGTTCAGGCTCAGATCCCTACCCCATTTCGATATGAGACTTCTAGTTGCATCCCCTCTTGCTGCCAACAATGCCCCATACAGTGCCGAGATGAGCCCCTTCGTATCAGTGTGGGTATCTAAGACTTTCTCTACTGGGGTGAAGTCTCTTCGAATGAAAGGTTTCAGTTTAGCAGACATGAGAACTCCTTTGAGTCAGAGATAAAGCAATGGGGAGAGAGTGCCAATGCCCAGGGCCTTCTCTAGGTCTTGGATGCCTATAAACTCATCGCCATGAAACAGTTGGCCCACCCTGGCTAACCCTGCCTCGAACCAGGCTTGATATTGTCCCACTTCGGGGATAGTGTCTCTCACTGGTAGGGACCAGATATGGCTCATTGTTGAGGGGTAGGTCGTAATCTGACCCGTCCTACCTCCTTCCCCCAGGTTCTCCCACATAGTCTTCAGCTAAGGGTGTTCTCTGATCCTCCTCGGTAGTTTGGAGAAGGGGACCCAGAGCCACTCCCCTACCGTAACAGGTTGTAGATGTAAATTTTCGAGGTGTACCCATTGCTTATCCTGGTCTTCCCTAAGATGAGGGACCAGGGCTCTGAGCTGTGAGGCCCTGTAATACGCCTGCAAATCTGGAAGGCACACCCCACCCCCATTTTCCTTGGGGAGTGTTAGGATTTCGTAACCTACCCTTGGTTTCTTATCCTGCCATATGAATCTCCTTATGCAGCGCTTGGCTTCTTTTAAATAAACTACTGGGGCACCGATGGGAAGCATCTGGAAAAGGGAAAGCACTCTGGGGAGGAAATTCATCTTGACTGCGTTGAGTCTATCCATCCACGATATTTGGCCCTTGGTCTCCATCTCCGAAAATAGCCTATCAAGCAAGGGAGGGTAGTTGGCTAGTCCTATGTCTCTATTCGGGCGTACTATGTTTACTCCTAAATACTTTAGCCCCTCTGTTTGGATGCAGAATTCCCTCAAGTTCCTGGCTGAGACGGGGGCAAAGGGAAAAATGACTGACTTGCCCACATTGACCTTAAAGCCCGAAAATGCACCAACTCGTCTAATTACCTGGAGGTCCACGGGGACAGACTGGGCCAGGTGACGTAGGTGGAGCATTACATCACCCGTGTAAAAAACTATTTTAAACATTCTGGCTCCCACCTCAATACCCCTCACCTCCACTGCTCTCTGAAGTTCTTCCCCCAACAACTCCATGGTCAAGGCAAAGAGGAGCAGTGACAGGGGGCAACCCTGTCTCGTCCCCGTTGGAGTCGGAAAGGGCGGGGAAAATGCCCATTGACCGCAACCCTGGCTGAAGGGTTCTTATAGATGTCCCTAACGACCTGGCAGAGTCCCGGCCCCATCCCAAATTTCTCGAGAACCCTATGCAGGAAGTCCCAGGCCACCCGATCGACAGCCTTCTCGGCATCTATGGCCACCAGGACCGGGTTACCCCCACCCTTTGCAGACTCCCTCATGAGATACAGGGTCTTTCTCATTGTATCGGCCCCCTGCCTCCCTTTTATGAAACCAACCTGGTCCGAATGGACGAGCTTCAGCATCCAGGCGTCCAGCCTAGTGGCTATTATCCTGGTGAACAGTTAAGCATCCACATTCAAAAGGGAGATGGGTCTATCTGTAAGTGATTTCAATCCAGCACTCCAACTAAGTCAATGCTTAGTATTGGATGCCCAATGAAAACCCTTATTTATATATTTTTATGTCAAATGTTCTTTTAATTCTGGATGATGTACCTTTATATAACGCCCCTCTCTTTGAAACCCCCCGGTCTCACTGAACCAAGGAATTGGAATGTTGTTTTGGGTTCGTTTGAAAGCTGAGGATGTTAGCTTCAAAATGACATTTAAATTGTGTTTCTAGGATGTACGGTCCTCGACAGTCCCTACTTATCCATCTTCCAAACGGGTGGGGAGGCTGATTATACAATGCCCAACCCTCTAAGGATCTGATAGGTCAGAGAATTCCCCCTCTCCTGATTTGAGAAAGGAACAGTGTGTTATGATGTGTCAGAGTGACACTGTGTTTATGGTACAAAGAAAAAAAATTCCCCTTTGTGTCTAACCAGAAAATCGACTTTTCATAAACATATTTCCAATATCACAAACTTATTGATAACGCATATTTACATTACAGATTACTTAAGGTACGCTTCTGTCAAAGTCTCATATTCCTACGAGTTTTGGTCCACAAATGACAGTTTTTCGCGCTTTTGGTTGGTTACACATTTTCGGATCTGTACAATTTTTTACACATACATGCACATCCCATCTGGGCATATTCCTGTGAGTTTCCATATTTTTCACATAATCACAATTGCTAGAATATGAACATTTCTGGGGTTCAGTCTCTGAATGTCGCACAGATTCCAGATTCGTTTTAAACTGTGAACAAATTTTTCTTTTTAATAATCTCCAACTTTCATATTTTTGTCAGTTCGTCACAATATTTCATAAGACTTTTCCCAAATCATTCACTTACTTTAGTTTCAAATCCACTTTTTCAGTCTGGCCCGCCTCCAAGGCTCGGCTGAGTCAGAGAGTCACATGGGCTTCTCCCTGCCAGGGCAGTTGGTGTCAGTCACACCCGAATTAGCATTTTCATTCAGCTCAAGGGAGTCCTTTTGTCTTCACTCGGAGCAACATGCCAGAGTGCCCCTCCCATTTCCTTTCACACTTGCCTGTCAGATACTCAGCAGAGCACAGGGGAAAAGATTCCTTTGTTTAGGGAGAAGGTGTGGAATGTCTTTGAAGCTCAGTGTGGCTAACTTTAACTTTTAAACGCAATGTCTAGAATTGTCTTGTCCTAAAATATAAATTACATTTTTAACAAATACATCAACCAATTTCTTAATTCAAGCCTTTTTAAAATATAGTTTTGAATTCTATCCACATCTTAGGCTTCTGATAGCAAGTCTTTCTTTGGCATACTTTGAGTTCAATGTACAACTTTAAACATGACAGGTTTTAGAAATCGCCAGCTTCTGACAGAGGTGAGTAACGGTATTGCGCCCATTTTCAACATAATTTTCCAAGCAAGCAATCTTCAATGTGGATTTTCTTCTGATAAGTGTACTTCGGTGGACATTGTATTTATGTGGATTTTTGAAGTAGAATGATGTTTTACACCCCACAAGAAGGTTGGATCTTTTGGGTGGTTTGTGAGCCATGATTTTTGCAAATTTGACAACCAAGAAAAATGGATTGTCGCACAGCTGTGTTTCTTTTGCAACCAGCCTTGCTCTGTGGGCAGCCAAGTGATGGGTTTTGGCAGTGGTCTCCCGTGTACCACTGACATAGGCAAAAGTGGATGGCGGCCTATTTTTCAGATTTTTACTGCGCACTTCTGTCATGCTGAGAACCTGGTGTCTGCAGAAGCTGCTGAACCCCCGACAATCCACCCAAAATGTGGCACTCTGAGCTGACATAAATATAACTGCTCAGTTTACCTCAATTTCAGGGGAAAGGGGGAAGGGACAAAGAAACAAACACCAGGCTGGAAGCTATCAACTCGCTGGTTCTTCATCTGTAGTTAAAACATAAACATGCAATATACCTCATTACTCATGGGTTACTATACTAACCTTAAACTCTAAATCCTTAACCAAAATAGTTTAAAAACCATACCTGGTTCTTCTCTTCAGAATGCCCAGAGAAGTGAAAAGCAGACAAGACTTCCTTACTTGTGGACCAGAATCTTATAGATAATTCAGCCTTCTCAGTAGGTCCATGAATGTAGTTTAACTTTGTAGTTAATCTGCTCAAATCTAAGATTCTTGAACAAAGTCTTCAAGTAAGATTTATGAAGTTCTTTTAAGTTCTTGTATTTGGTTTTTTTAAAAATTTTCTTTGTAGAGAGTCTTTTTCTCAGGAACGAACTTAACATGCGATGAAATCTTCACGTGGAAAGCCAGAAACCGCGGTAAGAAAAAATCACACGCTTTTTCTCCAAATCGCGGGAAATACGCACACGCGTTAACAATCAAGTTTGCGGGAAAAAACGCACTTGCGCTAAAGTCCTAAACGCGATAAAAATTACACGCGCTTTCCTCCAAGTCGTGGGAAATACACACACGCGCTGACGATTCAATTCGCGGGTAAAACGCACTTGCGCTAAAGTCCTAGACGCGATAAAAATTACACGCGCTTTCCTCCAAGTCGCGAGAAATACGGACACGCGCTGACTATTCAATCCCTTAGATAAATATAACCTTTTTACAAAGTTCAACAAAACTGGAAAGTCACTTATCTTGTGAATAAGACTTGAAAACTTCTTTTCTCAGAAAAAATGGAAGTTTCTGACTCCTGTCCTGTGTCTCCACCAAGCTCCAAACACGACTCCTGTTATACTTTCAGATCTTCCGCTCAACTGCTAGAAACTTGTCACCCTTGACAAAGTTAAGCAGGAGCAACAAGGCACACGACCTCTCAGCTGGGCAAGGACGATGAAAGGCAGTTTAGAATGTTCATTGTCCTCCCTATAAACAATCTCCAGCCAATCAGAATTTAGACTGAGAACCTCCATCTTGGCTTGGGGCAATCTCCATAGACTGCAATGAAGGTTAAGGGCAAAATTGGCAGTTTAAAAATATAACCCATAATAACTTCCTAAAACCTTTCTATACTAAATATGTGTCTCCCTTGACCCAATGTAAATGAGTATATGATACTGTATGTAAAGAATATGTCACTCCAACCTGACAGTACCTGACAACTTCTGGGTGATTTTTGCGTGCATAATGCTTTCCAGCGGCCATTCTGATGTTCCTGATGCAAGCAATGCACAGGAATGTTGCAGTGCCTGGACTAGTGGGTTGAAACATCCCACATATAGGACTGGCAATCGGTGGAGTCCTTTCCTTCCTTTGGAATTGCGGTAATCAAGGCTTTAGCAAATTAAGGGGGAGCCCTCCCCGTTGCCATTATATGGGGGCACAATCCTGCCAGGAAACCCGCTAAAATCCTGGAGTGAAACCATCCGCCCCGGGAGCCTTCCCCAGCTTCCAACCTGATATTGCCACCAGGATCTCCTCAGATGCGATTTGGTGTGTCTAACACAAGGGCCTCATCCCTCCGCAGCCTAGGCAGGGGAAATCTCCTCAAGATATCGCTCCATATCCTCCCCATCCAGCTCGTTTTCTGCGGCATAGAGGGATTCATAAAAATTGGCGAACTCCCCAGCGATCCCTCTGGTTCCGACTCCAACCTGCCTTCTTCCCCCTCGACCTTCTCTGCACTCTGACCACGAAGCTTAGCCACTAGCATAGCATCCGCTTTGTAACCCTTTTTGTAATATTGTTGCCTCAAGTACTGGAGGCTAGAGACTACCTTCCCATTTCCAAATCCTTTAGCTCGAGTCTCTTACTAGTGGCAGCCTCTCGGTCTCTCCTCCACCCCCTTCCCTTTTGTCCTTTCCAGATGGAATATCTCCCCTTTTACGTTCTGGGCCAAAAGGGACCTGATTCTCTTTTTCGCCGCTCCTTCTGTTATTAGGATGCACCGCCAGGTGGCTTTGGCCGCATCCCATACCATCCCCTTCTCAACCTTGCCCGTGTCATTAGTAGTGAAGTATTCTCTAATATTATATACCATCTCTTCATTAAAGATGGTGTCCTTCAGGAGAAGATCGTTACAGCGCCAGAGTGATTCCCTGGGTGTTAGACCAGACATTATATCTGCCCCCACCATATCGTGAACAGACCAGCTGACCGGTCGGATCTCTGTGGAGCCCACCATACTGGTCTATGGGTGTTCCACATAGACAGTCTATTCTCGTGTTGGTTTAATGGGGTGCAGAGTAAAAGGTAAAGGCCCTGGTCATTGGGTGACAGTCTCTCCAGACATCGACCTGATCCTGGCTCCACATGAAGTCGGCAAAATCCCGATTAGCCCGTCCTCCTCTATTTGCGGGTGTATCAAGTCCATCGCTATGGTCCAACTCCCAATCAGCCCAGAAGTTAAAATCCCCTCCCAGGATGAATAACCCTTCTACCCTGCCCAGAATCTCCCTCATTGTTTTCCTTTAAGAACTGCATTTGGCCTGTATTAGGGCAACATAAGGCTGCAAAAGTGATTCTAATGTCGACTATATTCCCCGAAACTACCAGAGGTCTCCCGTCAATTCTGCCCCAGGTTGACACCTCAGTGAGCCTATGTTTCTGTCGAAGCACGATCCCAACTCCCCCATTTTTGGTTGGGATTGAGGCCCAGAAAGTCTGGCCCACATGAGGGCCGGGGATACGCCTCTCTTTCCCCGTCACAAATCTAGCCTCCTGAATGAAGAGGGCGTCTAGGCCCGCGTTTCTGATTTCCCTACTCAACAGGGTGTGTTTCATGGGTGAGTTAAGGCCCTTTATATTTAGAGTCCCCACTTTAAACAGCTTAGCCCGCCCATCATTTTCAGGAGTAGCCATCACAGAGCACCAAATTAAACGAGTTTGCACCAGCTTTGGGTTGTCCCAGCCTTTTTGGCTCAGTCCCTTGTCCGTCCAGCGATCCACTCAGGGTACGCCCTTCAACCCTCTTCCCTCCCCCGCTGTTTGAGACGCCTGTCCAATAGCAGGCCACCATGGATCACAGAGCAGTGGTTCTCCGTCCTCCTCTCTATCTCCACCTCTTCCCCGGTGGGGGTGCATATTTCCCGACCATGGTCTTGCGTGACCTCCTGGCTGCCCATTTTATCACCTTGTCCATTTTGCCGCCCTGAGTCGGCGTGTTGGGTTTCTTGAAATTTCTCTTCATCTTCTTTTTGAGAGCCCAGGGGCCCTCCGGAGTTCAGGGGGAATTGGGGAGGGAATGGCCATCACTCCTGGTCTCCTCCGGGGTAGTCCCCTCACCTCTAAGGACCTGAAGCACTTGCATTGCTTCCTTCCCGCTGGTTACCCTGTAGTCGACTCCATTTCTCTCAAAGGAAAGAGCGAAGGGATAGGACCACCGGTATCTAATCTCCTGTCCGGTGAGCCACACCGTGAGGGTGCGGCATTCTCTTCGGCGGGTGAGGGTCGAGAGATCCTGGTAGATCCTGAGCGTGTCACCTTCATAGACAAAGCTCTACAGCCTCCTCGCCTTTTCCAGCACCTCCATTTCTTCTCTGTAATGGAAGAACCGTGCCACTATGGAGCGCACTATGGAGCCCTCTGAGCTCTCTAAAGCTGGGCTTCTTTAGCTCCTTCCAAGATGAACAATTGATTTGAGGCCTTGAACCTTCCTCCCGACCTCGGCGGCCGTTTCTCCTTTCTGCTGCGATACTCCAAGGATGCAGAGGTTATTTCGGCGTTCCCTATTTTCTAGGTTGTCCATTTTTAATATGTCCTCCTCCCTCATTTCCAGGTCTGGCAGACTTGCCTCGTACTTCATGTCCAGGAGATCTGTCTGGAGGTGGTGGTTCTCCATTCCCTTCATATTTTTTTCCAGGGAATCCACCCTCCCCCTCAGGTCACAAATGGAGGCCTGTATATCCGCCCTTATCGCCTTGATTTCCTGTAGGATATCCTTGAGGTCTTCCCTGTTAAGGGCAGGGGCTGTGGGGATGTCTCCTGCCAACATGATTGTGGGGTCTGCCAGTTGTAGCCCTCCGGGATCACGTGGGGTCATCCTAAAGTGTTGTAGAGACGAGAGCGCTTGTGTGGCGGCCCCATGGGCTGGGGGGACTATGGGCCCCTGCGCCAGAGTTACCGGTTGTGATGTGGGGTTCTTCCAACGACCTGGGCCAGAATCTGGTGCTCTTTGTTTGGGGTGACCACTCCGCGTTGCACTGTCCCCCACCCCGCTGCCGTGTGAGAGGCCTTAGTGGGGCCACTTGAGGGACGGCGTGCGATGGCACTCTGGAAATCCCTGGGATAGCACGCCTAGGTCTTCCCAAGAAAACAATAGGCCCGGCTGGTTAGGTCTCTGGAGCGGCCACGCTCCTTGTCTGTCCCCCACCTCCTTGGTCTTGTTTGAAGGAATGTTCAGGTTCTGGGGTGCAGGGAGTCCCGATCTCAATGTGGGGCTGGGCCACGCAGATAGCATGGGTGGATACTGTGTCCCTTTAGGTTTATGAACAGAGTTCTATTAGGAACGGACCAGTCGGTTCTGGAGCGTTTTGGGTGGTATGTTGGCTGCTCCACCTCCGGCGGGCAGTAAGAGTGCACCAGGGACCCCTTCCTACTCCTGGATAATTTCTGGCCTGGGCCCCTGTTACACCCAAACACCCTCCTCCAAGACTGAAAGCGGCCCACTGGCTCACCCAGCAAGGATGGGCACCATCTCCCCCTTCTCCGTACCTTCTCTCGTCGCTCTGATAGTAGTTCCATGTGGAGGGAAGGGGAGAGGAGGCCACTCCAGGGATTTGTGTGGTGTGTCCTCCTATCCGTTCGTACGGCCGTGCCGACTGCCGAAGCCCAGCTGCCCAGCTCCCCGCTGGCTTAGAGACGCTTGGTGTCGGTGCAGCTGCAGTGCTCCGATTCCACGGGGGTCCTGCGTGGCCGGGGACCTCGTCGGTTGGGGGCCCTCAGATGGGCACCAAGCTTCTGGCACATGTATGTGTGCAGGCCCCGGCTCTTCACCTCGTCTGGGGGGCCATCAGGGGTGTCCTCGGGGTCTTGTCGCCGGCCTGGTCTGTGGCCTGGGTGCACTGGATGACTCGGAGGGAGTCCGCTCTGATGCCCCCCGGGCTCCTTCCTCTCAGGCGCGGGCGAGGGGCGAACTCGCACCCCGGTCCCCATGGGGAACCCAAAGGGGTTTGGCCCGAACTCCCCGGGTTGTGGGCACCGGGGCCAAGCCGCCACCGCCCCACGCAGGAGTGAGGCCGGGCCCACCAACACTCAATCGCGCTGTCGCACTGATGGTTCTCCTGCCGTCGGGGGTGGAACGAGTCCCCCGCCTTTCGCCGCTAGACCCCACAGCAAGCCAGGGGCAGCTTCCGAAGGAGTGTCGTAGTGGGACCCCCACCGGGATACGGGTCTCACTGTAGTCCCAACAGGGGAGGACGGAGCTCTGTGCTCACACGTCCGCCATCCTCATTGCCCCCTGGTGATCTCCTCCAATCAGTTCTTTTAATACACTCTTGCACACGAAAAATCTCTGCCACATCTTCATCAACTCATCCAAACTCCTCACCAATTGCACACTCTACTACCCCTGACCTTGATAAGGCATCCACAACTACATTGTTCCTACATTGAACATGCTCCATACAAAATTGGAACACCTGAAGACTACTGACCCACTTCATGATTCTCCTTGACACCCCGTCCAACCCACCTTTAGAAGAAATACTCATTAGTGGCTTATGGTCCTTACATATGGTAAATTCACGTCCCCACAAGTAAATTTTGAACTTTTCCACAGCCCACGTGCATGCCAAAGCCTCCTTTTCCAGCACAGAATACCTCATTTCCGCTTCCTTCAATATCCTTGAGGGAAATCCACTGGTACACAAATCACCACCACACTCCTGCATTAGGACTGCACCAAGGCCATAATTACTAGTGTCTGCATAAACTAGAGTCCTCAGACCCTCCACAAAACTAGATAGAACTGGTGCCTTTATGATCGCCTGCTTTATAACCTCAAATTCTTTGGCACACGCCAAATCCCAATCAAGAGACCCCTTTCCTGGTAAGCCTCCTCATCCTTTTTGTCCTATCCAACAATTTCTCAATGAATTTGCTATAAAATTCCAAAAGACACAAAAATGACGATGCATCACCCTTACTTCTGGGGAGTTACTTTTTCCTGATGGACTCCACAGTGTCATCCTTTGGCCTCACCCCTTCCGAGGAACTCTCATGCCCCAAATACACTACCTTCAGTGCCCTGAAAGTATATTTCTCCTTAGCAATGATAAGACCTGCTTCACTCAATATTTCCAACACTCTCCTCAGCCGCACGTCATGTTCTTCTTCACTCCCACCACAAATCAACACATCATCCTGGTAAAACAACACACCCTTCTCACTCCCCAACAACTGATACATAACATTTTGAAATACACTGGCCGCCAACACAAGCCCAAATGGCATCCTCTAGCACCTAAAAAGACCAACAGGAGTAATTAATGCAGTTAGATTCATGGAATTTTCATGCAGCTCATTCTGGTGGTAGGCAGATCTAAAGTCCAAAATGGAGAACATCCAAGCTCCAGCGATCCCAGTCAATAAGTCATCAATCCTCAGAAGTGGAAACTTCACCACCACTACCATGCTGTTTAAGTGTCTTAAATCTATGCAAAGTCTTACTGAATCATTGGACTTCCTCACAACAACGATGGGACTAATCTATTCCAACGTCAATCTTCTCAATAACTCTCTCAATTTCCATCCTGGCAATCTCCTGTTCTACATCTCTGCGCAGAGCCACCAGCACCCTGCGTAACTTGGCCACTTTGGGTTGAGCTCCACGTCTTAGTCGAATGTGGTGCATGAAACACTTCAGACAACCTATTTTTTTTCTCAAAAACTTGTTGGCTAAACTCTGACGACACCTTTGCATTGTCACCTAATTTAGCTTAATCTGTTGCTAACACTTGCGCAGGATGTCTTGCGTCTAGTCTTATCTCCAATTCAACTTGATCGCTCCACAATAACTCTCCTCCTATGCTTGCTACATAAACTGTTCCTTCAGCCTTTCTCCCTTTGAACTCTAACTCTTCACTGAACTGGCCAAGAATATTAATATTGAGGTTCATCCCATCCTCGTTGCCAGATTGTTAGGTGTGTAAGGAGGCAACCCATACGCTTGAGGGATGAACCTGTCCTTTATTCACCAAACATAAGCAAGGTAAAACAAGCCCAATATTAAGCGGCCCCCAGCCAGTGCACCTCCCCTTCAACTGACTGGGGTGGAACCTAGAACCCTCCATACAGCAAGGCCCCAAGTTCCTCCTGAGGATGCAGAAACCTTCCACACAGTCTAGAATCCCATAACTATTTACAGACAAATCATAGCAACCTAACCTCTGATAAATATTTACATGGGAACAGTGCTGCCCGAGAAGACACTCGTAGCAGCTGCTTACTACTCTGCCCCCCCCTACCAGGCCCTCCCCTCAGGCCTGACTCATCCTTATTTACAAACTTAGCAGCTAAATCCATTTTCCACCCATAAAACAGCATGTATAATAACAAACACCAAGTACAGCCAAGTACTGTTTGCTGGAGTTGCTGGAGTTGGCTGGAGATGACTGTTCACAGACCTTTGGTGAATCATTGTGGTGTGCTGACTCTCTGTATTTTCACGGAGCATTTGGCCCAGGAGGACGCCTTTCTGCGTGACACCTGGCTTGCCTGACTTGCCACTAACATAGAAGAAGGTACTTCCTGGAGGGAGGTCCCGCCCCCCTTGCCTCTGCGACGCCCAGCTCACTCGTTTAAATACTCACATCCCGGCGCACCCACGCCGCGCACCAAGTACAGCCAAGTACTGTTTGCTGTTTGCGGGGCGGGCCGCCTGGCTTTTTGTTTATAGTCTGCTGGCCTCCTCTGGCACAAGGTTCTGTGCTTGCCTGGGCTTTTATAACAGCCTTAAGCTAGTATAGTATAGTAGCCTGCTACCGGCAGCTGTGGGTGTCTGGGATATCGAACTCTAGCCGTGAAGCCGCAGAGTGGTGGTTGAGACCCTTTTTTTCACGTACATGTTATTTAATTTAATTTTTTATTTTAGGATCTCTCCTTGTAACATGTCTAAATCAATTGTCCTTAAAATCAGGAATGCCAAAAATTGGTTCTGGTCCCTATGACATCTCACCCCTGGAATCTCGGAAGGTCTTCTTTGCAAAGAGACTTAAAGAGAACCAAGAGAAAAAAAAACGATCAATTTCTCTGAATGTTGACATCCGCTCTTTTTGTCAATTTGATGGTGCAAAAAATCAAAAAGCACCCCCTATGATCTCAAACACCATTCCGAAATTAAAAGCATTGTGCTCCTTGTCTGAACCGCTGAAGGAAACCTTAGTCCAGGGTGGTGATCATGACCCGAATGTGAATTCTGTGAATGTGTCCAGTAAGGAAATCGCTGCTGTCTCTATTGCCTTAGCATGCAAATCAGGTGAGATATGTGATACCCAGATTCCGGAAATGCATGTAATCTTACCTCAGTCATCGGTTGAACCATCCCCTCAAAATCCTCCTTTATGTTCGGTACAGGCTCAGCATTTGTTAAGAAAAGAATATGAGAAACTCATGTTAATTGGTGAAACTGACGCAGAGGCGATAGTTATTCAACTCCTCAAGTCCCCATGACCCTTCTACTCCGGACGTGCAATATATTTGTTCTAATACTGGTGACCTGATACAACTCAATGACAGATCTCATAGATCGAACCTTCCTATTTATATGTCTAACCCAGCTTTATTAGACAAGCCGGACGATAACGACAAACAAGAATTCTACAAATCACCAGTTATGTTCGACAAATCATCTAGTGTGTCAAATCGGTCTTTCTTTTGTAGCACCCACTCCCAGACGCTCTCAATTTCATTAACCTGTAGGAGGCCATCCATATTTCATTCAAGATCCCCAGACCATGCACAAGGATAATAGATTCTCTTTTCCTGAAGCACCAGCTCTCAATAACACTCTAACAGCCATGAACACAGCATTACTTTCATTGGCTAAGTTATATGAAACATTAGATGAGAAAATCAATAATCAAACTGATCGCATGCTGCAATCTCATGAATATATCATCCGTGAGATAGGTTTAAAGGTGCAATCTGATTCCAATTGTTCATCCAACCACATTAGTCAGAGCTCTCAAACTAACTTTGTAGACATAGTTCCTACAATGCATCTTGTTCCAAATGAGCATGCGTCATCTGCTTCTCATTCTGATATTGTTGTTGATGGTACTCAAAAAGCTCCACAGTTAATCTTGGATAATGGCCCATCAACTACCATCATCATTCCTGAGCAAAAATTGACAACCACCCTGGCTCCGATGTTCCTTAGTTCCAAAAGTGCTTTTTCAAACACCATAAATTGTAACCTTACATCTAAATCAGTACAAATCCCCATCAAGTTGCCTCCTAGTGCTAAACACAAAAAGGCCTCAAGACTGCCCACAGCAGCGAAGAAAAAGACGTCTGCATTTTAAACAAGATATTGAGCGTCAAACAAAAGTCTCTAGCGTACAAACCACTGGATGTTCTCCTGGCAGCCTCTGCCTCGACATTATTCGTGAAAGTTCCATACTTCACTCTTAATTCAAATCCGACAACCACTTTATTATCCACACAAACGATGAATAAATCTCAAGTAAAGGTTTTTTCAGGTACTCCCCCATTATCTGACGTTGCAAATACCATCCAAAGACAAGGAGCTAACTTGTCTTCTGATAATCGTCAGTCAAAAGATGCAACCGTCTTAAACACAGAGTATACTTTACAAGAGCTCTGCAATGAAATACGAGCTTCTTTTGCGAATTACAACAGGGAAAATGAAAATATTAAGCAACTCATGCTGCAATCGCGGCATGGTCTAACCAATGATGCCAGTCGCATGCTACAAAGTTCTTATCCCAATGTTAAACCTCTTTTGAAAGGACTGGGTTTGCCAAGTCAAGATCATGAAGCTTTGGCGAATATGAGTTCTCATAAATCAGTAGATGGGAGACCAACTTTAGTGCATAATGATGAGTGTAGACCTTCCCCTTCCATTTGTAAGAACCAAGTGCAATTCAAAAAACATCATCGCCTATTAATTAAATGTCGAGGTCATCCTTTTACCAAGTACGATCTGAACCGTGCAAGTATCTTAAATATGTCTGCGGAAATATCAGCTTTGGAGGACCTCACTTCATCTGATATCGATCTAGTTGAATTTATTTACTAATCTCCCCAACCTTTCTGAGGCTCGCCTATACATTCGGTCGGGTGTGATGCTTAATACCCTATGGCTAGCCTGGACGGCCTTCTATAACCTAGGCTTCATTTTGAGTCAAGATGCACTCATGAAAGAGCAGATGACGGTTAACTCTATTTTGCCTCAATCTAGAATTTATGGAGAGAAAATTAATTCTGAACCAAATTACTATGAGGCGGGGGTGAATCGAAATCGTGATAGAACATCGTAACAATCCCAGAGGAATGAATTTGTTAGCCTGGTCTCCTGGAACACTAGGGGTTTTAAACACCTTATCAATAATAGCAATTTAGATCTCTTAAAATATGACATCATTGGTCTCCAGGAGACCTGGTTACGAACTCCCCCCATCTGGGATCTATATGAAATTTACCTACTTCCTGCCATTGCCACCCTTACTGGTAGACCGATGATAGGCCTTATGAC
Source organism: Ambystoma mexicanum (assembly GCF_040938575.1). NCBI lineage: Eukaryota > Metazoa > Chordata > Amphibia > Caudata > Ambystomatidae > Ambystoma > Ambystoma mexicanum. Next base: position 1,069,887,667 of record NC_090936.1, on the reverse strand, counting down.
AGCCTTTCGTAAGGACCGGGATTTTGCAGTTATTTGGCACTGATCTTCATCGCCCTGCTTCCAAATTACGAAATTCAAACAAAGTTTAATTCACTGTGCAATTGTTAATATCTACTGGGGCAAGAAACATTTAACCTCAGATGAATTCTTTGACCACCATAACAACATCTTGGACCAACTTTCATTTGATAAATCAATATTGGAAGTCTTTATAATGGGTGACTTGAATATGCATTTATTAGTTGATTCTACATCTACATCATCTCACACAATTGATGAGCATCGTTGGCTGATGTAAATGAATAATAGGAATTTTGTGATGTTGAATGGTTCATTCCCAGGTGATGTTCCCCATGGAGCTACATGGCCTAATGATGGCTGTCATTCTACACTAGATTACATTTATGTCAATAATCAGATCTTCTCCAATATAATTTCTCTTAACGTAAGATCTACAATAATGAGCGACCATAGTCAATTGACTGTGACTTGTAATTGGCCTACATTGTTATCCAGAATTTACAACTCAAATTTAGAGAATCTCCAAGTTAACAACTCGGGGAACCGTATAAAATGGTCAAAAGCTAAATTGCTTCTCTTTAAGCAAAACTTGAGTGATGCTTATGGTTATCCCACTATAGCTGACAGCCCGTGTTATATTCAAGCCATGCAATTATTTTCACCTAAAAATTCAATTTCTCCAGGTTCTCTCCCAAAACATACTCGTACCTTTGACATCGATGTAAAACATAAAAAGAGGGATTTAAGAAACCTTGTGAAAATGCTACTAATGGCTCCCAAAGAACTTTTAGCAATAAACCGGGAACTGATAAAACGGTTAAAAAAAATGTATAAAAGATGGCTTTCAGTCGTGCCCTTCAATATCAGTGCGTCGGTGAAGCCATGTTAAAACAGATCATGCTGAAATCATCGGGGGCATTTGGGCGCTCTTAAATACTGCATGTCATCAGCATCAGGCAACAGTCCAAATCAACTCTGTCGGAAAGCGAGTGGGAATCCCACTTCAGTAAAAACTATCGTACTCTTTTGCCAGATACCTGTCTAGAATGGGATAAAGTTGATTGTGATCATACAGTACAATTTGACCGAGAGGATATCTTACATTATATATCTAAATTGAGTACCTCTCGAGCATCAGGGCCAGACAGCCTTCATAACTTATTAATCAAACAGAATAAGGATATATGGGTTGATATCTTATACCTTATTTTTAAGGAGATCATGAGAAAGGGGAATTTGCCTCCATCATAGCAAACCTTTGTGATACTCCGCCTATTCAAAAAAGGTGATCGCTCAAAACCAACTTCCTACAGAGCAATTGCCCTTTTAGATTGTCCAGTCAAAATTTTCTCCCGAATGATCCTGAAAGAGTTTAACAAATGGCTAGACAGACTGAACTATCGGGACCCCTGCCAAACGGGTTTCATTCCAGGGTTAGGCACAGCAATTAATTTAACGATTTTGAATGCCATTATTATGCAAGGGAAACGGAACACACAACCAATATATGCTGCCTTTGTTGATTTTAGGTCAGCTTTTGACCTCGTTCCAAGGGAATTACTCTTTAAAAAGCTATTAGATCTAGCGTGTCCTTGGTTCATATTAAAATGGATTGTAGCATTTCATTTGAATACATCCATTCAAATCAGGTTGAATAACCTTGGTCTATTGTCTGTACCTATAAGAACCACCCGGGGCTTGAAACAGGGTTGCCTCCTGGCATCTGCCCTATTTAACTTTTTCATCTGGGATATTGGTCTTCGTTTCTGTAGTGTAATCACAGATCCTGTGAAGCTCCAAGGTTCAAGTATCAACTGGCTTCTCTACGCCAACAATATGGTTCTTATATCTCAAACACCTGTCGGCCTGCGTAATATGTTGAATGTTCTGGATGCCTATGCTAGCAAAAATTGTATCAGTATTAATCTTAGAAAGACACAAGTTATGCAATTTGGGGCAAAAAAAAGACACAAAAGCTACCAGTGGATCTTACAAAATGTTGCTCTACGGGTAGGGCATACTTACTCTATCTGGGTATCTGTGTCAATGATCACACCTCCTACAGACCATACGATGAGTACCTTCAGTTAAAACAGAAAACGGCCCTGTCTCAAATGAGCCTTATTCGTAAGAAATACTGTACATTTTCCATCAGTCCCTTGGTTGTATATTTTAAACAAAAATATACACCTACCATACTTTATGGTTCTGAGACAAAAAAGTGTCAAACCTACTCATATTGGTCGAAATTTGAAAGCCTTTACTGGAAGAAGTCGCTGGTACTACCCATGTCTGAATCAATGTGTGTTATCAGACACGAATTGGGACTTATTTCCGTTTACGCAATTTACAAGTGGAAAATCTGCCAATTGTTTAGAAAATGCATAATGAAGGAAAATAACAATGGTTTGCTCTTGATGCTGTCCAATTATCTGTTAACATCTAATGATTTATTTGCCAAGAGTTGGCGCACTTTTGCTTGTAAAATTCGGACAAGTGCTAATATAACCCAAGAGCTATTAATAGCAAACCCAGATAAAGCTAAAATGAAACTTTGGAGGTTAGACTGGATTAAAACAAGGATGGCATGTCTGGCAATACAAAAATTCAATCAAAATCCATTTGCTCTCAAAGTTTTTGGCCAGGTTGAAAAATATCTAACCCAATCTCCTAATCTGTCCCAACGCTCTGATTTCGTGAGATTTAGGCTGAACATCTGGCCAACAAAAGAAATATTGGTCAAATGGGGAAGAATTTCAGAGGATAACCTTGAATGTCGATTCTGCAAGAAAATGGGTGAAACTTTGAAACATTTACTGGTTGAGTGTGAAGCCTTGTTATCTCTACGAGTTTTCTATTTTAAGCATTTGTTTGACACTAATCATGCATTATATTTAGATGAATTATGGTCAAGAATGTTTATGGGCAATTCTAAATGCTTAAGATATGCTGTTGTAAAATATCTAAACCAACTGAAGATCAAACCTAGTGGTAATCATGAGGTTCATGGCCTAGATAACAAGGCTGTTTAATTCTGATCAAACATGAGTTAATACACTTTCATTATTAGTCCAAATGCAGTGAATGTAATCAAAATGTAAATTCTGTAATTGTTGTATGTGTTGTAATATCATTTTATCAGTATATTTTATTCATTCTTTGTATACATATGTTGAAAGGTTGGATTAATTTCTTGACCAAAACAACATTAATAAAAAATAAAAAAATAAAAATAATAACAAACAACTCCATATCAGAGAAAAGAGTGAAGGAGTATAGAAATACACTTTCATATCTGTGAGTCAGCCTGGCCTTGGGGATTTGATCCAGCAGTGTCATCAGCTGTGTATTTCCCAGAAGGGGCTCAGGAATGGGCCCAGGCAGCCTGAGGCATCACGCACATAGACCGCTTAAATATTGGGGGGGCCCACCAGAGGACCATAATGTCGAGAGATTATGATGCACTAGGTATCACGATCTTTGTTTACATATTGTCAGCGATGCTAGAAACACAATCTGTCATAAGGAGGCGGCCATCTTGGATCTGCTCACGGCAGGTCCAACGTGGCACTACGTGTGCGAGTAGACTCTGCATCATCCAGGCAAACATACTCCTTGACAACCAGGTAAGCTGCAAGACCACCGACAGGCAGATCCCACTTAATAAACCACAGTTATATATGAACATTTGAACCTTGCAACTAAATTAACCCCTTTGTATATTCCTTAGGTTCTAAGGAGCCACGCTCTCATTACCTTGTTTAAAACCATCCATTGAACCTAAATTTACAGGGTAAGCCCTCTGACGTAGGTTCGCATTAGAGGGGTGGAGCTGTGCAAAGCCAGTGAGGGCCTGCGTGCAACAGAACGTCAACCCAGGAAACTGAACACTCGGCGTTGTAAGCAGAGGGAAAACGGCTGCATGAACAGAGCTCAGGAGACCGTCCCAAGAGGTGGTGTGACCATGAACAGATTGTGGTGGGTCGGAGAACCAGAAAACACTGAGAATGGAATCAGCGGAAGAACAAAACCTCCCACTGGCAAAGCCGTGCCGAAGACAGAGCACTAACAGAGCAAGTACGGCGAGCCTCTGTAAGAAGCGTGAGAAGTGAGGCAAAAAACAAGGCCAGCAGATCTGTCCCAGTGCCGGGCCTGCAGAATCAGCCCACGCTAACCGAAGGTTCCCGGGTGATTCTAAACGGGGGTGGGGGGAGGGCGAGGCCATGGGGATTATATGAACTATATGCAAGGAACTTTCGCAGTGTGAGTGAAAGCTTGGGAAGCCCTATATGAAGAGACTCCAACAGAGCTGTTTAAAATAACGTGTAATGAATAGTGGCAATCCTTGATGAAGGACTTTGTGACAAAGTCGTGAAGTTAAGTTCAAACCCTAGTTGCAAAACTATGTCATTTGAATGTAAAACCGATGACCGTCCCCAGGAGGGAGACTATCCTAACGAAGCAAAGGGGAGAAGAAACTCCAAACAAGCGGAGGAAGGGTATAAATTGTTGAGTGGCCAGGCAAAAGACCATCACTATGAGGAACTTGAGTGTCTAGGGACACGGAAGCTCTCAGAGACTGAGGCTACAAATAGGCTCTAATACTACTATGCAGTGAATTGGCAAAGTATAAAGCATATTACCATTGCATCAACACACAGCCTCTAGTATAAATCCATTAAGAAAATCTCCCCTCTCTACTAGGGGAAGACGAGGACTTCAAGCCCCTGGAAAAGTCAAGGTGTCCAATCCTGGGTTTTATTTAACAAACCAAATGCGTTTTTGTCTTGGTTAATTAAATGTAATACATTTGACGTAAGCACCAAATGACATTCATCTTTTATAATGCGCACAATACTGTAGACCAGTCTCTAAGCGCGGGACGGGGATTCGAACCTGTGCTGCTCTGCGTTGTCTTGTTTCCAAGACAGGCACATTGCCCCAGAGCTATCCTCCCGGCCATAAACGTGTTATATCAAAACCAACCACTGGAAAAGGGGATGTCTTGTGTAATCACTTTTTTCTCAACATGTCTGAAGTTGGGATTCTGGCATTTTTATTGGTCAGGACTAGAGTTGTGTGATAGGGCAGCTAGTGTAGTGGGTGGGTATCCTACAGCTCTCCAGATGCTTGTTTTGACGTACAAATCCCATCAGCCCAAGCCATTACAGTTCATGGTGACAGATCATAAGAGCTGTAGGCAAAGACATCTGGCGGGCCCCTGGTTACTCACCACTGGCCCAGAGGCCAAGTGTGGCAATAAGACGTCTCAACAGAGTCTAAGAGCCTGAGAGAGGGTGCTGTGAAACCCGAAAGTACATGAATTTGAGGCGGACTGATGACGTCGTTACGTGCTCACTCAGTCTGACTAGTCAGCACGTAGGGCAGGGCGCACCTGAAATCATTGATTGGCCCAGGCACGCGGTCTGTAGTGCCACCGCTAATTTGGCAATCAGGTGATAATGAAGGCACCGGCCATCTGTCTGCTGATTTTAATGGAATGTAGCCACATAACAGAATGGGAAGTAATTGGATTGACAGACACAAAGCCCGTTATTATGCTGTTATTATCTGATTGAGAAAGCCGGCGCCGGAGCGTGCAAGCGTGGCATAACTAATCGGATAATAATGAAGCTGCTCCCCCGAGCGTGGGCCTTCCCGCCTCGAAGCCGGAGTCCACGGGTACGAACTGCTGCAAACTGTGCGTGGCCGCCGCCGCCCGGGCCCCAGCGTGGCTGCGGCGCTCGCGCCCGCGCCCAGCTGAATCTCTGCCTTTCCAATAACGCACCTTCTGTATAAAGCTGCGGTCACCGCATGCATACTATTAATGGAGCTATTTGCAAGGTTTAGCCTTACAATATATACATGTTTTGTCTAGCAATAGGGCTGGTGATATAGGGGGCGTGGGTACCTTTGGGGCGAGAGCAATCTGACCATGTCCTCGTGGATAATCTACTATTTGCTGAAACGCATTTGAGCTAATCAAAATGCACACAACGGTCTCCCAGCGCCATCCACGGGAAAGCCAAGTAGCCAACCGGGCCTGTTTTTTTTTTTACTTGGAATTCTAGGACTTGTAGTTTTCTTATGTCATGTGTTCCAATATTATGCTACCCCCTAACCTTTGTCCAACCCTTTTTAACTGTAGGACTGTACATCTCAGAATTCTAAGAAAAAGGCGCTCTGCGCTACTGGATTTTTCGTGAAGCCCGTCCAGGTTGTGTTACCAAATGACTCCATGTCACCAGGGACCCTCTACTCCAGTCCTTGGTTTTAGTTTTACTTCTGTCCATTTTGTTCAATTGAAGTGATGGAACCTAGTGACCAGAGATCCAAGGTCTCAATGAACCACTGTAAGTGATTTTGAAGGCTAACTGCCTTCAAGGGGCCGCGTTTCATCTATTCCTCTATCCAGTTCTTTATTTTTCCATTAGAAGTAGGGGCCTACACATCTCAGAATGCAGAGCTCTGTTGGCTAGAAAGAGTGCCGGGATACAAGTGACCCTGATGCTTCAGTTCAACAGTCATGGTTTTAGTTTTTATGAAATCGGTGGTCGTCAAAACTATAAATAGCGGAGTCAATGCCCTACTATAGTCAAATCCACAAGCCTTCATTTTTCATGCAGGGCCTCTGAATCTGGTGCTTTAACTTCTTGAGCTAAGTGACTGGCACCGATTGCTTTTCAACTAGGTCCTAACTTGGTGGCATCATGCATGCTCCTGGCCCAGTTATTGACCTGTAGTGTTTTGTATAACACTCGCCTGTTGCAGTTCGTCTGCTTCAGCCAGGTGCTTTAAGCACTTTGTGAGGGGGTGGCAGGAGAGGTGGCGGACAGGGCAGAGGGGGGCAATTTATATTCGAACTCAAGTCAAGAGGGAATGCACTGAAAGGATACCTTTAATAATATATTAGCCACAGATTTGGGCTGGTCTTAAAATTGCGGAGAATGCCTCACTGTAATTAATCCTCAAACAAAAGGTCAGACACACTTTTTGCTCTTGAAAATGTTCAGACAGTTTTAAAATATGAAACATTTTGGCTAAAAGAAAAAGGAAATATAGCCCTGATTGAACCCAACATAAGGAAGGTCAGGCCAAACCTTGATATAGCCCTGATTGAACCCAACATAAGCAAGGTCAGGCCAGACCTTGATATAGCCCTGATTGAACCCAACATAAGCAAGGTCAGGCCAGACCTTGATATAGCCCTGAGTGAACCCAACATAAGCAAGGTCAGGCCAGACCTTGATATAGCCCTGATTGAACCCAACATAAGCAAGGTCAGGCCAGACCTTGATATAGCCCTGATTGAACCCAACATAAGCAAGGTCAGGCCAGACCTTGATATAGCCCTGATTGAACCCAACATAAGCAAGGTCAGGCCAGACCTTGACATTTGCTGAAAACTCTTGGATTCTCCTGCAGCATTTATTGAGACTCCCAAAATGAGTGGCAAGAATCACCTATGAATTTCTTGGGCAGTGCCTGGGTGTCTTCCTTTGGGGAATCCCAATTGCCTGTTAATGCATGTAACACAGTTTATAATCTGTAATATCATGGATGATATTCCATTTCTTCATGATGCCTTTCCCCTCCTGCTGATCCCCGAGACACTGCCACGTCTATAGGAGTTCAGCTGTAACTCCGCCTCCACCCCGTCCACACATGCCAGGCCGTCCTCTCAGATTGTAGAATACATGTTCTCTTAAATTGTTTTTGTCTTAGAGTGCCTATTTATTTAAGAAGGGGCAATCTGCCTTCAATTGCAAGCGTCATAGGCACCAGTTGAACAAGGGGCAATTGTTCTAGAGGAATGAAGGAAATGGTTGCTAAGGATGATGCCTACATTTCCCTGGGAATCCACTGTCTACCTCCATGACTGGGCTAAGAGTTGCTGGAGAACCTTCCATTCCTGGTCGAAGGTGCCGAGAATGCGATTCACATTTGAGTCTCCTGCGCAGCACAGGTGCCGAGGCGGAGTGGAAGACGTGCTCAAGACACACTATTTCTTGGAATAAGAGGGCCACATGGAATAAAATATAAAAACAGTACTGTCCAGAAAAGTTTTAAAAAAATGTTAATTATGATTTCATATGGCGCATTGATCAACTTTCCAAAATGGGCAAACTGCACATCTGCACCCATTGGGAAATAATGAACAAAAAAGCAACTTGCTGACATTGGGGGCAGGGGGCTTGTAATCGTGGGGGAAAGCAGGATAACTGATCCTACGCCTACAAACCCCGAGATCAGCTCCACCTCGTTCTGTGTGAACTGGTCGGCAAGTGATAACATGCTCGTTAAGTTGCCGGTCAGTGCACACTACTAAATTAAATATTTTGTTAATTTGGGAAGATATATTTAGCCAAGTCCACCATACAGTTTTCTAAAATTTCTCAACATGAACTCCTAGCAGTTAGGGGCACGCCCCACGGCCCTGCAGCAAGTCAAACATCCTTTAACCATTCACTCACTCTCTTTACCAACCAGACTCCTACCCCTGGCCTCTCACTTATATATTCTCTTGGTGCTGGCCAGTTCCAAAACTCCTCGTCGGTATAACAGGAGGAGGGCCTGGACCCAACTGCCCACACACTGGTGTTAGGAGAGAGCCCGGGAAAGAGTAGGGAGCGGCGTCCTGAAAAGGATTCTTCAGGCAGTCTGGGATGGGACAAAACGCCACGCTACTTGTGCAAGCACCTTGCAACAGCCCCCCTTTATCCCAACAGTTCCCAGTGTACCTGAGATCCAGCACGGGCACCCCACACTGCATCAAGTGTCCTTCCTCGACCCCGCATTATGCGGCCAAAGGATGCTACCCCCACTGAGAGGGTGCGTTTTGGTTCATTAGACAGGTTAACCCTCTGGTGATGGGTATCTACCCATCCAGCAGCTTCGAGACCCGCCACCTTGGGAGGACTGGACAGGTCCTCGCAGATGAACTTGAATTATGTATAAATTGTGATACACAGGCCCGGTACGACGTCCTTTAATCAAGTCTTTTTTTTCCAATGCTTTTTGACATAAAATTTAAAACGAAAAAAAGAATCGGAAAAATATTGGGGGCAGGAGTTCATATAAGGGGAGGCAGTAGAGAATTGAAAAAAAACCAATAAGGGATGGGGGTCTTGTGGAGGGAGGGAACCCAAAAATAAAAATAAACTATTTCGATGTTTTTTTTTTTCATTGAACATTTTTCGTTGAAAAAAACGATTCGAAAAAAAGACTGAAGATGAAATGACACAGGACCACGGGCCCAACCGAACAGGTCTTTCCTGCCGCATTTGCGGGAAGGAAGCCCAGATGGCAGCCGTCGGCAGAAGGTGCAGCTCTGCATGTTGTAGACAGCTAGAGTACTGGGCCTGTTCACCTATCTTGGGGATAACCAGTGGGGGGAGGAATATGTGCTCTGAAGGGTTGGGAGCAGCCCTGATTGGCAGCAACTGTATATGTGATTCTGTACTGTACACACAATTGCTGTAACCATGCATAGCTGCAAACGGCAGCAGGTAGGAAGAGCATGCGATTCCACTAGCATCTTTGAGAGATTGTGCGCATGCGCCCTGCAAGCCCTGCTTATTGAAAGAGGTAGATTAAACTCTGCATTCATTGGTCTGGAGAAAGTGTGAGGGAACACGCGCAACACGTGCCAGTCTTTGAAACTCCCTTTTTTATGGCCTAGGCTGGTCCATGTTCACAAGCTTAACCTCATTGCCAAATTATGTAAAATGTATGAAATAAATACTGCTCCCAAAGAAAGAGATCCCAGCTGCTGTATCCACCTGCTTCATAGAAAGGCTTCATTTCACCCTTAGTGAATTCAAGCAACACTGCCCCTTAATGAAAGCCAAGCAAGGTACTGGACCACTCGACACCATAGTTTCTTCAATGGCCTGTACATAAGCAATGCTGCCAAGGAGCCCCAAAAGACCAGATCTCGATTCCTGCCTCTAGTTCACAACTTTCTCAGCATCTGTGACACTACCTGGTATTTGAGGTTGTAGTTGGTATATGATGGGAACACCTGCGCATTTTAGGCTCTGCACTACACATGATGACTATAGAAAGTGCATGAGACATTAACTGCCTTTCCTGCGGCACTTAAGGCTTCAATCTGCATAGTATGGCAGCTTTTTTGGCACAGCGTTCTCTACGTAAGTGGCATTGCCAGAAATTGGAGGTTGTCGTTGGTACACAATGGCACCTTCTACCATGCACATGATTGACTGTACAAAGTATGTGAGGCATTTACTGGCATTACTGCAGCTTTTCTAGCTGCACTGTGCATTAGGGGGCAGCACCTGCACCTGTAAGGCTGTATCTTTAATTTAAAAAAAATTAAAAAACTTTTATTTAACAACTTCAAATACCAGAAGCATCAACAATACAATTATCAATATTTTAACTAAACATGCTTCCCATTGTACATTGTTACATAGGTAATTATTCCAAAACAAATTTAGTTCAACTTTGTCATCTACGTTACGTTCAGTCAAGATAAATTCCTCCTTCCTATGTACAGCCATACATCTGTTGTACACTGAACACCAACACTAGACCAATATTAAAACGACCACAAAGACTGGACAAAGTAACAACTGGACAAAACAACAAACAAACGCTCAACCAAAAAACAAATGAACAAAACAGAACCAAACAGAAAGATCCCAATCCAACATCTCGATCTCCTCCATCAATTCAATAAAACATACTGTACTCCTGCAGTTCCCAAGTACTCACTCACCATATAATTCATGAAAGTGCACCCAGAGAGCAACATACTTATCTCCCCTGGCCTGTCTTTCGAACATTACCCTCTCAAACCCTGCCCGGTGATGCTAAAACTGGAATTAGATGGCCTTTTCATATATTGGGGACTACACTTGCAATATTATGGCAGCACCTGGAATGTGGAGCCTTAATTGGTATATTAATTTTAATTAATTCATTTTTAATGAATTGTTTTTTTTAACGCACCTAATACCATACCCTACCTCAGTTTCCAAGCATGGATCCGGGATTCGAACCTCTGCTGCTCAGCGTGGTCTCCTTCCAAGACCAGCGTTGCCCCTGTGTCCACTATACCAGACTTGTGAAGCTGTAACTTGATTAATATGGCAGTGTAATGCGGGAGCGCAGGTGGCCTGTGCGGGCTCTGATGGGAGTGCCAATGCCACCACTAATGGGGTGTAAAGGCAGAAAGCAATCTAGTCAAAACATGGTGGGTAACTAAAATGAGTCTTTTGTCAGCTTTTGTTGATGTTTAAAACAGGCATTCCTAGTTTCACTTCCTGTGGTGGCTTCAGCGTCAAAGGGCGCGTGGCTTGCCATCCTGTGAAGTTGTGATGTCACTTCCACTACCCCTGCCATTTTGGTAATTTGACGTCCCTGTCTTTAGGCTGCCTAGACTTGCATGAAGGCAGTGGAAGACCGTTCATGGTGCACTGCAGCTGGACGTTGCATCCTCTCTTGGTTTCCCTGGTATTTTAGGACGTTAGTCCTTGTGAAGATACATTGGAACAAACGACTCTGAGTTACTCAACAAAGATAGAGGCGAGTTACTTGCTGCATGCCTCGCTCGCTCTATCTGAAACTGAAGAAAGACTTGGGCCCGCCCTAGGTTGCCCGTTCATCACGCTCTGGTCAGTGACCACATGCAGGTCCAGCACCCATGCCATACATTCTTCAAGGTTGACCATGTCCGTGGACTACCCAGAACCTGCGGTTCGCTCATACGAACCATTGCAATGCCATTAAGGCACACTGGTGGGGCAGAGGGGCGTTACGGTGGTAAACCTGTTGCGACCGCGTGAGGGATGTGCTCGCAATGACTGCACACAGCCTGTGCCCACTGTTCTCATCCATACATTATTTCATTTTCCACTGTTTAAATATGGCATCTTTCACCAATCCCGAATGGGGAAAAGCGAGCACAAAAACAGAATGCTGTCTGGGCAATGCATCAGTTCTGACAGCTGTGTACTAAAATGTTAGTGTCAGCTCAGTGTGTGTTGTTAGAATTTATATAACAGGGAAATGATTTGTGGGTTAGCAGAAGTGCGCCTCTGCTGCATGAAACAACCGGCACAGATGCATCTCCCGGCAAATTGATTATTTTTACACGCTACCAACTGAGCGGTTTATATGACTACGAAATGCCCGAAATTCTTTCCGTTTATAGGACCCCTTTCCTTTAGTTCTGGAAGTCGGACCAGGCACGGGGAGGAATCGATGTGTTCTCGTGTTGTTATAGCCGAGCGTTCACTGAACGCAGCGTGCAAGGTGATATTAACCCAGGTGTGTTTTAAGCACCTTATGTCTCGTATCAGGGCACAAGTCTGGCTGTACAACTTGCCACTTTGTGACACTCACTAAATAAGACGAACACAGAAAGATTGAAATCCCACCAGCGTTTGTTAATCGCGCTGAAGCTTTCTGGGAAGCAATCCTTCCCATCAGTTGTGTGTCTTATGCAGAAAGTAATCCAACCATATACAATCGGTCTTAACCACTCCCCCATCAAACTAGATCTTAAGTATACTGCGTTTTGGGGCTTTAAGTGGGTCGGAGCTCTCCAGGGTGGTGCCCCAGTCGTCTCCAAAGCTGCTAATGAGCAGCTGCCTCAGAACCAGATGCAATTTCTTCAGTGTGCACGCCATAGGTCTGAGAGCCTGTGCACTAGGCGATTCACGCATCAACCAACAAAGTGAGTGATCCATTTACTAAGTAGGACACAAGGAATCTCGCCGAATCCAAGAACCAGTTAGCTCTCCTCTGCTCAACCAGGACTGCCCCAGCCCCTCAAAACTGCAAAATGTATGTAATCGCGAACAATAGATACCTTTTCAGACAGCTTCTGTATTTGCGTATTTCGTGATGAATAAAGTGAGCACAGTGTAAATGATAGGCTTGGACGGGTTGCATGCTTGAATCCCGATCACATATATTTGTCAAATATAAAATGATGTGATGTGTTCATTCTTGCGTTTCCAGAAGACTATTCGATTGTATGCAAAGGAACCGGGAATCATCATTTGTGCTATTTTTCCCCTCCTCTTGCTCGTAGGTGATTTATTAACAGGATAAGGCTGACTTACTTGTTGATTAATTTCTTTATATACTGGGCAAGTGATTTATTTATATACAGCAACTTATTTGTAATCCAAGCCAGAGGGCTTTATTTACAGTATGCAGACTGGATGCAAACAGGCTCAGCCAGGCCATGCTGAGTGATGCAAAAAACATGTTTGCAGATGCTCCTGATGTAATGTTTTGGGCCCCACCCCATTCCATGCTCAATATTTAAAGGTGCTTCCCTTCTATTTCTCTTGGCACTTAAAGCACTGCTAGTACACTGGTGCATTACTGTAAACCAGATGAAACGTTCCACTGGGGAGCAAACATTGGAAATGGTCTACTAGAGGTTAGATGAGCCCCAGTGGATAATTCATTACTCCTACGTTCCGTCCCCTTTCCTCCATACTATATGGGTGTCCATCGCTAGGGACAGGAAACAGAACCTTTTTCACCAGAAAAATGGTCTTCCCTTTAAATTTAGATGCACGAGGGGGCACAGCCCGGGTGAATGCGCTCCCTTGACTCTGCCCTCCAGCACTATTCTTGTCTTCTTTTCCGCAGTCTGGTTGAGGCCCCATTTTTTGCTCGTAATTCCACGCTACAAATTACGCAGGGATATTCTTTTTCCCTTTTTTCCATCTCGCTAATTTCTTTATAGTCTTAGTACTCTGTCCTCTGGTGCCACGCTTCTCCATGGCGCATGTCGATGGCAGCAGGATTCAGCAGGTGTCTGCCCTGCGAGGGCTCCTTCCCCACATTGGATCCCCACGTGCTGTGCCTCAGGTGCCTTGGTGAGTACCACGGCTGTTCGGTGTGCGACTCGCTCACCCCGCGCATGCTGAAGAACCGCTTGACCAGGTGGAGGGAGCCGTTCTCAAGATCACCACCGGAGCACATCAAAGATTACGTCAAGCAAAAGACCACGCCAAAGGTAGGTGCCCTGTACTCCACTGCACCCCGCAAAGGTGACTACTTCCCTGGGAAGCGTCTGAACGGGAGGGGCCTTCCAGGCCCTACTACCAACAAGGGGACAGAGGCTCTACAAGGTACCAGCCATATGGCTGAGGGGGTCCAAGGATCCTGCCAGTCCCGCCACTGCGGAGCCGCAAGTCTCTGGGGGCGGGAGAACTCCCAGAGGGGCTTAGCACCGATGCCGAGTGCAAACCTGAGGGGGTGCCTAAATGCAGAACTTTGCACACTACCAGCGACATGGTCGAGGGCAATCCGTCTCCCATGCCCTTGCCTGAGGTGCAGGGAAGGTCCAAGCATTTGCAGTCAAGCAAGCAGGCGGAGACTGGTCCCAGTTCGATTGTCGTCACGCAGCAAGCACGTGGCGCAGTACCAGACAAGGTGGCCTCCTGGCCAAACAAAATGACGGCGCATCCTGAGCCTCACCATTCCTGGGTGCAGGGATCAGCACGCACGCTAAGGTGGGATTGGTCACCTGCAGTCATCTGGTGCACCTCATACCCAACTACATCCACGGAGGGGCGATACACAGACCCCAGCTACCTGAGGCAAGGTGCAGGGAGAGCACAGCAACAGGCACAAGGATACATGCAGGAACGCAACGCACCAGCATGCAAGGACAGGTTCTTCAACAAATTCCTCACACTCATGAGGGCTGCTTAAATGGGCACTATACTCAGAAGGGTCATCCAAGACATGCACCCTGCAGCCCCCATGCAACCTCCTGTCTTGGTTCATACACAGGTACCAGTGCAGGCCCAGGTTCCCGTGCTACCCCAGGTGCCAATTTCTGCGACGGCACTGAGGTCGAGGGCAGCACAATGCTGTCAGAAGATGCAGGCGACCAGGTGAGAAGCGGAGAAGGGACAGAATGTTGTTCCGAGCCATCGGCAAGCTTCAGCAACCATGGGACAACATGAGGAATGTTGCATCAGGCAAAACAAACCGGTAAGCCCAAAAGGGAAAAACAGGACCCTGGGGCACTTCAGGGAAAATGCTGCACACCATGGGGAAAGTGAAGAAGTCTGCTAAAGCAGGCAGAAAGCCCTATGATTGAAGTCCTGGCAGGAGAGTAAACCAGGCCAAACTGAATGCACGTCTGGCGACCCGCATCTCAGTTCAAGAGTGTGAAATCTAGGTGACGGGAAACATACCCCCTTAATTTTATGTTAAAGGTTCTTGTACAACGCACTTTTCGCTTTTTTGTGGGTCTTGGCGCTCTGGCGGATGTGCATTGTGAGGGGGTTGAGGGTTTGTTAGTGGGGTTGAGAGGGAGAAGGGGCAAGATAGCTTTGATATGCTGTTGGCAGCTTCAATTCAGAGAAACCAGTCACTGAGTGTTGGCGCGTTTTCGGTCAGTAGCCATCATGTGGTGTTGAGATCTGGTTGTATTTGGCATGTTTTTATGTTGGGTGTTGAGTACGTGCGGTTTGTGGTGCGGTAGAGGTATGGTTGTGTTTCGTTCATTGTCTGAGAGTGAGTATGCAGAAAGGTGAGTTTTTAGTATGGTTGGTTAGTAGCAATAACATTTTTTACCTCCAACCTTCTGTCTAAGTGTGACATATTAGTGTTACAAGCAGTTCATCTAAGTTGGGTAAGTTGCCTCCCCCCAACAATCCATCTAAGTGTGGTACATTTCCAATCCCCACCAATCCATCTAGGTGTTACGCCTGGCTAGTCTTTGCAGTTGCTAAATACAGAATATGGCTATATTACACAATATGGCTAAATGCGAGCTATGACTGAATCAGGCTTTTTTAAATAAAAGGTAATTGCAGTGTTAGGGTTTTAATGGGGTACAATAATAACTGCACTCCACAATGTGATGAATCTTACGGATTCCTCACAAATTCCCTTCCTAAAATCTCCTCCCAGGTGGCCAGGGAAAGGCAGACGCTTGCTAATCCTGACCTTGAGCGGGAGATTAGTCTGCGGGAGGAGAAAAGGCTTGGGGAAATAAAAGTATTCTGTGGGATGAGACATGGTATTTGTCTTCCTCCAAGGAGGTTGACTGCGTATTCCCCAAGTATGTACTGGCTTGTTGTAAAAAACATCTTTCTGTGTCAAAAAATACACATGTAAACAGGGTTAAAAACACTCACAAAACCCTAGGCCTTGGAAGAAATAAAAACCTTTTCAAAGTCCCAGAGACGTGTGAAACTAAAGCTCTCTGTTATACCCAAAGGTACAGTGAAAGGAAATTTAGGGATAATAAGCTAATAGAATCACCTTTCCCGCTTCAATCAGATTTAGTGACTAATCCATATGATATTCCTTTAAGGAATGTTGTAAAGATTAAATCTAACTGTGAGAATGAAATTGAGACTCATAAACCTCTTTGTCATTGAGTACTTCAAGTTCCATAATCCCCTAAATACTGGGACGACTAAGATGACTGAAGAGGCGCAGTATAGCAGAGCGGGTCAGATCATTAATGTAAATGACCCACACCTGAGGGCAGCTGAGAGGCTTAAAAGGCCCCCATCAGGGGCAGGTTAGGGAAGGAGAGAGAAGCAGAAGCAACGTGGTTGGCATCCCAAGCAGAAGCTGGAAGAGAGAGAAGATGCCGGGACCATGGTGTGTCAGAGAGCGACTGCTGGTCCTGAGAGGGTCTGTGCCTCTTGAATCCTGAAGTGCAGAGATCGCGCAGCGGGAAGCATTGAAGAGGGAAGCTTCCCCTCTGGCAACCTAATCTACAGAGGCTGCACAGCGGGAAGCGAAGGCGGGAGAAGTTTTCCCTTTGCTGAGGCTTGCCCAGGTGGATGGTGTGCACCGAAGTCCTCAAGGTCTCTGGTGGCTGGGTGCAACAGTAAACATTAGGACTGACAAGTGCTCCAGAAACAAGTGGCTTGGGTGGCAGCGTCGTGAGAAGCCACTAGAAAGGAAGTCCTGCAAGCGGTGAGAGGAAGAGAAGAGTACTTCTCCAGCATGGGGTCTGGCATGGATTCACATGCTCATGAATATTCCCCGTCGTCAGGCTGGGAATCCTCGGTAAAGAAAAAAACAGTATCAGTTTCGTTTCTGATCTGTCTTTCGTAGTAATAACCAATCACTGGTCTCTGCGTCATACTGACCACAGCCAATGACTGCCCTCTACCTAAGCACCGCCTCTGGCAGCCATCTTCAGATTTTTACCGCACGTTCATGTGTTGGGATCCTCGTGCTATTGCTCTCGAGCGTTAGTGCTATTTTTCGCGCTTTTTCACAAAAAACTTCGATTCTTTCGGTCAAAAGAGCCTCAAGCTCCACCGATCCTACATCCGATCAACGGGGACCCGTGTCGGATTCATCTGTGCCCCTCAAGGGTGAAGATTTCTTTGAGCTACACTTCGGAGGACTCCAGAAGCTTCTCAGGCCCGGTCTCGGAGATGGCCCAGGAGAAGGGAAGCTCGACGCCCGGAAAGCTGTTCAGGGTCTGCCCTGGATGCCAGCTGCAGAACGTCTTCAAGGAGGACGAACACTCTTTCTGCCTTTACTGCCTTCATGAGGACAAGACGCACGTGGAGAAGGACTGTGCGTTTTGCGGCAACATGTCGGAACGGACCATGAAGGACCGCCATCAACGTCTCGCCAACTGGCTGGAGGGTAAGAGCCCGTCTGGCGAGAAGAAGAAGAAATCCGAGCGGTCTTCTAAGACCTTTGAGGGCGCCCCGGCGACGGGGGCCCAACATAAGGCCAAGCACCGCGAGTCCACTGGCACCGGGAGCGCCGAACGGTCGGGCTCTACGGGCGCCAGGCAGGGCGCACCCTCCCCGGCACCATCAACCACGAGCCAACGCTCTGGGTCGGGTAAGAGGAAGGCCGAGCACCCGGCGAAGCTCCTGGAGAGGCCCCGGTCGAGCTCTAAGGCAGAGGAGGAGCGTGGCAGTGCCCCCTCCCTCAAGGATAAGGCGGTGAGCGCACCTAAGGTGGTGAAGGCCTTGATCCATCCGACCAAGCCCTCTATCGAAACGGTCGCGGCGGCCCTGGCTCAGCCTGTGGTGGCTACACCAGTGGTGGCGACCTCCGGGCCCAGAATCTCCCTGCCTCCGCGGAGGGAGTCTTCCTTTGTGCCCATCGATAGGACCCCCGTGAAACCCTCCGTGGGGAAGAAGGGGGGGCAGGGCGTCGTCGTAGATTCGGCCTCAACCTCAGAAGAGGAGCTGATCGAGGTCTTAAGCCACGCCTAGGCGTGGAAGAAGGCCAGCCCGTCGGAATGGACCCCGACGCAGGTGACGACGACGACATCGTCGAGGATACCGACGGGGCCCCTGCTCGCCCGTCGGATTCCCCTCTGCCAGCGCCGCAAGACAACTCGGCGGCCATTTTGTTGGCCATACAGTCCTTATGCTCCGAGATAAGGACGAGGCTACCGTTACTGACGGAGGAACCTCTCCCGTCGGGGGATCCAGAACCGGGACCTTCTGGTGTTCCCCCCACCAAGAAAAGAAGGATCCATCCACCACCTCCTTTTCAACCGTCGCGCCCCGTCCAGCCCTCCTCCCCGTCCACCCGAGGGGATGATACGGGGACTGACACGGCAGCGACGGGTACGGACGACGAGGCATACGACGAGGATTTTCCGTCGTCGCCTCCCACCAGGGCTTCTCCGCCCGACGAGATCGGATCTTTCCACTCCATGATCTCCAGGGCTTCCGAGCTTTTCCAACTCTGCCCTGAGGAGAAGAAAAAGGAAGGCTTCCTTTATCAGCGGCGCGAGGCCAAGAGGAAGACGGTCCTCGCAGTGCCTCTGTTGGACGACATTTGGGATGAGGGCCTTTCCCTCCTCAAGAACCCTTCCACGACGCCAGCTAGAAGAGACCGGTACGAGAAAAAGTACCGGGTCCCGGACACGGCCCCCCTATGCCTCCGGGCGCAGCCTACCCCGGACTCCGTCGTCTCCGCGGCAGCCAGGAAGAAAGCGGGGGGTGGTGCGGCCTTCACATCTACTTCCCCGCCGGACGGCGAGGGAAAGAAATTGGATGCTATGGGACGTAGAGTCATCTCGTCGGCAGCGACGACGATTAAAGCGGCCAACGCCTTGGCTATCGTGGCCCGCTACGACAGGGAGCTCTGGTACAAGATAGCTCCCCTGCTGGATTTTCTGCAGGACGACAAGAGGGCGGAGGCCCTTGAGATCCTGCAGGAAGGTGAGGTGGCGTCGGACCACGCCATCACCGTGGCGACGGACATCGCCGACACTGGGTTCCGCCAGCTGGGCAACGGCGTTTGCCTTCGACGTCGTGGATGGCTCAAAGCTACAGACTTTCGGCAGGACGTCCAGACCAGAGTCCTGGACATGCCCTTCGACGGGAACAACCTGTTTGGGAAGACAGTGGACGATTCCCTTCAGGCCATCAAGGCGGATACTGAGACGGCCAGGGCCCTTGGAGTCCTGCAGCAACGACGAACGCCCTTTCGGAGCGGCGGAGGCAAGGGCGCCTCCAAAGGTTCCGGCGGCGGTTTCGCTTCCTACCGTCAAGCGGCCCGCTCGTCATCGCAAGAGGCCTACAGAGGACGAGGCAAGTCTAGCGGACCCCGCCGTCGTCGCCAAGGAGGTCAAGGCGGCAAGGCCGCGTCCAAGCAGGATTGAACCGGCCGTGGGGTCGGGCCCCCACCGAAGCACCCCGGTGGGAGGCCGGCTGGCGGGCTTCGTCAGCGTGTGGGAGTCCATCTCCACCGACCGTTGGGTGCTGGACGCCCTGGCCCGGGGCCACGCGCTCGAGTTTCAAAGAAGGTGCCCGCGCGTCCCCCCCGTGGCCAGGAAAGAACTTCACGTCCCTCAACTTCTCCTGGAGGTAAAGGCGATGCTCAGAAAGGGCGCCATCGAACTCGTCCCAAAGAGGCTTCGGGGCTCCGGAGTCTACTCGCGATACTTCCTCGTGAAGAAGAAGACGGGAGGATGGCGCCCCATCCTAGACCTGCGACGTCTGAACAAGTTCATCAAGGCGCAGAAGTTCCGGATGGTCACCCTCCAGCACGTCCTGGGTCAGCTGGAGGAAGGAGACTTCCTATCGTCGTTGGATTTGGAGGATGCCTACTTCCACATTCCCATCCTAAAGGGGCACCGAAAATTCCTCAGATTCGTGGTCCAGGGGCGTCATTACCAGTTCAAAGCCCTTCCCTTCGGACTACGGTCGGCACCCAGGGTATTCACCAAGTGCCTCGCACCGGTGGCGGCGCAGCTGCGCCGCGAGGGGATTCACGTCTACCCCTACCTGGACGACTGGCTCATCCGCGCCAAGACGAGGGAGCTCGCCGTGGTCCACACGGCAAGGACTGTCCAACTCCTCACGGACCTGGGATTCTCCGTGAACTACGCCAAATCCCACCTGGTGCCCGCGCAAGTCGCACTGTTTCTGGGAGCGAGGCTCGACACAGTGTCCCTTCTGGCCTCCCCGTCGGAGGAGAGGACCAGGACCATCTTGGGCAAGGTGCAACGGATGTTGGTGGCCGACGCGGCCAAGGTGAGGTCCATCAAGTCCCTCCTCGGGATGATGTCTTCCTGCATCTTCCTCATTCCCATGTGCAGGCTCCGGATGCGCCCGTTGCAAGAATTCCTGGATGCGCGCTGGATCCAGACGACGGGCAGCTTCGAGGAAAGGATCAAGCTCGACGAGAGTTTCCGACGAGCGATACGGTGGTGGGGCACCCGCGCGCATCTGACGGCGGGCATGGACTTCCAGACCCCAGCCCACCAGGAGACTGTGACCACGGATGCCTCCCTGGAAGGGTGGGGAGCGCACACCGAAAATCTGCACGCAAGGGGACTCTGGCTCCCGACGGAGAAGTCCCTGCATATCAACGTCCTGGAGCTCCGTGCAGTGTTTTGGGCCCTCAGGTCCTTCCTTCCGTCCCTCAAGGACAAGGTGGTGAGGATCTTCACCGACAACACCACCACCATGTTTTACATCAGGAAACAGGGCGGAACCAGGTCCCCAGCGCTGTCCAAGGAGGCGCAGGACCTGTGGCATTGGGCCGTCGCCCAAGGGATTTTTCTGGTGCCGTTTCATCTGGCAGGGATAAACAACACCATCGCCGACTCACTCAGCAGGGAGCTGCGCTCGTGCCACGAGTGGGAACTACGGCAGGATCTGGTGGATCGCCTCTTCCGACGGTGGGGCACACCCCAGATCAACCTGTTCGCGACGGCGACGAACACCAAGTGCCGGAGGTTCGCCAGCAGGTTTCCCCAGACGAGGAGCATGGGCGATGCTTTCTCGTTCCCCTGGGAGGGCCTGTTCCTCTACGCGTTCCCTCCCTTGCCTCTGCTAATCCGGCTCGTCAACCAGCTCAAGAGGTCACGGTGCAGGATGATCCTCGTCGCACCTGCGTGGCCGAGGCAGATATGGTTCCCGGACCTTCTGGACTTGTCAGCGTCCCCGCCGATCAAGCTGCCGGCGGACGCGGATCTACTCTCCAGGGAAGGAGGCGCCATCCTCCACCACGACCCGAAGTCGCTGAACTTGCAGGCCTGGCTCCTGCAGCGCTAGAGTTTGGAGGATACGACATACCGGCCGATTGTAGAGAGGTTCTTGCAAAGGCCAGGGCGTCCTCGACTCTTAAATGCTACGGACACAAATGGAAGAGGTTCTCTGTCTGGTGCCACGCACAGAAGATTAACCCTCTACGGATTACGGCTCCCCAAGTACTGCCGTACCTGCTGACGCTGGCCAAAGCTGGTCTGGCACACGCGTCCATCAAGATTCATCTTGCTGCGATCTCCCGATACACCAGAACCACGGGGCGGACGTCCTTGTGGTCTCATCGTCTGGTGAAAGAGTTCATGAAGGGACTGTTCAGATCGTTCCCGCCGGTGAAGGCTCCGGCCCCGGCGTGGGAGCTCAACGTGGTGCTGACCAAGCTCATGGGACCTCCGTTCGAGCCTCTGCACTCGGCCCCGTTGAAGTTTCTATCGTGGAAAACAGCTTTTCTTGTGGCCATCACCTCCGCACGACGAGTGGGAGAGATCCAGGCCCTTTCCTGCAAGGCCCCGTACTGGACTTTCCACGACACGAGGGTAGTGCTCAGGACGCACCCCTCCTTCATGCCCAAGGTGCCGTCGGACTTCCATCTCAACGAACCCTTGGTGTTGCCTGTGTTCTTCCCGTCGCCTTCGTCGCCGGCTGAGAGGACTTTGCACTCGCTGGATGTGGCTAGAGCGCTGAAGTTCTACGTAGACCGCACGAAGTGTTTTCGGAAGACGTCACAACTCTTTGTGAACTTTGGACCTGTCAATCAGGGGAAGGCTCTCTCGAAAGCTTCCATTTCCAGATGGCTCTCCGGCTGTATCATGTACTGTCATCGGTTGGCAAACCGACCGCTGCCTGGCCGTCCGAGAGCCCATTCCACCAGAGCGATCGCAGCTACCACGGCGTTCCTATCTGGTGTGCCCCTGCTGGACATATGCAGGGCTGCTACGTGGAGGTCGACGCACACCTTCACGAAATTCTACTGCGTCGACCGGGATTCCAGGGAGGAGTCCAGGGTCAGCCAAGCAGTGCTGCGCAACCTGTTCGCCTGAGGTGAGCCTGGTGAGGAGGTAAGATGCTTAATGTTGAGTTTATGTGATGCTTAATGTTGAGCCTTTGCCACCTCCCGTGGTTGTGCATGTGTGTACTGCTATGTATTCTTTATTCATGAGCATGTGAATCCATGCCAGACCCCATGCTGGAGAAGGAACAAGTTACTTACCTGTAACTGTTGTTCTCCAGCATGGGTCTGGCATGGATTCACATGCGAACCCTCCCGCCTACCCCTCTGCGGCTCTTCACTTGGTCATACTGCCACTTCACGTGCTTCCAAATCTGAAGATGGCTGCCAGAGGCGGTGCTTAGGTAGAGGGCAGTCATTGGCTGTGGTCAGTAT
This sequence comes from Ambystoma mexicanum, assembly GCF_040938575.1. Classification (NCBI taxonomy): domain Eukaryota; kingdom Metazoa; phylum Chordata; class Amphibia; order Caudata; family Ambystomatidae; genus Ambystoma; species Ambystoma mexicanum. Next base: position 1,069,864,753 of record NC_090936.1, on the reverse strand, counting down.
GACGCAGAGACCAGTGATTGGTTATTACTACGAAAGACAGATCAGAAACGAAACTGATACTGGTTTTTTCTTTACCGAGGATTCCCAGCCTGACGACGGGGAATATTCATGAGCATGTGAATCCATGCCAGACCCATGCTGGAGAACAACAGTTACAGGTAAGTAACTTGTTCCATCTTACCCGGTGAGTTCACTGGCTGTGTGTGACCCCGGAGCACTCCGTCCCCACTCATGTATACAAGACTTGAAAAGCACTTTTGAATTTCAGTGTACTGAAATGATGCAAAAACAGCACTCGCGAGTGAGCTAGAGAGACTTCCAAAGTAATTATTTATTTTATTTATTTTAGCATTTGTTAGGTGCAAAAGCCCAGAAGCATCAAGGCACTGGTTAGAGATAAGTTGCAAAATAATTGGTCAAAGGCTAGTCAGAGTAAAGGTACAGCGGTTAGTTAGACAAAGAGCTTCTTGTCCGTGAACAGTTATGTTTTGAGGTACTTCGGGATGTCTCAATATGATTGTTCAGATCTTAGAGAGTGGTATGTTGTTCCAGTTTTTGCAGCTGTGACTGAGAAGCTGCCATACCCTCCGCCCCGCTCTCATTTGCCAAAAGCGAGGTATTGAGAGTTGGTGAGCATAGATGGTGCGGGTAGGTCTTAAGGATTGAGCTTTGGAAAACTTTAGGGACAGCTATTTCGGATCAGTGTTTGAGAGGCATCTGTGAGTGATAACTAGTGTTTTAAAGATGTGTTCTTGGACAGGTAGCCATTGTACTCTTTTTCTTGCTGCTGAAATACGTCATTCTTAGGGATGTTGAAGGCCGCCCTGAGGGCATTGTTTTGAATCTGCTGCAGTTTTTTGAGGTTACAATTGGAGCTGCCTGCAAATAGGGCGTTGCAGTAGTCCAGTTTCAAACCATTGAGCGCTCTGGCATTGGTGCTGCAGATATCGGTGTTAAGAAATGGTCTGCATGCGTTAATCAGCTTGGTTGTGTGGGCCGCAATGGAGGCAATCGCATTGACCCGCCGTGTAAGAGACTGGGTGCAATCAAGGTACACACCAATGGTTTTGATGTTGTTGGAAACTTGGATGGTGTTGCCATCTATGTTAAAGGATTTGTAGGATGAGTCCAACTTGTTGAGAGTAGATTAACAGCCAAACAGAAGAATCGCTATCTTATTGTCGTTAAGGCACAGGAGGGGGGATGCCATCCAAGTCCGGATGTTATGGTAGGCTGAGTGTAAGTTCATAGTTTCCCGTGAGGTGTAGGAGAATCTGCGTGTCGTGTGCATAGTTGGTGTAAGAAGTTCCACTGTAATCGAGCAGATCGAAGAGGGGCTTTGTGAATATGTTATATAAGGTAGGGGAAACGCATGACTCTTGCGGCACGCCCCATGCGACGGGATCCGGAGGGGCTGTTGCGGTTGATGAAAACACTCTCATCGCTCTCCCCCCGAGACGGATTAATCCAGATGATAGCTTCTAGAGAGAAGTGTGCTGCAGACGTGAGGTGACTGCATAGGATTTGGTGGCCAACAAAGTCGAAGGCTGCCGATGGATCCAGTAGGAGGAGGAGGGTAATTTCGAGAGTCTTGAATTTCATCCAGTTGGTTCTTAAGATCTAGTAAAGCAGTTTCTGTGCCGTGGCCTGGTCGGAAGCCAGATTGCCTTAGGCCCTGGAGGATGTAGGCTTCCAGGTAATTCTTCATCTGTAAGTATGCCGCACGGTCCAGGATTTTTAGTAAAAATGGGTACAGTGGTGATGGGTCGGTAGTATGTAGGGATAGCTGGGTCAAGGTAGTTTTATTTAGTAACAGGGAGGACCCAGGCATTCTTGAGGCTTGTACAACGATGCAAGTGGAGAAGGAGGCATTAATGAAGGAGCTATGAAAGATGCCATTGGAGCAGCACAGTCTTTAATCACTTTCTGTAACTGGTTTAAATTTGAAGGCAAGCAAATTATGTAGCATGGTTTGGAATTCGGGTGGGGGGAGTAGGAGCAGCAGTACTTAAGGAGACTTTTTTGATTTTTTGATAGTGATCTTTTTCTGGAGTGTTTCAGTTTTGTGTAGCAAGGCATTTTGTAAGTTGGTGCAACAAGAGAGGTCTCGGTTTGAATACTGAAGTAATAAAAAGCAGTGAAACCACATTATACGAAAGCCAAAAGACTAATATTACAAATGCGAGTTTGTGGAAACACCAACAATATAAAAGGGCAACAGTGCTGAAAGTGAAAACCTACAAGAACTGCCCAAGGCAAGAGAGAGCCAAACCAATGCAGTTACAATCTAGCAGACATTGTCAACACTGGCAGGGGGCTATTGAAAGATGTATAGACAGCGACACTTGTTGCTCATACGTTGCACAACCTGTGATGAAAGTTGGTATAAACTCACATTATCCAAGTCAAGGTAAAAAAGTAAAAGACCCTTTTCCTATCAGTCATTGGTTACTTCTGTAGTGGGTAAACACGAGTGGCACAAAGGCTGCCCTTCTGGGAAGAGAGATCCAGAAGGAGAGGAGCGTTATTTTCAGAAGAGCGTCAAAGAGCACTAACAAAAATCTTGTTTTCCCTGAAGAGTTGTTGGGAGTTTTGAAGCTGCAATTTGTTGAACAATATGAAGTTGTGGTGAAACATTTATCAAGTGATGTTAACCCCAAAAGCACTTGTGATTGTGAAATGCTGTTCGGGCAGGGCAGTATACCTGGACTGCTAACTGTTGGAAAGAGTAGGCCTGACATGATAGTAAACCAGGTGGAAGTTTAAGAAGTGCTTAAAAGGGGGTACTAACGAATACAATTTTTGTTGAATGTGATGCTAACGATATCTGTGACACAATCTTGACCAAGACGCAATGTATGTTGGTTGTGACACTAAAGGTAAACCAAATTAAGTTTGAAGATTCTCTTGACAAGTTGATGTTGCTAGAGGCATTTGTGGCACATCATCCGGACAAAGAAAATGATTGTTGCTGTTGATGAACTGAAGAATTAATTGTTCAATGAAGGGAAAGGCCCTTCTATTTACTGAGTTTGAACTTTTTCGCTGACAAGTGGAAGCTACACCAAACTAAGTTGGAACTTTCTAAGGATGAGTTCAGGTGGAAACAAACTGTGATTGAACATGGTTGCAAACAGGATTTCCTTGTTTTGCTTTTCTTGAACTGTGAAGCAAAATCACGTTTGTACCTGGGAAAGGGGAATTCGCCCAGGTTACAAAGAAGAGACTGTGGAGACATAAATTCAATAATTATTTGTTGAGAATTGCCATGTATTTCTGTGTTTATTATATGTAAAAGTGTGAGGGACAGATATCCTTTGTTAGAGTGATTCCTCTAATTAATTTTAGGCAGGAAAATCCTCATCAGGGTAGGGATAGTGAAGCGTTCATACAACCTTATCTTATAATAAAATGGCATTTGTTGAGAAATCTACACAGGGCTGTCTGCCTCACATTTGTGACCCCTCATAACACACAGACCACTCTTACCTTATCAGTCGCTGCTGGTTGACGGCTGCAGGCTTCCCAGGTGAACACGGGCAAACACGTAGTGGAGCTTCTTCTTTGGGAGCTGCCCTTTATCTTGTGGCCCTTTGCTAGTGGCTGCCTGGGCAGGGGCTACCCTGGTTGGTTGTGCTATATGGGTCTCCTGTGCCAATCCAGGCTGGGGGGTAGGAATGAAGGGGGAGGAGCAGCTCTGATGCCAGAAAAACAGGTCGGGGGGAGCAGGGAGAACAAAATATCATGCACAAAGCATTTTAAAACAAAATACAGCCAAAATGGGGAAGGGATGGTCAGGGGCAGCACAAAAGTGCTCTTGCTTACCTCAAAACCCAAGCTAAAGTGGTGTGAGCAGCGAGGATTGTAGTGCCTCGACCCATGCTGCAGTGAGACAAGGTCTTTTACCCAATCAGGCTGGGGGGGTAGGATGGGAGGTGGGGGATAAGTAGGTCCAATGCCAAAAAATGGTCGGGGGAGCAGTGAGAAAAAAACACTGCCCACAGAGCGCGCTAAGCATTGTAAAACAAAATATAGCCAAAATGGGGAACAGGGGGGCTGGTGAGGGGCAGCACAAAAGTGCTCTTGCTTGCCTCAACACCCGAGCTAAAGTGGTCTGAGCAGCAAGGATTGTAGTTCAAGAGTGTAGTGGGGATCTTACCCCTGTGATTGGAAAGTTGTCTTTTGCCAAGAAAAAGAACTGCAGTATAGAGCTGGAGAAGAAGCTGTAAACTCAAGGGAAGGAAATACATTTCCTTGTTGTTCTGTGAGCTGTGAAACACCAGAGAACTTTAATAATTTGTTCATTTGTGCTCTCTTTGGAGCTTTATGTTGGAACATTAAAGAATACTATAGATGGCCAGTTGAAAGACTGTATCCCTTTGCACGTTTTTGTAAGTTTAGCTTGTAAGAGTCAGGATACGATTTGTGGACGCAGAACGGAAAACTCTTTATTTTTGGAGTTCTGACACTGACATCCTTTAGTTTTGTTGAGGCAGGAAAATCCCTCATAGTGTTAGGGCGAGAGAGGTCTTTCTCCAACAATTCTTTTACCTTAATAAAAGTCTATAACAATCACTACAATCTATTTGTGACCGAGTCGTACTCCTGATTCATTACACTGTCCCTTAATGGTAGCAGCTGCACATTGCTGCAATTACCTGGGCATATGATAGCAGTGCCTGGCAAATATCTCTCCTATCATGTTTTTCCAAGCCTAAACTATTTGATCTGCCAATTGGTTTTTAACAGGACATCAGTGTAAGGACATGCGTACTGCTTACAATTCAAGTGGTTGTTAGCACACTTATTGTATTGTATTTATTAAGTTTATATACGTCTTACTCCAAAACGCTGCACATTTTAACAACAACAGGATACATTTAACAATAACAAAATAACAGTAACAGTAGAAGCAAATTACAATTTTGAATCAGACCAACAAAACAGTATGTAGAGCAATTAGACAGAAGGGAAGGGGGAGAGTAGTGGAGTAGAGCTGGGAGGATGGGTAGGAGGAGGATGAGGGAAACAGAGGGGTTAGGGGTGAGGATGGGGTGGAGGGAGAGGATTAAGGGGAAGAGGGAAAGGGTGGGAGACGCGGAGCGAGAAGGGGGAGGGGAAAGACATTGGTTAAGACATTTGTAATACAACAATAGTATATTTACACCTCCAATGAAACCATTAACTCTCAGAAGACTGTTTTGAAGTAACACTGGCAGACCCTTTCATTCCATAGTTTGATATTGCTGCTAGATAAAGCTAGCGCAAAGTGATCCCTTAAGGTGTATTTTTGCGGTGTTGGGAGCAGGAAGTTGGTGGGAACGACGTAGGGATTGGCCTGGCCAAGGGCAGTCAATGTTTGAATAAATAACCAAACCCCAACAAGCTGTGTTTTCCTTCTCAGAGCCAACTTCCTCCTACCTGCACACCAATGCAATAGTTTCAACGTATAGGTGGCTCTTTAGCACCACCTAATATCCCAAAATAACAAGTACTTTATGTCCAAGACCCGTGAGCTCAGGATTGGTCTGTAAGGAACTTGGTTTTTCCTGCCTTAGCGGTTGGACAGCTATTACCATGAAAGGATCAGAAGCCAACTCTCCTTTCACCAAGAATCGACATGGCCGGACTGGACTCTCCCTTTGTTCCTTCACCGCCTTCCATATTTCAATTGGGGTGTGAGTTAGTGGTCTGCTCCTTCCTTCCTTGTGACAGGATAGACATCCAACAGAAGTCATGGAGCGATCATAAGGAGCAGCCATCTTGTCTGCTGCTTGCCTCTGCCACCGTGGGTCTACTTTATTTGCATGCAAAAACATGCATCTGATTGCTTTAAAGGATCATATTTTAATATATTGCTTTATTTTTGGACGCAAAGGAAGAATGTGTTAAATAAAACAAAACTTAAATTGACTTTGAAACCGGGGCTGTCACAAAGCCCACGCATTCTGTTTTTTCAAAGTGCACATGAAGCAAACAAAACGATTTAACCAAAGAAATGGCTTTTGTAATAGTTTTTAATTGACATTTCAAACTAGAGAAGTTTTAAAAGACCCAGAGTGATAATCGTATGTAGCTTGTTCTCCTACATTTGAACATGAGGCCATTCTCATACACCCAGGATCGATATCCTTAAAGGATGTGATGCAGACTGCTACTGATGACAAGACACCCTTCGATATGATTGGGCGTCAGCATCTTGATATGGCTGGAATTGGAATTCCCAGAAACCCATGGCACTGAATATGAGCCCAAAAGAGGGCATTGAATATCACGATCTTGATGGCAGTGTCTTCTGAGCCCACTACTCAATCCATTTCTCAGGCTTTGCTCCCAGCAATGCATAGGTATGTTATGAAGATGCATCAGGGAGGTAAATATTCAAATGTGATGTCGCCTCGGCACTCTGAAGCCAAAAAGTAAAATCGATCATGAAGCAGGCATGTTGGGAGAACTTATACCGGCTGTGTCTCCACTGCCTGCATCTAGAATGGTTTATGCTGAGGGGTCAACAGAATACTTGAATCTTGCTTTTGAAGTTCAACACCTTTATTGTATGCAAGAAGGGGCTGTATGAAGGCCTGACGTGTACTGTCCAAGTTAACAACAACAGTTTGGGAACAGAGGGTACGAAATGACGGAATAACCGAAGTATGCGGAAAGGGGTGTGCTCTATAGTCCAAGCAAAAGTCGCAAGTAGGAGCAAACGTCCAAGTTCAATTTTCCCCAGTCTCAAAGTGGTTCCTGAAATAATAAGCCCAGCACTCCTCTATGGTTCCTTCCTGGTTGCTTATTGGGCCAGATATGTCTATCCTCTATCCATGGCTCACCTTCCTGTGCTCTTTTTATTTATATACAGGAGGAACAATACTCATTTGATCACAAAAGAATGTACAATAAATAAGAAGGCAGATTTGACTGGAAGCAGTGAGCTTCTTACAATGCGGTGAGTTTGAGGGACATTCTGACTAGGTTGTGGAGGGAAGTAAATGGCACAGTCACCAGGGACAATATATAAGTGGGCATATAGAGATTAAGGACAACCAACATTGGGCATTTCTAAGTGCAGGTAGGGGGCACGGCCAGCTGTGTTCGAGATGTGACCATGATGGGTTAAGTGCTAGAGTGGAGGCAGAGGAAGTGAGAGACGGAGACAGGTTTGAGGGGAAAATGTTAGCTAGCAGGCAGATGAGAGGTAGGTTAAGAGGATAACTCGGAGGTGAGGAGGTAGGCTTTTAGTTTTGTTTTGAACAAATCCACATGGAATGGTTCTCGGATGTTCGGGGGAAGAGAATTCCATGCAAGTGGAGCGAGAAGAGAGAAGGAGTGGAGGCGAGAGGAAGCACAGGGAGGGCGAGGAGCCACAAGGGTAATCTAGGAGGCAGAGCAGAGATTACGAGAAGCCTTGTAGAGTTGGATAGAGAATGATAGCTACAGTGGTGCCTTACTGTGGATAGATTTGTGAACCCATAGAATACATTTCAATCTGTCCCTGTTTTGCATCGTCAGCCATCCAGCCTGGTGATGGTACGAGTAAGTAGGTGTGAACTGAGGGAGTTCAGGAAAAGAGAATATTGCTCTGGAAGGTGTTTGAAACACATGCCTACAAGCACTTAATCTATTCAATTCATCAAGTTTATTTTGGATTGTTAATCCATAAAACATACATATAGAACAACAATACAATCATAACAATCACACAATACAACCATCCTAAGTACAGTAGAAAACCTCAGAAAAATATGCATCACATTGTCATTAAAATAAGGATAAAATAAGATGAATGGCATAACTCGGGCACACCCTCCCCCCACCTGAAACCCTCTCCTTGTCCACACTTTCTTCACTTTCACTTTCTTCAGGTAGCTTGCCAGGACAAATTTGCCAGCACATTTGGCGAGATGAGCAAAAACATAATTGCAGGTAAATCATACCTCAAATCACTACTGATTGGATGCCCAATAATGATGATTTCCATACATCAGTAGAATAAAACCAAATGAATCACTGTCTCCACTTCCCCACAAATACAGCATCTATTTGATCCCTCTGTGGGTTTCTTCATCCATTTGTAGGACCTTTCCCTTACTGATAAATGTTTAGTCTTGCGCTAGTGAGAAAGAACCTGTGCTGATTTGCTGAAACTTGTAGAAGATCAGCTGCTGGGCCGTCTACTGGGTCTAACGCAAATATAAGACCTTGCCAGAGGTGTCAGAATCATGGCATACTCACTGGTAGCCGCCAAGAAGTGCAGAGGCTTAATCCTAAGCTCTTTTCTGGAACACTAACGGCAGTGTTGGGGTTCTCAAAATAGGAAACCATAGATAACTTGTTCAATAGGCGGTAATTTTGGATAACCATCCAACTTTTTTAAATAACCACCCAGAGAAAGTAAGTTACTTATCAGATCTTTAGAGTTCCATATTGGCCAGTCCAGAGTGTCTGACATGTTAGGATTGGTCTTGTTATGATGTCGGTCAAGTATGTAGAAGCATTTTCAATATGAACTGAATAAACTTAATAGACGTTTAAGAAAAGAATTCTCCATTTTTCAGAGACCCTCCAACTTATAACCTCAAATATCACAGTCATAGCATCCCGCCGGGATCGCTTTGCCCCTATAGATTCACACATGCTCCACAGAACTATGCGTCAGTGTCCTTATGAATCTAAAAATGCCACTGACTGCTCATTATTCGCACTTGTCTTGGAGGATACCCAAGACTATTGCCAGCGGGAACTCCTCCCCATCTGTTTTCCATGACATTTGGATTATAAGGCTTTTACAGATCATCCTTATTCACCGGCACAATTGACTGGCTCCAATGTAGAGCTCACCAGACCGAGGATCACTTTTGCCTACAGAAGTTGTTTTTGACCCACAAAACACGTCTTTTTGCAACTGTGTCAGGCATGCCGTCTCCTGCTATGTAGACCCACGGTTCTTGGTTCCGCTGCATATGCTCTTGTGGGTATTCATTCCTTGGTAAACACTTTACCTTTGAGAGACATAACTAATCCTGCCTGTGCTATCTATTTTTGTTTACTGTTCACCCTTTTACAACAAACATGAAGGATTGACAATGGTCATGTGTTTTCAGGCGAATTAGACGCTTCTCTTCAAGTCTGGTAAAAATAAAAACACCTAGAGGCTTTTATATCAGACACATTTCACAGATGGCGTCAAGAATAAACCAACTGTCGAAGATAGGTCAAGAGTTTTTATTTAAAGATTAGAAAAGGGGCTCACTAAGAACAGTCTGTCCCTCCCTCCCGCTCTCTCTTGCGTGCTCTCTTGTCTAGTATGGGCTGTACCCACTCTAGCCCAGGCGTCCCTAAAATCTAGGATGTTCTCTAGTGATTGGTAACCCCTATCTATGGTTCTGTCTACCTGGTGGTGATGGACTAAAGGCAAAATCCTTTTCTCTCCATCTTCCTCAGGGAACAATCTAGGTGGTCCCTTACCCAACTCCCCGGTAGTGTGCAATGTAACATAATGATTGGTGCTGTTTGGATACTTGGGCCCCACTTTGAACTTTTCTTTCACTCCCATGTACTCCTCTTCCCTACGTCTGTCACCCCCTTCTTTTTGTTCCTTGTTCCATGGGGCACCCATTGTCTATCCTTTCCCCAGGGCAGGTGGTACATGAGAGCAAACATACAACAGGTGTTTTAAGCCCTGCCCCTTTCTAGTGTGTGGGTCTGCAGGTTCCAGGCAATGGTGGCCAGTTGCACTGTGAATCGAATTTAGTGTCCCAGTTTGTGTGAAGGCTTTCCGGCAGGGTTGACATGCTGCTTTGGAAAGCGGGATGCTCTGTGGTCCCGCCGCAAGTAAGCTCATTGTCTTTGTGAGTAAGAGTGTTGAACTTGCGGGTAATCAATGTGGAGCGCTCCGCATACACTCCAACGCTGGAGTGGATCCTCTTTTCCTGGTCTGTGGTGCATATCGTTTTTCTTTGTTTGGCTGCTCAGTGGGCTTCTTTACCCCCTCCCGGCTGCTACGCGTGGCCTCTTTCTCAGTCAAATGGCTCGCTGGTCCGCCAACTGTTAAGCATGCTGGTACTAATAAATTGGGCAGCATTGTTCAGTACAGGAATGGGCTTATCGACAGTGTCCCTCATTTCAAACATGCAGGCATGGGCAGAGGGTACAGGGACTAGGGCCCTCCCTACTTCCTCACCCCATCACTGGGGCAGTATTGGCTCTGGTGAACACCCTGGTTGGCTTTCCGTCCCAGGCTGAGGGGGATCCTCACCGCTCTTGACAGGATCAGGTCCCTGACCCTGTCTCGCACAGCAGCTCATATTTTTCACAATTGCTGCTCCTACATTTGGATTGTGTTTTATTGACTATACTGGTTTTAAGTGTTCCTAAATGTATCAAGGCCCTGAGGAAGACTGTTGATTTTTATGTGCTGGATTAGATCTCTTGCTGCTGAAACCATTAGGCACTTTGTTGTTGTGATTATATCTATATTCAAGTTTTGTTATGAATAAGGGTCTAAAGCAATTAAATGACAATCCTCTTTTTTAAGTAGTACATCCTCATTAAATGCAAGTCTTTCTGATGGTGAGGATGTTTAACATCACTGCAACAGAAATACCTATATTATTGATTTTTGTATTTGTTTTGCTTTATCCTCTCACCTTTCCTTCTTATTAAGTAGCACCTTAGAAGGTAACATGAGGCATGACCTTGTTTCCCAGCAGATGTTAGGGATGCACAAGTGGTCTTTGGACGTACTCCTTGCCACAGCCGAGCTGGTGCTGTCATGTCCTCAGACTGGTTACAGCAAGGCAACTGTGTGCACCATCATTTTGGCATTGAGGATTTGGGATGGAAAAAAACATTTACAACATTATTTTATATGAACAAAAATAAAATGGTAGCGCTTTCACACCCAAGCCAGATGGCATTCTATCACAGGTGGTGATTGGCCTTTGCCAGGATCTGGGCAATCTCTATGCAGTGTGCTCTTTCCTGTTTTTGTGTCATAGACTTGGTTCTAGATCTCAGCAATCTGAGGTGCCTGGCTTTCTCCTTTTACTCCCTCTCCGATTTTACCATCTCCATGTACAGCTGTCCCAACTCCCTCAAAAACGGATTCTCTCTGCTTCCTTTTATACTGCCCAAGCTCCCATAAAGAGCACCAAAGGCCTGCATTGGGTTGATAAGTTTTCTATTGACTGCGGCTCTTGGGATTAGTCAGGATTTCCTGGTCCAACACCCTACATACGATCCAGCTCCCCTCATCTTTATCATTTGCTCTTGGTCTCCTTTTTCTTACTGCTAAGTATTTACCAATGGGGGACACAGATTTAAATAGTCTCTCTCCCTCTCTCTGACATCTTGGGATCAGAAGACCCCGTCATGACGCCTGTGCTGTCCACCTGTGGCAGAGACATCCTTTGGTGCCGGGGGTAGGAGGAATAGGGTGGGTCTGGGTGGAGCGCGGATAGCTCCTGAAGGGGCACCAAGATTCTAAATGATTTATTGGAAAGCCCTCAGCAGGGTGGCAAATGTTGTCCATGTTAGGGGCCTAATCCTTTAATCAAATTACCATGGGTGACCGAGCATAGCGAGGGAGCCCAAAAGAATGATGGGGGATCTGGGGGATTTCCCTCTAAACATTATTTCAAAATAATGTGCTGAAATGAAGCATTTTGCAGCACAATTTCTGAGAAAAGCCATACAATGGACAATAGTTTCTCTATGAAAACATGGAAAATATCCAGTAAATTTCATGATTCAAGGGCAGTCATGTCTGGTGAATATTTTGAGTGGAGGCTCAAAATAGGGCCTCAAATTAGCACAAGCGGCCGAACGTAGAGAAGGAGCCCAGAATAAATTAACTGAGGAACAGGTTTTATAATAAGGTGCATTTGCAGCACAATTTATGACAAAAATGAGGTAAAAAGCCATACAATTCACAGTTGCTCATCTGGGGTAACACAAGAAGAACTCCAGTAAATTACATGTCACCAACAGTACACTACACAGGAGCACTTCATGAGGGTGCAGCAGCTCCAATTTATATCAGTTCCAGTAATGGTTGGCGTAAATCGCGTGCATGAGGCTGCTGCCACAGCCCATCTATGCCAGCAGTTACTGCAAGGGAATTACAGTGACCAACCATACAAACACATGCACACACACACACACACACACTCATGCCCAGGCACACACTGATCCTGACATACAGAGCTACAGACTCACTCAATTAGTCTTGCAAAAACACACACTTCATTTCATTCAAACATGCACAAGAGTACATACATACACATAACACAACACTCACACTTATCTTAGGTCTTCACTTCAGGGGGACACGGGCAAAGGCCGGGCAGGCAGCACTGGACGAGTTCAGGCACGGAGCACCAGCGCACCCTGGAAAAATGTGAATCCCTGGTGCGTGCCAGGGCGCGCGTCCAGCAATGCCAACATGATTACCAAAATAACCCTGTGAGTGATGTGCTGCAGCACACGCGTCAGCATGCCACTCAAGTGTTTTCAAATTGAAAAAAGTCAGGCTTCGTGCTCAGTCAGGGCCAGCCCTGCGGGAGGCATAGTGGGTGCACCTGGGTAGTGTCATGCGGTGGAGGGGGGCGACAGACTTCCCTTCTCCCACCTGGCTCCAACCCTGCGATCTTCATCTCAGCCTCCTTCACTTCTGGATTACTGTTCTACTTTGACTTCATGTATATGCAGTGCGTGGGTCTCGGGCCTCCAGCTGTCCAATGCAGCTGTCAATGTCTCCCTGTGTCTGTGGTTTGTGAGCTGCCGGTAGGAATGTCGCACACCCTCACATTGTCTTAATCCTTGATCTGCAATCACTGGTGTCCCTTGGAATGAGCAGCACATCCCTAAGTGCTCACTCTGGGTTTGTACTGACCATCAAACAAAAGTCCCCATATTACTGTGACACACTTGATCTTTATTCAAATCAACACCCAAGGACGGTCGTTTAAGCTGTACTGATTAAGAGAATGACTTTCCTCAGAAAATCACCCCGGAACTTAATTAGATTAGATTCATAGGACAAAGTGTCTCTTCACTGGTCTCTTGCTGTATCACAACGAGGGCAGGCTCTGCCTGTCCTAGTCGTTATCCGTCTTTGAAACCCCAAGTCTGTAATATCGGGGGGGGAGGGGGGGGGTTGACTGCGCGTTCTCCCGTGGTCAGACATTTGCATCTTGAACATGATTCTAATTGTTTGCACGTTTTTCTGTCCTCGAATGAAGACATGGGAGTGGCCTGCAGGGTGCAGAGGTGGCAAGGGGAAGCTAAACTATCTTTTCCGTTCGACAGTAGCATGTGTGTTTATGGAAATGGCTGTCATTTGCAAAAAAGGGTACTTTATTTTGCCGAAAGTGCTTCTCTGCCTAGAGGGAGCACTTAATTGTCGCAAATCACTGCGGATGCTTTCTTGGGAGGATAACACCGGTCGCATTTGTGTAATGCCAGGATCGTGCCTCTGCTGTGTGCTTGCTCTGGTGTCTGTCGTGTTCCCACGTCCTACCCGGGCCTTATCCGTGGTTTGCCTGTGAAGGCGGAGTGGAGTCATCAAGAAGTATAGTCAACGGTGTGAGAATAGCAATGTGTAGGATGCAGGTTAAGGAGTGTAGGGCGCGGAGAGATGGTTACCTGCCATCATATAAAAGGGTTTACTTAAACAATAGCATTGACTATGATGATATGATATGATATTTTATTTCTATCGCGCTCGTACACAAGTGTTTCAGAGCGTGACTAGGCAAGGGAGGGGAACAAGGGAGAACACAGCACAACATAAAAACGATCTTACTAGGCCCAGTGACATTGAGAACGCGCAAGTGCATGGGAAAGGGAAAAGGGAAAAAGTACATGGAAGGGGGAGAGTGGAAAGTGCAGAAGCCGAGGAGCGCAGATAAATAAAATAAATAGAAAATTTAGGCAAACTGTGGTAGTGCAGCCAGCAAGTGGCAAGTGCTGTGTTTAAGGCAGCAGACTGGGTAAGTCTGAATAAGTGCAGAAAAAGAAGAAAAATGGGGGGGGGGGGGGCTGTATGGGGACAGATACAGTCCCCAGTGCAAGGGGTGGCCAGGAGGCAGTGCAGGAAGGTGGCAGGGTGAGCAGGTACCTGGGCCCAGGGGACAGAGGGTGGACAGGTGCACAGTGCCAAGAGAGCAGATCAGCAGGGGAGAAGGGGAGTGAAGGCAGAAGCAAAGAGGAAGGTTTTGAGGTGCTTCCGGAACCGCAGATGGTTCTCCTCAAGTTTTAGAGTGGCAGGGAGGCTGTTCCAGAGGGAGGCCCCAGCCGAAGATAGAGATCTACCCCCAGCTCGTTTCTTTGAAAAACAACTGACCCTGAGGGGGTTAGAGGTAGAGGAGCGAAGAGCTCGAGAGGGGAGGTATTTGCGGAGGGATAGCTGAAGGTATTTTGGACCCAGACCCCAGAAAGCCTGGTGGACAATGCAGAGGGTTTTGAATTTAATCCTTGCATCCACTGGGAGCCAATGGAGAGATTTCAAAGCTGGAGAGATACGATCCCAGGGCTTGAGGCCAAGGACAAGTCTCGCAGTCCTGTTCTGGATAAGTTGTAGAGGGCAGAGAATAGAGGCAGGTAGATTTAGAAAGAGGCTGTTACAATAGTCCAAGCTAGAGAGAACCAGAGCTTGGGATACCATGAGCTTCTGGGGGAAGGAGAGGAAAGGCAGAATACATCTGAGGAGGTGCAGTCGGAAGTTTGACTTTTTAGAGACATCAGAGATATGGGCCAAGAAGGAAAGTGTGGAGTCAAAGATGACACCAAGGTTCTTAGCCTCGCAGGTAGGGGTAGGAGGGCGGCCAAGGGAGGCCAGCCAGAGAGTGAGGGAAAAGGATGGAGATGGTGTGCCAATGAGGAGGATCTCCGTCTTGCTGGCATTCAGACAAAGATCATTGGCGGCACACCAATTTTGAATGGCAGTTAGGTAGTCAGAGATGAGAGAGAGAGAGAGAGGGAGAGGAGGTGGCCGAGGGCAGCCGGAAAATGAGTTGAGTGTCATCAGCGTAGCACTGGAAATTTGAGCAGAAAAATGGAACTGCAGTGAGCGAGAGTTGCCAGGTATTGGTTGAAAAGCCAGGGTGAGAGGTTAGACCCCTGGGGAACCCCACATGCGGAGAGGAAGATAGATGATAGGAAAGACCCCAGTTGGACCTGGGAGGGTCGATCAGAGAGGAAAGAGGTCAGCCAGTCCAGAGCCTGATCAGAGATACCCAGATTATCACGTAGATGGTTGAGCAGGATGGTGTGGTTGACCGTGTCGAAGGCAGAAGAGAGATCAAGAAGGTTGAGGACAGAGGGAATGTTAGAATCAAGGTTGGAGAGCAGATCTTCACGGATATTGAGGAGAGCAGTTTCCGTGCTTCTGGTCGCTCTAGGATATGAACGCTAGACTAATCGCTGTTGCCAACCCCGTGGGAGCCGGGGCTGTGCTGAGGCCCATTTTCTTACCTTACGCCTCCCACAGATAAATTCCCTGATGATGCACGCCATTTTAAAACAATGTTACTGGTCTTGCTCAAGATCCTACACAAGTGTATGTGATGCAGCAAATTAACCACTTACTTGTGGCAGGGATTCCCACCGCAGTCATGGCGGTTTAAGTAGCATCTGATGCTAGGACATGGAAGCCATAACTCTCAACTCACATGCTTTTGGCAGGTGTCACCCGCCATCAAAGCTGTCCACTCACCCGCCAAGGCACTAGCCTGCCCATAGAACCGAATGGGCTCTCACCCTCCGAAAAGGACATTTGTTTTCACCCATGAGGTTTGTGGAAACCCACATCCTCTGCATTGGAAAGCTGAGGACTTGGGCTCCATGTCCTCCTCATTTGTGTGGTTAATACGTCTCTCTGAGGCACGCTAACAATGACCAAGAAAAGCAGCAATTTCTTAAATGATAACTTATTTTGGTTTTCATTGTTTAATTTTATTTTTTATTGTTTTGTACCTGTATTGTTCCAAACTACATTTCTTAGAGGGGCTGGAGAAGAAATTGGGACGTGAAGAGGTCAAACAATGGAGGGTGTAGTGCTATACACATTCATAATACAGATCTGGTACATTCCTGACACACATCTCAATTTGTGTTGCCTGAAAGAGGGAAAGTTGGAGTCATTTTGGTTAAGGCCCAACAAAGTTCCCTAATATTGCAGAACGCGGCCACCTAAGGAGCTTGGCACGTCCGAGGATACTTTAGCAGTGCTTTTTCGGACTTCGGCACTCACATTACCATTCATCAGCCAGCACTATTTTGCAGGGCCGATCTCTGAGCTTTTTCTTGAAATAGAGTACGTTTTTTGATCAAGTCGAAAGTCTTTTGGTGTATTAATCCGGAGGTTGGGTTTGGTTGTGGCAAAGGAGCAGCTTCCCCCTCTTGCTTTTTGTATTTGACTGGTGTAATCTTCCTTCCTGCAGCATATTTTAGGATTGTCCCTTTTAGGTAGGTACGCTGCCACATAGTGATGGGTATTTTGGCCCATGTGTACATGTTAGTATCGGTGTACAATGCAGATGGTTTTAATTCAATTGGGAGCCAGTTTGGTGCTTTCAGTGGCAAAAGCAAAAGCCAGGACTTTAAAAATGAAGGGAAAGAAAAACGAAAGAAACAAATTGAACAGTTTAGATAAGGGACATAAAAAGGATAGAAGGTATACATTGTTTGCACATGGAAATCGTTAGTGACTTCCTCTCAGCCAATATGAATGTTCAGAGTGTAGTCAATAACTACTGGTACTGACTGTATTCTAAACATTCTGACTTAAAAAGGAGACCGGCAAACAAACAATATTGCAACTTGCAGACAAGATATATTTTAAAAAGGCACTTGCTCTCTAAGAGGAGCATTTTATTCACTGTAATATGTTATTTACACACCAATTTGAAAGATAAAACATGGGACACTGCTTTCACTTTCCTATAGGGAAATGGCTTACTTTTACACGACCCCTAATGCATGCCAATCTTAAACCCGATGCAGTTTAACCAAGTTTGAAATTGAAATACTCAGTTTATGAAGACAAGCTTGTTATTTAAATACTTCAGAATAAAACCACATTTAATTTACTAACTCGGTTTTTTGATTTACTTTCTCATGATTAAACTTGAATATGTATTGCTTGATCATTATGTCCTAACAGCCTTATAGACCTCGGGAGATGTCTTCATCGCTTGTGATAATGACCCTTCCCGAACATAAAGCCCTTGGCTTTGTCTCGAGCCATAACTTGGCAGGTCATTATCCCGCTATTATCACCCCCTCCCTCTATAAGGCTATAATAATAATGAAAGGTTCCTCCTTATAACGCTTCCTGCAACAGTTTTTGGGGTGTTGTGACTCTACAACTAAGAGTTGTTCCTAACACCTGGTGCTTAATTTCTCAGCCTCCCAAAGATGAAGGGCCAAATTGGCCTGGGGAGTACTTAAGTCACAAAGCTATGTCATAGTTTAGATAAATTATAAAGAGACATGAAAACATATATATTGCATTATTTTGTATTCCTGTTTTCTAGGTGAGCGCATTATCAACTTGTTTTATTTTTTAGGTAAAATGGCACCCGGGGGCAGAGAACGTATACTGTTATACATTCACAACAACTTCTACTCTATGGGCGTGATTAAAATTACAATAAATAAGTGCAGTCTAATCAAAGTACAGTGTTCTCCGGGGGGCGCTGTTGCGCACAATGCTGATGGCCACCTGAAGGGAGAGCTCTGGGCCGTAATCCATCCGATTTCAAAATTAATCCTCACTGGGGCCACCAGGACGCCTGGAAGCACTCGCAGGAGGCAGTGGAGGATCTGCAGAGTTGCCCGGACCAATCCTGAAAATAAACGGACACGCAGTCCAAAGATATTGCCAAGGACACTTGTACCGTGGGAGCAGTGGAGGCGGCCCGTGTCGCGGCTCCACGGTGAAACCACTACAGCCCGGGGGCGTGACTTCAACTGCGGGCCGAGTGGGGGAAGGGCTGTGCCACACGCTTCAACTCTTAGGAGCCCACCGGGACACTGCTGAGTTGGCCCGCGGCGGGCCCCGCAAACACCCGGACACCAGCCCAAGCGAGTGCTCCCAGAACGGACTGGGCTACTCGCTAAGTGAACCGGCTCTCTCCGCTGTACGCCGCGTTCTGACGACGGTGATCCGCTGCAACAGAATCCTTTGCCACGCCCCCCCGGGGCCTGCAGCTCCCTTCCCCGAACATCGGGAGGACGCGGATCCGCCCTCCGCCTGCACCTGAGTCCGCCTAGAGTGAGCGGGCCCGCGACCTAACGAGCCCCGCTGCGGCCAGCGTTGGGGGCCGCT
This sequence comes from Ambystoma mexicanum, assembly GCF_040938575.1. NCBI lineage: Eukaryota > Metazoa > Chordata > Amphibia > Caudata > Ambystomatidae > Ambystoma > Ambystoma mexicanum. The sequence goes on along the minus strand of NC_090936.1, from coordinate 1,069,846,422 downwards.
AATGCACGGCGGCCGTTCTGCTGGCCTGGACCTACGCACATCAGGTTGGAGGTGGGGACCCACGACATAGCCCCCGCATTAAGTGAGCAGACTGTTCAGACTTCCATTGGGCCAGAGGATGCCAGTCTCTCGCCCCATGCCAGGGGCAATATACTATAGTACCTGGGTTGCACCCTGATTCAGTGCTGTGATCACAGATTAAGGGACCAGGTGGACTGGTGGCGCAGAGTGTCCCGCCTGGGTCATCCATACGTGGAAAGCGCACCATTTAAGGAGACCACGTATACTCTGTTTCTGAATATAGGGTTTCTCAACTCCAAATGCGCCACAACACAGTGGACGGGTGGGGTGCACGCCGTACTTGCCACTGGCACTGGGCATTATCCTGAGGAGATGAACGCATACCAAACCCAGAACTTGGCAATAGACCACAGAAGGGCTCCTGTAGGGAAACATTGGAATACTAAACCTCAGTAGCTGGCGGAGCCCACATAAGCACCTACAGCTCGGCCTTTACAGTACAAAGTCTGACATAACCCTGGCACTTTTATTTCACTACGGCTGAACTATACAAGCCTGATCTGGGCGGTAGGAGGGATCACCTTCAGTGTGCATGTGCATACTACGCTCCACCCGAGACTGTTCTATAATTTCATTATAGAGAACAGAGGGACGTGGGAGAACACAAGCCACTCGACCCACCATATGGGCCGCCACCAAAAGAAAGGGGCGAGCTCCAAAAAGACAGGTCCAATGAACTCCTTCACCAGATCCCAGCCTCATGGGTCCACCACACCACCAACAAAGCCAATGGACAGCCAGCTGGAATCCCCGATGGACGAGAGAGTGGACCGATTAATGTCAATGATCCAGAATGGCTTCCTTGCGGTCAATAGCAAATTGGAGGATATTGTGGTGACAATCGGCTCCCTGAATGCAACGGTCGACAAGGAGAGCACACGCATCACTGAGGCAGAAAACAGGATCAGCACCAATGAGGATTCGATGATACAACACAGCCGTGACATCGCGCAGCTGAAAGGGGACCTCCAAAAAACTCTGAACAAGTGCGAAGACCTTGAATCACGGTCCAGAAGAAATAACATCCGCCTAGTCGGGGTGGCTGAAACCTTTGGCAAGGGGTCCATGGAACGCCAAGTGGAAACCCTCCTGAAAACCCTTCTGGGCCCTGACTCATTCTCAGACCATTGCCTTGTGGAACGTGCCCACCGCACCCTTGCATCGCCTCCCAGACCTGGGGCACCACCCCGTATGATAATATCCCATCTCCTCAACTATAGGGACAAAGATGTTATCCTGTATCCAGAGAGAAAGGCACTTTACTCTGAGAACAGCAGAATACATATATATCCAGATTTTTCGCCAAATGTGCAAACACTGAGAAGGTCCTATGAACCAGTTAAGAGACAATTGAGACTACTTCAGATTCCCTAGGCGCTCATCTTCCCAGCAAAAATGAGAATCCAACACGCAGAGCACATTTCTTCGAAAATCCTACGGAGGCCATCTCGTACGTCGAGGCCTCCATCCCGCTGCCCCCCCCAGACCAGGTAATGCGCCAGAATTCGCCACCCCAACCTGTGGGGGAATTAGACGACCCTGCTGGCTAACAGGCATCCAATCACACTGCACTGGTAATAAAGTTAAAACACGAGGGCGGCGAGGTGGCCCTGATCACTACTTGTTTGAAGTAGGGCCGTTAGCCCCCTTGGTTGGCAGCCATGTGAGTACAGCTTACACCCCCAGGAGACCTCCCAAGTTATGGTTAAAGGGATACATCATCATGTTGGGGTTGGGGTTGATGATGCGGGTGAGGGTGGGGGCGCAATTGAGAAAGGGCTACCCCTGGCACTATGCCAGGACTGTTTGGGGAAGTTATAAAGTTAAAATAAGAGAGCTGTTTTACAGCGGGGAACCCGCACTATGCAAAAATGTGGCAACGCAACAGGCACACAGGCAATTCGAAATACAACTATGACACAGGCTAGCAAAGGCTTAATATTAAACTGCTATCCTGGAATATCCGAGGGCTTAACCCAGTTAAAGCCAGGAAGATTGCAGCATATATTGCGCACCATAACCCCCACATTCTTTTCATACAAGAAACGCATGCATTGGGTAGTGTTAACACCAAATTCCTGCCATGATGGGGCCCACACAGATACCAATTCGGACTACTCAGCTCAATCTAGGGGAGTATTGACACTCATACATGCCAAGCTGTGTTTTAAATATCACTTTAGTAAGATAGACCCACAAGGTAGATATGTACTGGTGTGGGGGGAGATAGCGGGGCGCCAGATAGTGCTAATTAACACATATGGACCCAACGTAGACGACCCGCAATTCTATTGTACAATACTTGATATGATGTTCACATCGGGGGCGGCACAGATAATCTGGGGAGGAGAGTTTAACACAATATTCGACCAATCCCTAGATCGCTCGTCAACCACTCCTAGGGCTCCATCCAAGGCCGCACTGGTTCTGAAACAATTGATGGAACAGACAGATACTATAGATGCATGGCGTACATTACATCCGTATGAGAGGAAATGTACCTTCTATTCGACCATCCATGATTCCCACTCGCACATAGATTACTGGCTTATCAGTTTGTCCCTAGCTGGAACGGTTTCTGGTTGCGAAATACACCCCCGCACCCTCTCAGATCACTCACTGATAACACTCAACATCAACCTGGGCAACACTCCACCTCTGGCCAGAAGATGGAGGATGCCCCCCACAATCCTGAGAGACCCCCATATTTGTGAAGCCCTACATACAGAAATCGGGAAATTTCTGAAACTAAATGAAGGATCAGTGAGCACCTATGCTACCCTGTGGGAGGCATTCAAGGTCTGGATCCGGGGAACCATCCTGTGCAAGTCCACAGGTATCCTGAGGTCTGTGCGAAGGGAACTGGGCATAGCCGAAGCCAAAATAGACTTGTTACAAACTGAATATAGCGTTGCACTTAATAAGGAAACCCTGTCGAAAATCCACATTATAATAAAGGAATTCAACGAGTTGGCCAATAGGGAAGTCCTATACATGTCTGCCCCAGCTAAAGCCTGCAGATACGGGGAAAGCAATAAGGCGGGTAAATTCCTGGCCAATATGCTCAAAGTCGATAGACATCACAACCCGATCTCCAGCATACAGACAGCGGTTGGGGTAACGGTTAATAAAGAACAAGACATTAACTCCACATTCGCCAACTTCTACTCCTCTTTATACTCTAATCATGATGTGAAACCCAGGGAAGACACAATCAGGTACCTAGATGACTTAGACCTCCCAACATTAACCCCTGAGACACGCAGCATACTCGATCAACCTATCACAGTTGAGGAACTTACCGCAGCTATTAAATCTTTATCCGCTGGTCGAGCCCCTGATTCAGATGACTTAGGCTCCGAACTATATATAATAATTTCAGGACGAATTAGCCCCTTTACTATTGAAAGTGGGAAGAGGCTATGGACCGAGGAGTCCTCCTGGAGTCAATGCACGAAGCAATCATTACGGTCCTCCTGAAACCTCGTAAACCGGCACAAGACATGGCCTCCTACAGACCCCTTTCCTTAATAAACACTGATGCGAAGATTTTCGCTAAAGTACTAGCCACCAGACTCCTGCCGTACATGCCAATCCTGGTACACCCAGACCAGGCTGGCTTTATCCCAACGAGATCCACAGCCCTGAACTTAACGCGCCTGTTTGGCGTAATGGCACAGATCGATCTGACGGCAAAGGTGGCGGTTGTGGCATTAGAGGCCGAAAAGGCCTTTGATTCCGTTTCCTGGACATACCTCTTTCTGGTGCTCGAGCGGTTCGGTCTCGGTCAATACATTAAATGTGTACGGCTTTTATATACTCAGCCATCTGCCAGAGTTCTAACCAATAATACCTTATCCTCCACATTCTTGTTACATAGGGGAACTCGACAGGGATGTCCCTTTTCACCCATCCTGTTTGCACTCACCATAGAACCTATGGCTGAATATATCCGTAAGAATCACTCACATAGAGCTCTCAGGATGACTGGTCCCCCACAGATCATATCACTATACGCGGGCGATACCCTACTGTATGTCCGAAACCCATAGGAGAATGTGCAACACATAATGTCAGACATACACGCGTTTTCAGATTACTCAGGATATAAAATCAACGTCCTGAAGTCCGAAATATTCCCTTTTGACCTGGAATACTGGAGACCTATCCGAAATAAGGGGTTTTAAGCCCGCTCCTACTCAGGTACGCTACTTGGGAATTATGGTAACCAGGGTTAAACAAACGCTATATACACAAAATCACAGCAAACTATTGTTAAACCTGATGACCAAGTTCCAGTTGTGGACTAATCTTCCGCTATCCCTATACGGCCGAGTGGCACTACTTAAAATGGTGGTTCTGCCTACACTTCTATACTATTTCAACAACATCCCGATCTGGCCCGGTAAGTCCTTTTTTTACAAAACTCAAGTCACTTACCTCCTCCTTTATCTGGAATGGGAAGACGGCTAGTCTAGGGTGGGCTAAGATGGTGGAACCATTTTCACAGGGCGGTATTGCTGCTCCTGACTTTGAACTATATTATTTAACGACACAGGCACAATTTGCGAAGCACTGGTTCAACCCTAAGGACACAGCTCCACACATACTCCTTGAAAAACACGCCGCCCGTCCCAACGACATACGTTACGTTATTTTCAACTCTACCTACAAAGACACCTGCCCATTCGACCCGGTGCATACCACCATACATGCCTGGGCCAGGATTTATAAGAGGGTTGGTCTGGAGACTCCATACGACCCAGAGGTTCCCTTGTGGAATTTTCCCAGCATCGCCCCAACATTTGACAAGGCCCTTCAGCAATCATGGGACCCTAGTAGGCTCTTCAAGATGCGGGACATGTTCCCGGATGTCACTTTCTGCGAACGTATGGACTTTATTGATGCGGTGGGGCGGCGGGGGGCAGCTTAAACGCTTTCAGTTCCACCGAATGAGGGCTGCTTTCGCCACTAGATGGCCAACATTTCCACTAGATCCCCAGACGCATGAATGTATTAGAGCCGTGGTATCCGCAGATAGTCATGGCAAGGGGGTCTCGATGCTATACACCCTGGTGCAGGCACATTCCATTTCATGTTATACAATTAAAGAGAACTGGGAGCGCGATACAGGCACCCAGATCGACGACATTAGATGGTCCCACTATTGTCAACTCACCAAATCTGTTTCAATGAATTCTGGGCTCAGACTGATACAATTCAAAATCTTAAATCAATTGCACTATTCCCTGGCCAAACTTGTCAAATTTGTAGAAAACTGTACAGGATCCTGTCCTAAATGTAATGCACCAGATGCTGGAACGTACCATATGTATTGGTCATGTCCCTTGATTGTGGAATTCTGGCGGGAGGAGGCGGGGCTCCTTGACGAAATCATGTCGATCCCGGCGACCCTGTCCCCCTTGAAGTATTTGTTTGGAGATATTGGTAAGGTGAAGGAAACCATGAGGCGCTATTTAATATTTCATGTATTGTTGCCAAACGATGCATCCTGAAATGTTGGAAATCCTCAACTAGACCAACTTGAGCTAATTTCCTGAAAGACTTATGTATGGTAAATGACGACGAGGAACTCTTTGTACTGTCGATCCCTACACCCTGTCGCCCCAAGGACACATGGACACTGTTGCGCCTCTATTTATGTAATTTGATGCCTGATGCCGATTTAACTCCTACATCCTCGCCTTGATTTATGGTACTTGCCTGACTGCTATGTATATGTGTGACAGAACTATGCTTAAACCACAATGTAATGTTTGTGTAAATGGTCTTGCTGTGAAGCTGCTCTCTTAATAAATAAAAGTAAAACAAAAATTTAAAAAGTACAGTGTTCTCCAATCAATTCTGAAAAAGTATTGTTACTTTTTTGTTTTGGTGAAATAAAACTGTGCCTCGCCTGTCCGGTGTTAAGCTGTTTGCCTTGCTTGTGCATTCCTTTTGCACGCTGAACAAAGTTATAATGGTACCCAAGGTTTCTAAGGAAGACGTCTTAATCCGGCAAGGTTTAGAAAGCAACCTTTGAGCACCTCAAGCCAAACATGTATGTCCACCTGCCTCGCACAATCCATCAAATAACAAGCTTTTGCTTGGCTGCTCTCCTCGTACTTACTCACCTATATTTACACATGTATTTAGAAAGACCCCCAAGCACAAAGAAGCTATGCAAATGGAAGAAGCTGCACTGTTATCAGACCTGGTGACAAACACCCTTCCAAGATGTCTGCGATCATAATTTACATAACACTATTTTCTTGTTAACCACTGATGGGATAACAATGTTTCTAGTAGGAGGTTTTTTCTCACACTTCTTAAGCACTTCGACTCTTTGTATTAGGAATTGGAGATTACTTGATATTTTGAAATGCCTGAAAGGTAACCACCGGGGTGGAGCAATTGTGGTTCTTGATGGACGCAACATGTGGGGTTTCGACATGTGCTCTACTCTGTGTGGATGATGGGGCTTGAGAAAAATGTACTCCGTCAGCAGAGAATAGAGGAGATGGTGAGGCATTCCTTGATGCAAGTTTCATCCCATGAACTCCTCTGCCAAGGGCCTCCAAGATGGCGCCTCCAGCTCTCTGTCTGATGTGACATGTGGAGTATGAGTCAAGTCCATGGAAATCCTCCATGTTTGGAAGCAGAGGGCAAGGGCTGCTAGTCATACAAGTCAAGCACCACTTGCCGTGGAACTTGTGATTGTTAGTTGTCCCCTCCCAAGATTATGAAGCTGACATCCCAGAAGATGCATGATGTCCTAAGAGGATAATACACACGGATTCCGAAAGGAATCCTTCTTTTATCCAAGACCCCACTCTTTTGAAAAGAACATTCCACCTCTTTGGATGTTAAGCTGTGGGGTTTGAGTTCTAAAATAGATTACGGCTAATTCAGCTCTAATTGCATCAGTCTCCAGTAGGGTCAACAACATTAAAACAAGAGTGGTTGTTATTGATGTTGCCTGCATCTACCTTCTGAAATTCTAAGAGCGTGCTGTTGCCTCAGTGGTGGACCTGCAGTCCAAGATGCAGAGGCTGTAGTATGTGACACTGAGGATGCTGGGCCGGGAGAGACAATAGTCCAATTATTGCAAGACTTTTGGGACTTGGAGTTTAAACCAGAGGCCTCCCCAGCTCCGCTTCAGATTTGTAGATTCCTTCTTCTTGCTAAAGATCCTGAGAGAAAACACTCAGAGGTGGTTGGGTACAGTCTTTGTGGAATTGCAGCATCCAGCACAATGAGAGAACCTGCTTGATTCGGAAAAAGGTTACTTTTTGAGGAAGAAAGATCTTGTTGTTCCCGGACATATGTTAACACAACTACCAAAAACGTCAGGAACTGCACTGCATTAAAAAAGATCTGTTAAAAAGAAGGGTTGGGGCTTCCTTGTGGAACCTAGCGAGGTTAGAAATCTTCCACGTGGGCAAAAAACGTGTGTTCATGCAGCTGGATCCATTTGGATGGTTTGGGGGCTTGAGGTTCTAAAGAGGAAAGCAGGATCCTGACACATGGTGCATGATGGTCGCGTTTATATGCTCTTTGTTGGGCTTTCCTAGGGTAGAACAGGATATACCACTGGGTTATTGGCCCCTTAAAAAGGGGTTGGGGAGGAGGTGGTCTGCCTTTGTTGGTTTTTTTTGTGTAATTTATTTTTTGGGTTTTATATACAGTAAGTGGATTGTTTGGCTGCGGTCTCCCGCCTTACCCTTTGCACACCCACCCCACGCCCTTCAGATGGCTTGCATGCATAGGGTATGTTAGAGGGTGAAGCTTTGCATGACAATCGGTGATGCATTAAAATGTTGGTTTAAAGCATTGTAGGTTTTCATACCATTATGTGATGAGTATAACACTGCTGTATATTTATTTATTTGCATTTTTATTTTGCATTTTTAAAGCGCTCACACAGCCCGCAAGCATCGAGGCGCTGTTACAGGAATTGTTTTTTTTTTGTAAAATACTATACTATATTTGACAGAGCTATACTCTTTGGAAACTCTAATAAACAGATTTGAACATGAAAAAGGGCAGCCTCCAGTGAACAGTGTCACAATACGCCTAGCAATCCAACCAGACATCATCAAAGGGACTTTCCTTTTTCCGTCTTAAATGGATCCCTATTGATGATAATGTGGGATTGTTAACATGGTGCCCCCTTTAAATATTTAGCTCTGGGGGAATGTTTGCCTAGGTAAACTCCCAAATTGCTCCGTTTCACGTTATGCTTTACTCTTTTAGTCTCACCAAAATGCCCGAAACCAATGTAGAGCTGCCTCAAAATTAAGTGTGTTCACTCTATGGGTATTCCATTCCTCATGTCGCTCCCCAAAAGTGAGAATTGTGTGGTACACTCTATTCTTGTGACGTTCATTCTGAAGGGAGTTCCCTATTTTCTGTACTGTTTACCGTGATATTAAGTAAAAACTTCATTAGTTAAAAAAAATAGGTGTGCCTTCCATTTGTGGAGGTGTGTTCCAATGAAGGGAAGGTTTAGTGTGCTGGAGGAGCTGCCAGTAATTTTAAGGAGGTGTGAGCAGTTTGATATTTACGCTATTTAAATGGGAAGAGAGCCTGGTCTGTTTAACACTCTTGATAACATTGAGAAGGTGTGGCCTCTTTGAGGAGGTGCAGATTATTTTAAGGATTTTTTGGGTTAGTTGAGGGGGTGTGAGCTATTTCAGTGATTAGGTAAGCAGATTCACAAATAATAAGGAATAAGTGAGTTGTGGGTGTTTTCTGAAGGACCATTGATTGGAGGTAGCTCTTGGGCCGACTGGCACTCAGTTCCAGACGGTTGGTACAAGGACAGAAGGTTGGTTTAACGAAAAGGAGAAAGGAGATGCAGTTGGGCTGTTGCAGACATAGTTGATTCTCATACTTTAAAAATTCATCAAGGGGCTCTCCACATTGCCCCTAATATGGCAGACCCCGGCCTGTGTGCAGATAATAATGATCATTGTTATAAAAGCCAAACCATAAAACCAACTTTTAGGAGAATCTTTCAAGTTTTCATATTGAATTTATTTTAGTGTATTTATTGGAGATTAGTGTATGTTTTGAGAATGATACAGAGACTGCAAAGTGACCATGGCTCGATAGGTTTGGAACTTAAGTAACCAAATGGCACCAATTACAATCTGGTTAGACCAACATCTGATCTCGTGGTATCTAGCAGTAGGAGGACTATTAGATGGAATAAATTAGATGTATAAATGTACATTATTCTTGAAACCTTTTCAGATACCATTCCCTTTTTTTGCATTTTCTGAGGAGCTGAGGTCTAGGGAAAAGTAGAATTAGACCACATTTACCAATTATTTTGCAATTCCTTTGTTAGCAATGTAACCTTGACTGGTACTTCATCTCGTAATGATTATAACCATTGCAACATCTGGTTTGATTGTGACTGTAGAGAAGCCCAACAAGCTCTTAATATTGAACTTAAATAAATCACAGTAACAACAGACGCTTTTGCCATATTGTATCTTGTGGCCATCTGAAACTATTAGCTTTTAAAAAGGTGATGCCACCCCTAACGTGGTATGACCATTTTTGGGTCTCTGTGTGGTGTTTATATTGCCTCTGATTCTGCATTCGTCTCTTCATACAAACCACCACTACAATTTATTGAGACTGAAACGCTGAAAGCTCAGAAACCCTATAAAGCCTCTGGTGTAGATAAGTCATATTGGCTTTTTTTGCAGCAATGTCAAATTTTGGACCCTGTTCCTTACTAGGCTCTTTAATTATGTTAATGTACAGAGGAATGTCCCCAAGAGCTGGTCTATGGCTGAGATTATTCCCATTTTTGAAAGGGGAGAAAAAGCTTTACCTGGAAACTACCAACCCATCTCTCTAATTGATAACCATGCAAATGTATTTTGAGAAATTCTGCTAAATTGTCTTAAAGAATGGGTTGATAGTAATTATTTCATTTCCCCATTTCAACGGGCATTTGGGCAGAACTGAATCCTGATCGATCAGTGTTTCATTTTGTCTCTTATGCATATGTTTGTTACTGAGGGAAGATCCCATCTATTTATTTGTTTATACATTTTAAAACTGTGTTTGGTAGTTAAAACAAGCAGTGTTTGTCAAGTTTGTGTTTTTGCTCCACTACCCTTCCGGTTATGCAATAACTATTTAGATATCCTCAATTGAGAACTGAAATGTGACTCTCCTCCATTTGGTGGTACTAAGGTAGGCCTTCTTCATGCAATGTTGTATTTATATATCTCTGTGGGCTATTAAACAGTGTTAATAGCCCACTAGTTCCAATAGTTCTCCAATCAGTTTGTCAGGACTGCTCCCTTGTTGTCAATATGGATAAAAATGTTATTATACCTTGCCATACTCAAAACCCTATGAAGACCAGACTGCTTTATGATGGGGTACCAATTAAACAAGTCTTGTTTTTTTACTACCTCTGGGTCAGTTTCTCGGCTAAATGGTGCCTCATGAACGCAATCATCTGGCGTTTATGCCGTGTACTTGAGCAACTTTAGCTCTTACTAATAGATTCTCAGAAAAAGCAGTTCTACCACCAATAGAAGTATGTCAATCTCAGGCGTTCTGTTTTTCTATTTGGAGCAGATCTCGAGGGCTATGCTCATCTTTGCATTTTAGTGTAGACAAAAGGTATTCTTTGTTTTGATTCTGAAAAGTGCCCCTACAATTTTTTGGAAACATTGCACTTGCATGAAATGATTATTCAAGACTTATCTACAAACTTGACTAGACAGAGATGGAAATGACTAATCAATGTTAAATCATTCCTTGTTGATTTGGACCTAGCTTATATATGGAGTTTTGCGTCACCCATTTTAATATTGTACCGTTGCCAAATCATATGAACATTTAATGATTGGGTTTTGCGCATTTCCTCTCACAAAGATGGGTAATATTCTCTCACCCAATTATTTTATAATCTAAACTTCTTGAGGCCTACAATCCTATTTTAACTGTGTTGCTGAGCCTATGGGTAATATTCTCTCACCCAATTATTTTATAATCTAAACTTCTTGAGGCGTACAATCCTATTTTAACTGTGTTGCTGACCCTAAGAAGAGAATGTTGAAAGCTGAATTCAGATTAAACATCATTCTTTTGGCTAATCTTACTGTGAAATGGAAATGGAAACCAATCTGACAAATGCCCCGTTGTAAAAATCTTGTTGAAGATGTGAAGCATTTTCTTTTGGAGTGCCCGCTCTATTGGAAAATAAGGAAGCAATACCTTTTGCACTCTGTCATTGTAAACAGGATATTATCTTCAATGAGCGCTTTCTTTTTTTGAATTAGGCTTGTCGACTGGCGCAGTATCAGGAGTTTCAAATTACCTTAACTCGGCATGGGCCTTTAGATCTAGTCACCCTGAAGTGACGTCTTGATTTTACCATATATTTAATTATATTAAGATTTTTTTTAATAGAATTTCTATTTAATAATTTTTCTTGCCAGATATGTATTTTAACCTGACAACTAGAAAACCAGTAGTCAGTTGCTGAGCTAATTTTGTTCTGTTTTCTTGCATGTTAGTTCGAACAACATTTTATTACAGTAAAACTCATCTAATCTATTTCTCTAGAGGATTAGTTGTTACTGTTTTTCAGGTTGGTGAATTCTGTTGCCATATTGTTTTAGAAATGTGATATTTCTAAATAAACGTTAACTGGGCTTAAAAGGGGAAATGGAAATTAAATATGTTAAAATTGACCTTAGGTTGCAGGGTGGGAGAATGGAGTGGACAATTAACAAGTGAGCGCAACACGCCACTCTTAGGACAAAGCACAGTGCTGTCAGACCACTGCAGTGTGGGGATTGGCAGAATATAACTATTAAAATAACATATACTTCTGAGGTAATTTGGGCAATTGCTGTAAATGGATTTGTGGACATGGCAGATCTGCTCAAACTGCATTTAATCCCTTATAAGAATCCAGGGGTAGGACATAAGGCAGAGGTTCATATGTTAATGAGTTGGCCATGTGGGATAACAAGGGTGGTGTGGGTTTGGCTAGCTTAGTGCTTCTAAATGGAATTGATGGGGAGATCACCATGTAGATCAATTGCAATAGTTACATGAAATTGACAGGTAATTGGCATTGATGCTAGTGCTCAAGTCTTTTACTAGTTGACTGCGTCAAAGTGAGTGAACAAAATCCTGCAGCCAATGTTTGCGTGAGACATGGGTCTGGTGTCACTGTTAGTATTATTTTGCAATGCATATTAATTTGGAAATAGGTTTGATTTTATAATACGTTAGGCAAAACAAACACCAACATCAGCAGTGTACCTGGTGTTTCATTCTTTTTCGGGAATTGCAATAGTCCAAGCATGATCAAATGGTGGCACTTATGATTGCCATCTTTGCAGTGAGTAACAAGATGGGAAGGCATGTTTATGGCCTTTATTTATAAAGTCCCAGTATTTTCAATGTGTGACGCTGTGGAGGGTGTAAGGAAAGGCTTGGTATCATTAATGAAGACCGACACAAATGAGACACAGTTCAAGGGTGTTTATAGGACTTCAATGGGTTGGTTGAACGCGTATCTAACCCTAAATCTAAGGATGGGAGCAAGCTACAACCATCAAATAATACTAACACAGTCTTAGTAGAGTCTCTGTCAAAATAAATAGTGCCTATACTAAAAAACAATTGCCAATTCTTACCACTAATAACAAATGGTGTCGGAAAATGATGTATGCAAAAGAAAAGTATTCAAGAAACAATATGTCAGGCTAATGGCTTTCCTTCCCCACATTTTCAGCACGGGACAAAGGGGCACACTCAAGCTTCGCACACACTTTGGCTTCTCTAGCACAAGGATGCAGTTCAGAACATAGCTATCTGTGTCTTCTGCGCCAAAGTCTCTTTTCCAATAAAAGTCTCTTATTCACAGAATGCCTGAAGTAACAAATGCTAGAGTTCCTTTCTTGTCAGGATTTTCACATTCACAAATTCTTTGGGTGTCTTACTCCTTCAGTCGAGTTCAGGCCCCTTTTCATCAGTTCATAAGGATCTCCCTCAGTCGGGCTCAGACTGCTTTTCACCAGTTTACAACGAAAACAACCGTCAAGGACCTTTGAATTTGCTTTAGCTCAACCTCAGCATGACCACCTATAACCTCACTGTTAAATATAGGCTTCCCTCTGCTGGGCTCGAGGCTTTCAGCCACAATTTGGTTGTGCCTCTCTGGCACCAATGGGGTTTTGATTTGTGTATAGTTCTTCTTTTCCAAACTTCAATCTCAACTCCCCCTCATCGAGATATATACTTAATTTTTCATAGTTCACAACTCAGTTTTTCAAAAAGGCATTATACTTTTAGCCCAACCACTCTGTTACTTTTAACCTTTTCACAACCTCGCCTTTTGCTTTTCATTTATACTTTCTCTCTGTATACTTTTAATAGTTCATACTTCTTGGTTGTGATTTCACTTTTTCTTTCAAGAATTTTAGCTGATTCATTTTCAGCACTGCAAGTCCCAGCATGCTTCATTCACCATAGGTTTTTCACACTTGAATGTTTATGCAATCACTTTCAATGGTTCCATGTGTTAAAATCGCAGCAAAAATGGCCGTGGACACAAAATATTGTGGCAAAAAGACTGTGATCTTGCCGCCGCAATCCATGTAAAGGATGCGAGGGACACACCTGCAACCCTTGGACCATTATACCATTTAAGAGGACCGAAGGACACCCCAGCAACCCCCAATCCCCTTAAATAGTGTAATGGGGTACACCTTTAACGGGTCAAACCACAGCATTTTTGCCACAATTTTTTGTACAGTTGACATTTTTGCCACGATTTTTACTGCATACCCTTTCAATGGGGTTTCTTTGTTTAGACTCGCACTGAAAGCGTCCCAGTGTTTCTGGTTTCTCTGAAAGTTACCGGTGCTTGTGCTTGAAATGAGCGCGTACTTCTCGGTGCTCCTCCTTCGCCTCTGGTCTTAGTCTGTTTGCCCCTTTTGCATTCCGGCGTTCCCGCAATGCCTGAGGAGAGTGAGCACACGCTTGGGATGTCAAAGAAGTGATTTTCTCCAGCCCCGCTTCCCGCTGTACTGGCTCTGCACCACAGAGGTTCTGCTCCAGCGCCCCTCTTTAGAGTAGACCCTCTCACATCAGGGCTCCATGATTTGGCACCTTCTTAACAGCCCGGCTTCCTGCAGCTCCCACCAGCGCTTCGCCTTGCAGCATTGAAGCTTGTAGCTTCTGCCTCCACTGCTGCTTTGTGCTTCTCCTTCTGGACGGCGTCCACAGCTTCCTTTAAGTGCTCCACTTTTTATACTGGCTAGGAGGTTTAATTGGGGATAGGTGCGAGTAGTTGTCTAGCTCAGCCGCACTCTGACTGACCTTATTAATGAACCAAGATGGAGATTGCCCATAGGAACTCGTGGTGCATTGGTCCCTATGGGTAATCTTCATTGTTCTTGTTTGCCTCTTCCTCATCCCATTGGTTTTAAGAAACAGTAGTGGGGGACAATTATGGGAGTTGTAGTTATCAGGAGGGATTATAGAAAAACCCTGGGCCCTCCTCTCAGGGTAAATGGGGTGAGTGTATGAGGTTGGTTTTAATTTCCTGGGATGTTTTTTCCTTCTTGTTAAAGAAATATACTGGGGTATGAGGGAATTTGACAGTATCCTATAGAAACTGAAGGGGTGTTGGTTAGGGGTTCACCGAAAAATGGGGAAATACTGTGTCTTTCCCTTTGATGTTTCTAGCCATTCCCTAAGGTTCTGGGAAGTGAAATGCCCTCTGGTGTTTCACAAGCGTGAGAGGGGAGTTCGAGCAAGTGTGTTGCAGATGGTGGCTGAGGTCCTGAAGAGTTTCAAGAGAGGAGGTGGGATTTCCCAGGTTGTGGTTCCAAGGGATGGGGGTTTTGGGGATAATAGGAGGATTTGTTTGGAAAGGAGTTTGATTTTGAATTTTGTTATGTTGAGGCTGTGCTATTTTTCACACTCCAATGAAACAGGAGATCCCATAATGGATGTCACCAGCAACCTGGTCCAGTTGAAACTAGATATTGAGATGATCAGCATCACATTCAAATTGAAGGCTGATGACATTTATTGAGGTAGTGAAGGCCTTGGCATACATGTGCACAAACAAAAGTGAGTGGGAGGCCCCTACAGGAACCACAGGGAGTCTGATTTTGAAACCGTTTTCTTTGGGTTGTAAGCCAATTCCAAACTTTGACGCAGAAGTTTGAGTTGAGTACTTCTGTCCCTTTAGCTGTACATAGGAAGAACTTCAAAGCTGATGAGCACTAAAACAAAATGAATTATCTGTGCGGATATCAGTTTGCAATCTCTAAATAATGCATGCAAATCCAGGTAGAGACACTAATTACTTCAACTAAATATACTCATCAATGTGTCCTTTGTTGTTCCTGGAGTGTATTTTCTTTTTTTTTTAATGGAGTTGTCATGTATGTGAGACAATGAAACATTTATCTGCCCATGACCTATCTTCTCTTCCGAGCTATATTGCTCCCGATACATCCTTATGGATTGAGGTGGCTCACAAAACTGAAAAAAGACCTAATGAAATTCCACCGCTCTTGCACTATGTCGTCTGCTGCTGTATAGCGGTGGCCAGAATCTGGCACTCTGCAAGGGTTGGGGGCAGTGGGGGCAAAGGTGGAGACTACAGTGGTTTTACCTTGTTTTACCCAGGGATATTGGTGAAGAGATAGTGAATGCATAGTGAAAGGACCTCTAAAAAGGGACCCTTTGTATTGATGTTTGAAAGGACAACCTACATGTTTACTCTTTCTGTGCATCACACACACTTTAATGTGCCTATACTTATTAAAGTGACTTTTCTTCCCTTAGGTTCATTCAGGAGATTGAGCATGCCATGGGGCCTGGCCCGGCCAAGGCCTGCCCTCTCAGAGAGTTTCTCACCGTCTACATCAAGAACATCTTCCTCAGCCAGGTCCTGGCAGAGATCAACAAGGAGATCGAGGGGGCGACCAAGGTGTCTGACCCCCTTAAGATCTTGGCCAACGCAGACACTATGAAGACGTTGGCAGTGCAGCGACCACTCCTGCAGGTACTGTGAACATGTGCAGCAAAATGACTCCAAACAGATCACCAGCCATTGTTAATCCAAAATGCAACAGATTGTCAATCCAAACGTGCAAACCTACAGAATGTTTCCCAAAGACCAAACAAATGCATCTATAGGCAATCAGTGTCCCCTGATTATTTAGCATGAATATGGCGAGCAGAAGGATATCTATGCATCATAAAACAAGATTTGTCCTTGAAGTAGTTAAGTTTTTCATATTTCTTACCTGTTATGCAAATATCTGACCTTCTGTTACAGGCGATAACTGCATGTCATAATTTGTTTACAATATTCTTTGATCGCTCTTCCCTGACAGGCATACAAATGATCAGTCTCTATCCTGAAGGCTCACACCCCCTTGCGGGTACACATCTTTCATTTTTAACTCTGCTCCCCCTGAAAATGTATTGGTTTATCGTAGTTCTTTGGTTTATATTTATTTATATAATGGCGCGATTTCATATCCTCGTTCTGAATCCTGCATTTAAACAATCACTTGTACGGTCTTGTGGTAATACTAGTAAAAGGCCTGGTTATGTCACCTGGTAAAGCATTAACATGATTGGACCTCACTGGAGTAGCATAGTTGATTTCTCTTTGACCTTGCACAATTATTTTTTAGTCTCATGGGATAGCCCCAAGATAAACAATGTGTATCAATTTAAGTGGATTCTGGCGATCGGTTCAGAGATCCTAAGAGATTTGTGATTTGCTCGCATATGGTTACCCCAAGATGTGTAGATTAAATTAATTGAAGTGGATTGTGCTAGTATGTATACATAGTACATTTACAATTCTCTTGGGTTCTCTGGATAACTTATAACTGCACATAAAGTGTGATTAAATGCATTTAAATTCTTTTTTTTAAAGTGGCATGAATTCCAAATTGTATACTTCAGAATTTTAAGCATTACTGTAGCAAATGGCCATACAATGGCATCATTGACACAGATCTACACAATTACTTTATTTAATAAATACAGGTTTGGGTGGTTTAAAAGCTATTCTTCTACCTTTTTGTTTTACATTTTGATTTCATGGGTAGAAACACCTTATTTACGTATGTAGATGATTTGGAGGTCTTAAGCTGCTGGCCAACATTGATGGAGCACAGATTATCTGGCACTACATTAAACAGAATGGTCTATTAACCGCCATCTGTCATTGCTGGATTATCAAATGCTGGATAACAAAATTTCGGGGCTAGATAACAGAGGTTCCAAATAACAGAATGCCGGTAGACTACCTGGAAGGACCGGAAGCTCCGTTATAAAAAGTTTTTCTATATTTATAGGCTCTCTACTACTCGTAATACGGACATTCGGTTATCTGGCATATTTGGTTATCAAGCTCCATTGGATCTGCATTGGTTCCATCTTACAAACTTTTCACTCTATATCGTCTGAAGTGTGGAATATGGAAATTATGTTTTGGGGTTCTGAGTCTGACTCTGTCTAGTGGATGGTGACCTACAATTATTGTAATGCAATTCGCCCAGGGGTCAAGTTCTACAAATCAAAGTGGGGGGGACTCATCAATAAACGCAATGTAATGCGATATTGCCATAAATTAGCATATCACGGTGAAATATGCACATTTCATTAAATTAGCTTTGTAACCACCCAAATTGCACAGGATGAATGGCCTTTACCTTTCATAAAATCAACACACACAAAACCAAGAGAGGATATTTTCTTATAATGGTGTTTTTGAAAACATCAAACGGTGTGCATGTTTTAAACTCCAAGAACCAATAGAAATGTTTTCCCTGGAACTTGCCATACCGAAATGGGACATTTCACCTTTAGTTTATTTTTCATCAGGTTATAT
This sequence comes from Ambystoma mexicanum, assembly GCF_040938575.1. Lineage (NCBI taxonomy): Eukaryota > Metazoa > Chordata > Amphibia > Caudata > Ambystomatidae > Ambystoma > Ambystoma mexicanum. Next base: position 1,069,828,415 of record NC_090936.1, on the reverse strand, counting down.
AGTGCAGTGGTGAAGTGTACGGCTTCCAAGCCTGATGGCTGCGGATCGATCCCTGAGGTCAGCTTTAATTCATAAATTCAAAGAGGACATTCACTGTTTCTCATTTTAGCTGGGTGGGGGACTGAAAGAAGTGGGTGTAGTCTGTCCACCCACGTGTACCCTCGAATTGAGGCCTGATTTCGCCACTCTTCTCCCAACTTTTTCCACGGGTTGAAGGAGTTATAAAGTATAGGTTTTCCTATCTTCGCACCCAGGAAAAACCGATTGACCTATCACAGTCTGCCTTTCCCGGGTGCCATTATGCTTTCACCGCCGCACCTGCCGGGATTTACCGGGGTGCAGGTAGTTTTCTTTTTTTGTCGGACAGGAGATCATCTCCGCGCAAGCCCATCTACCGTTGAAGAAAATTGCAGCCACCATAAAATGGAAAATGGACTAGGTCCCTTTTTGAATGACGGCAGCCATTTTGGGGTATGTTTTGTAAGATCACCTAGTGCCTTTTCCAATTTATGGTGGTGGCCATTTTTTCTTTTTTTTCTTTGACGGAAGATGGGATCGCGCTGAGCTGATCTCCTGTCAGACAAAAAACAATATCTGCACCCCAGTAAATCCCAGAGTGCAAATAGCTTTCACGCCCCGGCAGTGGGCAGACATGAGCTTTAACAGCCCGCAGCTCATGACCGCCCTCACCCCTGCCGCAATGTGAAAGTATATGTGAACACTTGCCCAAACATTTCTTCACTCCAGAGCTAGAATTGTTGGTTCATCTATTAAGCAGTGTCCGATATGTAGAGCATTGCTAGTGCCCAAGAGTCTTGCCACACAACACTGTTTCAATGTTGGGATATTTCTGGGTTTGAGCATATAACCGACACCTTGAACAATTTGTACTGGTTACCTGTAATTGCCGGCATCTGACTTGCTTTGGCCATCATAGGCGCCCAGTGCATGGGGGGGACAAGAGGGACAAGAGTGCCATTTTGTAAATCCGATAGCAGATTGCTGCAAAGACAGCCCAGCACGTTAGGTGACTGTTGCTTATATGTTCTTTTTTTCCAGTTCATGCTGCAAAATGTGCTGTAAAATGTGTTCTTTCAATCTGATCATGGCTACTTCTGCATCACTTCGATCGATGTGGGATTTATTCTCCTGTAGGAAAAATCAGAAGTTGGAGCCTATGCCGACTACAGTGGTGCACACAGTTTTACATGGTAGTAGTGCTCGCTATTTACATTCTAATCTTGTCTGTGGAGGTTATAGTAATAAAGAATGAAATATCGATGAGTACACTTCATTTAAGCAAGGGTTGTACATCAGGAATCGGTAAGCCTGACTTCTTTCATGTGTGGTACCAGGATTGTGAACTTGGTCACACCTGTGACCTTGTATATGTTTATGGGTCACTTGTCACTCCCCCCAGTAACCTCCCCAGCCCCCCCCCCCCCCGCGCCAACGATGTGTTACTTCAGCATTCCTTCAGTTTGGCTTTCTTTTTGTAAGTGTTCACTCAGTCTTTATTTTAAATTCTTGTATTTATTGTAAAGCATGACGTAACGTGAGAATGGTAAGCATCTCAAAGAAGGGAGGACATGACAAAGGAGAACATTATGGCGAGGCAAGGGGTTCTGAAGCAACCAGAGAGAGATGATGGAGTAATAAGTAAACTAGGCTGGAAGACCTAGACAAGCGCACATAGTTGCCTATTTATGGCGAGTTTGATGGTAGCAGCTAGTATGAGCGAAAGAAGAGATCTGAAGTGAAGAGCCTTAGATGATGTCATTTGGGAAGAAAATACAAAACTGACGAAGTATAGTGTAAAGGAAATTGAATGCTTTTTGGCCCAAATTGAAGTTTTCCTGCGTGTGAGATATCTTTTTAGAGGGGTCCTGCTCTTTTTTTTTTTTTAGCAGAAAACCCGAGCTCCCACCCATTACGTCACCTGCCAGGTTGTTGTGAGCCAAATGTTCCTTGAATTGTATTGACACACCTGCCCCGCGCTGTTTTGAACCAGTCATTCTGTCACTCTTCCAAGGACACATACCCCATTTGTCTTTACAGGCTATTGCTTCGTCTCCTCCTAAAGATTTGTTGCTTGCATATAGCAGTTATTGAGCGTTGGGGGACGTACAAAGGCCAGTTAAGGGCCAGCCAGCCCAAGCCCATGTCGGCTATTTGCATAGCCTATTCATCAAGTGCTCAGCATTGGCTACATAGTGGATGCCATTGAGGCCGGTTCTTCTCATGTAGAGTCAAGCCTCTGTTACTCCTGTGGTTTGTCTGCTGCCTCTTGCTGCATTCGTCCCTTGCCTCCTCGTGCCATATGTCAAAGATTTTATTGTCCATGACCTCCGATTGCAGTAAGTCGATATCTCCTGAGGCCAGCTTTGATCTCTCTAGATGCACTCATCCCTTGCTTACTGTGGCCTTTGGTGAATGATGCAATGTGTCTGCAAACACCGGATTCATTGGTTCCCTGCCTCCTCAGGACTCATGTCAATGATTTGATTGTCCCTGACCTCTCTTTGCAATCTGTGTCAGTTTCCTGGGGCCCCCTTTCTCTTATACGACTTGTCCGTGATCTCTTTAGATGCACTCATCTCAAGCTTCTGAGGCCTTTTGTCACTGATGTAACATGTCTGTGACCGCCAGATGCATCCATGCATCCTAAGGCCACATGTTTCTAGTGTGAACTGTCTGTGATTGCTAGATACACTCAACCCATGGTTTTTGAGGCCTAGGGTCACTCATGTGGCTTGTCTTTGACATTTAGATAAATCCATTTACTGCTTCCTAAAGTCTTATATATCAATGATGTGACTTCTCCATGACCTCTGTCTCCATTGCTGTCATGTGCTGCCTGAGGTCTTATGTCACTGATGTGCCTTGTCTGTAATAGTCAACATAATTCTTTCAAAGCCTCCTTGGGCCATGTGTCACAGATGTAACATTTTCATGACCTTGTGCTTGTAAATAAAGAACGTCATTCTGCGAGGCCATGGAAGTTAAATGAATGCTAAACTTTTTTTTTTCATGTTTGATATCTATCTCTGCTTTTTCATTGTCTTTTGCCTTAATACGCTTCAGTATCAAAATAAGGAGCATGTATGCATCTCATCTACATCAACATTTTTCCTCTTATGTTACATACATATATTTTCAACCTGCCTAAATCTTTCTATCGTAATATAAATGCTTACAAAATGAAGCAAAATATTTTGCGATGCTCACTTTACTCATATGTCCCGTCCTATTTCCTCATCCTACCAGAACCTTTGTCAGCGAAAAATTGAGCTTCCCCTTTAAATTTAGTATAAAGCAGGGGGCGCTGTTGAGCAGCCTAGAAAATGGCTGCTTAAACTTTGAGTTCCGTACCTGCCCGCCTAGATCCGACGAATATCGGCGCTCATCCTTAACATTCCACGATAATACTGCCACGATTCATCGGCTAACACTCTCCTTTCTGGGGGCCCGAAGCTTGGAAGAAAATCGGTGTTTGGAACCAGTGCAGGGGTCGCCAGAGCCCGCGGCGGCTTACGTCCTCCATTCCGGCCCTCCACGTTGCTGTCTCGCGGCTGCCTGCGACATCCCCCAACTGGAGGCGCTGCCTCGCTTGCTGCCCATGCGCCATCAACCACAGACACCCTGAGGCGCTTCCTCGTCGAGAAGATCTGCTCTTCCGCTGGTGCCTGCGGAGCCAAGACCTTGTGTGCTCCACCGCCCCGGCCGTGGACATATATCGGGGCGGCCGGCGCTGCTGCTCCGGCGGTGGCAGGGACCAGACAACGAGGCCGCTCAATTCCTACTGCCGTGGGTCGGACTGGCCCCTCCCGCTCCGATACACATAGGCGGCCCCTCTGGCCTGGAGGTGCGGTGACCTAATGGTGCTGCGCCGCACCGTACAATCCTGCGGCATCCCTGTGGACCTGTTGACACCACACAGCGGAGGCTACTCTTCTCCCCCCCCCGGCATCCCTGACACTTGAGCGGCGAAATCTACGGCCGCGGGGCGTTGGCGGTGCCCCCCCCCATGGCTCTCGACAGTCACGGGCCCAAGGCCCCTCCAAGGATCTGCCGGTGCAGGCCCCCTGCGGTGGGCCTAGATTTGAAACACTAGGCCATCAACGCGCCCCTCTGCTGGGGGTCCGCGGCACTACCTGCGACCAGCCGCCGCCCCTACACCTCATCGAACTCGGACCCTGGTTTGCCTCAGTGAGGGGAACGCTGCCCTCTAGGGGCGCAGTCCTACGCGGGCGGACATACGGGTCTAGCCACCCCAAAGGCTATAAGGTGGGTGCTGAAGGCTCCGTTATAACCCTCTGCTTCATCCTGGTGGGGCCCTTTACCCACCCCTCTACTTGCAGTTTGCCCAATGAGCCTGGATACGAACAAAGCGACACTGCCTACATAGAAACCCTCCTGGCTCCCCCCCAGCTTTCGCTACTCGCCTGGCTTGTGGCCGCCATGGACCATCTGCTCGAACCTACTACTGTATAACTCCCTTGGCCACCCGCTGGGCGGCAACCCGCGTGGCCTCCAGTTATGGTCCTGAATAGGCATTGCCCGTGACCCCACCACCCCCATGGGCCCTGCATGTCCATGTGCTGAGAATTCCCGTTGAGGTTCTGGGGCTCACGGGGTGCCATTAAAGGAGAAAGCATCCTACCCTATCAACGTGCACGGCTGAGATCAGTGCCACCCCTTCAAGCATCTGACGGCTCAATACCCAGCGAGCCCACGTATACTCTAATGCAACACTAGCCACACTGGGCGCGCCTAACACCCCCCAGCTCGCTCCACCTTTGGTCCACAGATCCCTTGACACCAGTGCCCGCCCATGGGTTGCCCATTCCCAACCAGTCGGGGCAAACATCTGTACAACCGAGCTCATTTTTCTACACGCTGTAACCACGAGCCAACTGCCGCCCCCACCCCGGGCCTCCTGATCTACGATCCCCACCAAACCTGACAGACTGGGAGCTGCTCCTTATCACAATAATGCCCAACAGAATGCGGGGTACCAGCAAAGTCGGTGCCATAGATAAGTTCACCAAGGCGATTCCCAGAGAGGACCAAGCGTCCTCCTCCACACTACAGGATGATGTAGATACCCTACCGGACACCCGTCAGCCTGACTTGTCTGCAATGATGGAGTCCATGGCCAAAAACTTCACAGCCTGCCATGAAAAATTGGACGATATTAATGCGAATGTTGCCTCCGTAAGAGCTAAACTCGACCAACATGGGGCCAGGATCACCGAGACGGAGCAAAGAATAGGAACTAATGAGGACAATGTCCACAGCCTGCAAAACACAGTCACAGAGCTCGTCCGCGACATGAAGCAGGTCAAGGCCAAGTGCGATGACCTCGAATCTAGGTCGCGAAGAAATAACATTTGCATTGTGGGGGTACCTGAATCGGCGCTGAAGGGGAGGATGGAACTCGCAGTCGAACAACTCCTCAAAGACCTCCTAGATAATCCTGAGCTGTCACCATTTTTCACGGTAGAAAGAGCACACCGCTCACTGGCACGCCGGCCTAAGCCTGGAGATTTCCCCAGGCCAATAATCGCAAAATTGTTAAGCTACAAAGACAGAGACCTTATACTTCGCCTGGCCAGAGAGAAAGGGGAACTGATGCTTGACTCACAAATCATTAGGATCTTCCCCGACTTCTCAGTAGGGGTGCAGATGGAGCGACGCCAATTTGGAGGTGTAAAAAAAATGCTAAGAGACAGGAAAATTGAATACGCGATGCTCTTCCCTGCCCACCTCAAATTCACTCACCGTAACAAACTGTACTTTTTCACTGTCCCGGACGAGGCAGTTAAATTCATCGAGGCACAAATCCCCCTAGTGGATCCCCCAGAGGATCCAACGGATGACTATTAAAATCTGGGCTCCCAAGCCTTAACGGTAGCCCTTCCAAGCCGTGGCCAATTTACAAACCGCTCCCCGGTGGGCCAACTTGTCCCCCTTTCCCTGCGCTATCCTGGGCCTAATACAGCCCCTGCATCAACATCTCAGGAACACTGCCTGCGGAAGGGATACATCCCCAGTTGGCCTGTTCACAACTACATTAATTGGGCCTGAACTTTGAAAACCAAGCCTCACTGTTTGAAGCCGGTTTATGGCACTATTTGTTTTGATCTCGCTTCCTAATAATATGTTTGCTTCACTGTAACCTAAGTTTAATCAAGCCGTTTTGAAGATTTATCATCATAATATGCATTAATACTGTGGGTCAGACGGCAGTGGCAGCCCCTACTGCAGCTGCAATGCCTCTTAAGGCGGGGTGTTTATGTTTGAGCCCCTGTTGGGGTACGGCTCAAGCGTGGCCAAGTTGGGGAAGGCACGCTGTTGGTCACTCCGGGGGTGGGTACTATCACACTGCTAGTTTGGAATGGGCAGTGAGGGTGGGGGGGTGGTGAAGTTGGGGATTGTTTCACGAAAATCGGCAGAACGGTTACGACTGGCCTTGAAGAGAGGCGTGCGTGCGCCACCGCTATATGTATGATTGTAGTCAGAGATGGAACCTTTGTTTGGGATGTTCCATAAATTGTCACCATGGCTATCAAAATGATGACATGGAACGTTCGGGGTTGAACAAACTTCACGAAGTCCCGTAGGATTACTGCATATGCACAAAGACATGGGATCAAGGTACTCCTTTTGCAGGAAACTCACACACTCAAACTCCTATCATCAAACCTGGCGCAGACCTGGGGCCCCAATAGATTCTATACTCAATACTCTACTCAGTCCAGTGGAGTCTTGATTCTTATATTCACAAATCGGTTAAATTCACGCTCCACACAGCCCACATCGATACAGACGGCAGATATGTGATCCTCCATTGCACTCTGGATAACGAGGAATGCTTGATAGCCAACTCATATGGCCCCAACACTGATTCCCCCGAATTCATAGATGTTGTAACTGATATCCTAGCAAGATATGTAGAAGTCCCTATTATATGGGGGGGGGTATGAATTTTATACTTGACAATGTCCTGGATAGAACAACCACCTCACGCAGGGTCACCTCCCGTGCTGCCAAACAACTTCATACACACATGGATTCCCTAAACTTACACGATGTATGGAGAACGTTCCATCCCCAGGAAAGGGACTACACTTTCCACTCAACAGTACACAATAGTTCTTCAAGAATTGATATGTTCCTACTGTCGGGGTGCTAGGTAGGCAAGGTGACGAATGTTAAGATCCTTGCACGGACGCTCTCCGATCACTCTCCTGTATTGCTACAGATCCAGCTGGGTAGGACCCTCTCCCCTCGACCCCCCCCCCTGGCGCTTTAAATCTAATGCGCTGTCCGACATTATCTTTAAAGCTGAGATCCTATCTGATATAAACGTTTTTTTAAAAAATAACAATACACAGGACACCACCGAGGGGACCCGTTGGGAGGCATTTAAGGTATATATCAGTGGGATGTGCATCTCAAGGGAGGCCGGGGTTTTCAAGTCCATAAGGCAGGCCCTAACCAATTCTGAAACGAAGCTTAAAGCACTGGAACGGGAACATGCTTCTGCACCAGCCCCGGCAACTCTAGCAAAAATCAGAGCGGAACTAGAAATATTTGAATCTCATGCCCTGAGTGAGGTATGATACTATGCTTGCCCAGTGGCCGCCCGAAGGTATGGTGAGGGGGACAGACCTGGGAGGACCCTGGCTAAACTAGTTCGTGCAGAGAGGGGCAGAACCCAAATAGATAGCATTCTTGATGAACAGGGCTCACGACACTGGTCTGACCAAACCATCATTGACACCTTCGCTAGTCTTTATGCCACTCTATATGGCCTTCAGCCAGAACACACAGCCCAGGACCTGGACGACCTGCTAGAAAACATCCCTATGAGTCTCATTTCCCAAATTACTAAGGAACAACTAGATGCCCCGTTCACCTTGGATGAGATAGTCCGGGTAATTTCAGACATTTGCAAGAACAAGGCCCCCGGTCCAGACGGACTCACATCTGAGTTCTACCAGGAGCATGTTGCCATTCTGGCTCCTGTACTATATGGGGTCTGGGCCGAATCACTACGATTAACCACTCTCCCTCCCTCCTTTAAGAGAAGCCCTGATCACCGTCCTCCCCAAACCGGTTAAGCCCCCAGACGAATGCGGTTCCTATAGGCCCTTATCGCTTATCAATACGGACACAAAGATGTTTGCTAAAATAATAGCGAACAGGTTCCTTCCATTCATGCCCCATCTAGTCCACGCAGACCAAAACGGATTTGTTCCCGGCCGCTCTACAGCACTTAATATCCGCCGTATATTCAATGTGATGACCAGAATTGACCCAGACGCGGACGCAGTGGCAGTCGCACTAGACGCCCAGAAGGCGTTTGACATGGTCTCATGGCAATACCTACGGGCCGTGCTGGGGAAAATGGGTGTTGGAACAAATATGATCGCCTACATAAAACTCCTGTATACAGGACCTATGGCCAGGGTGCTGGTCAACTACAATGTCTCCTCACCATTCGCGCTACATAGGGGAACCCGCCAGGGATGTCCGTTCTCCCCTATCCTTTTTGCGCTCGCCATTGAGCCTATGGTGGACCATGTCAGGAATAGGCACACCCTTAAAGGTATTCGTCTACAGGACGCACCGGAAATCATCTCACTGTATGCTGATGATGTGCTTCTATATGTTAGAAACCCCTCCACATATCTAGACCTAATCATCCGAGACATAACTAAAATTGGCACGTACTCTGGCTTCACCATCAACTATTCTAAATCAGAAATATTCCCTCTCACTGTGGCGACCCTACAACCATCATGTGAATACCCCCTACACTGGTCCCCAGGTGGCATCAGATACCTCGCGTGCAAGTATCGCTAACCAGAGCCTCTTTACTGGCGGATAACTACGAGACTGCGGTACAGCTCATTGAATCCAGAATGCTCAAATGGCACAATCTTCCACTGTCCCTTGCGGGCAGGCTATCCCTAATAAAAATGATCGTGGTTCCCAAGCTCCTCTATATCTTTGCTAATGTTCCTGTGTGGCCCAGGATGCACTATTTTAAGAGGCTCCACTCGGCGTGTGCCCAATTTCTCTGGCATTCTGGAGCCGTCCGCAAGAAGTGGCAACATATGACCTTGCCCTACGAAAAAGGTGGTTTCGCAGCCCCCGACCTAACATTGTACTGGATTGCGGCACAGGCCCAACATGCCACACACTGGTACGCGCACCTGAATCCGCCCCCACATGTCAAATTAGAGAAACTGGCGGGCGATGGGAACAACATCATGACCTTAGTATTACACCCTACATTCCAGACGGATGCCCCAGCAGACCCTGTGGCCACCACGATCAGAGCATGGAATAGCATTCTGGATTCGAAACAAGAGTATCGCCCGTACTACAAATGGCTTCCCATATGGCAATTCCCTGGGCTCTCCCCCCACACACGACCAGCACTTCCTCCGACACTGGGGAAACCTGGGCTACCGTGCACTAACTGACCTATATCCCGACGGTAAATGTATTACTCCTCTAACATGGCGGCCTGAACACTCCAACTCACCGCTGGAGCTACTACAATACTTCAGGCTAAGAGCGGCCGTCTGTGAAATATGGCCCTCCTACCCAGATGAGGCCCCAGACTCACAAGAACTCCAATACATATCAAATTCCATAGGAGGTAGGGGCATAATATCCTCCCTATACAAGATGCAGCTGGGTAAACTAGAGGACATATCCCCAAAACCACGGGAAGCTTGGGCCAGAGAGCTAGAAAGAGAAATCACTGGAGAGATGTGGAACAAAATGTGTGCGCACACGCGCAAGGTCTCTCTGAGCGCTAGATTCCGCTGCATACAATACAAACTCCTTAACAGACTGTATTACACACCACTCAGAATTGCGACATTTTCTTGCACCCCGACTCACACATGCCCGAAATGTACATCTGAAGATGCAGATCATATACATATGTTTTGGTCCTGTGCTGCACTGGGTACGTTTTGGCTGGATGTGACGGAAGTGCTCTCAGAGATAGTTGGGTCTCTGGTGGACCTTGACCCATTGGCCTTGTTGTTTGGGGTTTGGGCTGGGGAGGGTGCAAAAAAAATGTCAACATTCTTAAATGTGAGCACTATTGTTGCCAAAAGATGTATATTACAGTGCTGGAAGCGGCGCTCCCCCTCCTACTCTGGAGATGTGGCTGAAAGCCCTTACTTGGGTACAAACATGTGAAGAAGAGTATATTGGATCATTACCCATTCCATCTCGCCCCAAGAATGTGTGTACTGAATTCTGTAGCTATCTAAACAGCAGAGACGAGGTGGAATGGTGCTCCACCCCCCTGCCGGGGCAGCCAGACTCATCATAAGAACTGAACACCTCACTATCCCCCATGCTACGGTGCTTCTCCCTCCCCCAATCTGTGCTGCTTTGTATAGATCATGATGTAATGCCTAAACGCAATTTGTGATTCCTGTTTCTCTCTGTGAAAAATGTGCTGTACCTGTCCTAACCTTCTGCCAATAAACAAAAGTTTAAAAAAAAAAAGTTGTATAAAGTGCGGGGCGCCGATCCAGGTGTGACAACACCCCTCGAGGCCCCGCCCTCCGTCTCTCACCTCTGTCCCTTTTTCCGCACGGGCGTTGTCAGACCTGGCAGCTAGGCGCAGCAACTATATTAACTTTCTGCTTGCTCTCTGTTGTTTTGTTCAATTTTCTTCACCTCTCTTCAGTGCCTTGCCTCCCCCTGTGCATGTCGGCTGCAGGAGGATTCACGAGAGGTGCATCCTGTGACCGCTCGTCCCCAGCCTCAGACCCCCATGCGCTGTGTCTTGAGTGCCTGGGACCTGACCACCACCGGGACGCGTGCATGGTTTCAGCGCTCTTGGTCAACGGGCATTGAAGAATCGGTTGGTGTGTTGGAGGGTGATCTTCCACCCTTCTCCTCCAGCGCACCTTACAGACTTTGTCTCCAGGACCTCCCGTCAAGACAAGGTAGGCCCTTTGTTTAGATTGGCTCCTGAGCACAGAGACTCCTTCCCAGGGGTTGCCATGGTCAAGGGGTCCTTGGATTCAGGTTCTGGCAGGCCCAAGGCTGCTAAGGCTACCGGCTTACAAGCTGAGGAGCCCGGGGGCTCTTTCGGGTGTTTTGTGGGCTGAACCGAGGCTGTCAAGGCTACTGGTACCAAAACCAAGGGGCTCGGGGGCCCTATCGGGCTGTCCTCGGAAGGGCGATCAAGTTCATCCTCCTTATCGACTCCAAGGTGTAAAGGATCCTCAGGTTCTACTGCCAAGAGTCCGTCCTCGGCACAGTCCAGTGTGACACCGGCACAGGGCGATTCAACTACCAGCCAGCTGGCCGAGGGCTCAGTGCCTACCGGAGTGATCTGAGGTTGATGCTTCTGTTTCGGGTTTAGGGCCCAAGGTGTGTCCTCCCATAGCTATGCCAGCATGTGCCTCTGGGCATTTGCGCCCTTCCACACAGGGCATGGCTCAAGACCCCAAGATGGCAGATAGGTACGTGAAGGAGCCTGCTAGGCCGGCGGCCATCTTGGATTCGACTCTGCCTGTGCTCTCGCCCCTTCAATGAGCCTTGCAAGAATGTTCCAGTCCCCTTCCCTCTGGATGCTGCGGCGCACTGTATGGTACAGGTGGCTGGTCTCCTCAGGGGTACATCTACCCATCGCAGCCTTATGGCTACACGTCTCACGCGACTCGGGACTTCGATCAGGAGTGCATATCCAGCTCTTCAGAGAGCCAGCCCCCGAGCGACCCAGCGGCTTGCGAGGATCGCTTTTTTGAGCGCTAACTCCCCCTCCTCATGCATTCTCCACAGATGACTAGCTCCTCGAGGACACAGTGATGGAGGTGATACTGCAGGTTGTGCCTCCCCGGCCTCCTCCACTGGGCCCTCTGCCTGTTCCTCCAGCGCTGTTGGTGCCAGTGCCTGTCCCTCTCCCAGCTCAGGCCTTACGGGTTAATCCGACCTCTCCGCTGCCTCCTGTACCACCAATGCCACCCCCTCAACAACTGTTAAATCTGTTTTCGGCTCCGGACCTTGGGGGTACCCTGTTGGCACATGTGTTCAGGGCACAGACTCGCCTCAGTCTGTAAAAAATAAATAAAAGGGATTGGGTGACGATGGTGATGATGATGCCCAGGACACTGATCCCTCAGCATCTTTTGAGGCCTTTCATGATCACCTTCTGGCCCTTTGCGGAATTCTTGGGGGTCCCCCTGCCTGAGGAAGTCCCCCAGGAGTCGGGAGTGCTAGCAGAGGTTTTGGACAAGCGCACCACAATCCGTTCTGGCATCCCTCGCCTGAAAGATGTCCTGCAGGTGATGAGAAGGATCTGGGTGAAGCTCAGGGCCAACGCCCACATGAACAAGAAGTTGGACAGCAGGTTCAGGCTAATGGAGGGGGAGCCAGTCCTCCTGTACTCTCATCCTCATCCACACTTTTCGGTGATGGCTGCAGCCTCGCTCTATTCTAAGCCATCGTCTTTGTCCTCGTTAGCTACCTCCAGTTGTCCAGGTCCTTGAGTCTTTGGCAAAACAATGCTATGCCATATCAGGGCTGCATCTGCGGCAGGCCAATGCCAACGCCCTTTTAGCCATGGCTAACCAGAAGCTCTGGCAGGAGCTCGGGGAGTTTCTGCCCGACCTCCTCCTGGAGAGGCAAGCCTCTTTCAAGGCTGGTCTGGCGGATGCCCTGGCCGTTGCGCAGGACCACATGGAGTCTTCGGTCTCCCACACCGATGCAGCCAGCAAAGGGCTGTGCCTGGGAGTCGAGATGAGAAGGACAGCGTGGATGCATGCCACTAAATTTTCATCTGATGTGCAAGAGCATACCTTAGATCTTCCCTTCGAGGGTGTGAACCTCTTTCATTCGTTAGCCAATGATGAGTTGACAAAGAAGAAAACCTCCACACGAACCACTAGGTGCATGGCCTCCTTACATAGCCAGGGCAGAAGTCCTTCCCTCAGTCTCATGGCAGGACTGACTTCAATCCCTGCGCTTTCACCGGCTTCAAGGGGCTTCCGGACAGCGGTACGTGGAGGCCTGATGGGTCGCCCAGCCACAACAGGAAGAAGCAGCATTGTTTTCCACTCCCACTCCTCTGGCCCCACCTCAGACACCAAGAAGCAGTGACGTCACAGTCAGTGAGCACAGCTGACTCTCTTCCAGAACAGATTGAAGCGTTAATTCAGGAGTCCTTGGATCCTTTCTGTAGTCTCTTCACAGGTTTCAGTCTTCCTCTTCCTTTTCCTCTACCATCCTCCCCTCCTCTGTCAGGTAGGGTACTTGGCTCTTTTACGGGAGATCCTTTCTCTTCTGGAGATGCAGGCAGTGGAACGGTTCCTCAGTTAGACAGGGGCTCCGGTTACTACTCCAGGATTTCTGCGGTACTCAAGAACACAACCAGGCCTGCCTGAAGGGTAGTCCTCAACCTGTAATTTCTCAACCCGTCTTTACCGCTCAAATGCTTCAAGATGATTACTTTCTCGCTCGCACATAGCGGAATCCCTGTGTGCAGGGGACTGGATATGTTCCCTAGATCTCAAGGATGCATACCTTCATGTCCCCATTTACCAGCCGCATCAGATGTTTCTGCAGTTCACAATTATGTTGCACCACTTCCAGGACATGGTGCTGCCCTTTGGTCTCAATTCAGCCCCTCATTTGTTTACGAAACTGATAAATGTGGTGGCTGGTCTCCTCCGCCTGGAGGGCCATCACTTATACCAGTATCGGGAGGACTGGCTAGTTAGGGCCAGCTCTCTCATGGGGCGGTGCACTCCTGTCAACGGCTGGCGGACATTATGCACTAGCTGGGATTTTCCCCTCAATCGGAGCAAGTCGCAGCTGGCTCACGCCCAGGATCTGGTCTTCCTGGGAGTGCACTGGGACACTGTGGCACAGTGTGTGTGTTCCCCACGCCCGAGAGGCACCTCGCCCTCCGCAGGGCCGGTTGTGCACTTTCTGGCCAACTCGACAACCTCAGCATGGTGACTCCAGCACCTTCTGGGTCTGTTGGCATCTTGCGTGCTCACAACACACCCGCCTCAAGATGAGGCACCTCCAGCTCCACCTGGTTGCCAATTGGGACCAGGAAGCGGGGTCCCAGTCAGACAGGATCCCAATACCCCTGTTCCTCCTCCCGGATCTTCGCTGGTTGCTTTTGGACTGCAATGTGGCAGTGAGAACCCCTTTACCTGGCCGGAGCCCACTCTGGTGGTGACTGCAGACTCCTCTATTTCGGGTTGGACGGATACTGTGCAGGGCTACTCCATTCATGGGGCATATCAATCTGCTCAAGCTAAGGGCAGTGTGCCTGGCGCTCAAGGCTTTTCTGACCCTCATCGGGGGCATGGCAGTTCTGCTACGGATGGACAATTCCACCACAATGTTTTACCTGAACAAGCAGGGCGGCATCCGCCGCCCTCCTCCACTCCCCTCCTGTGCATGGAGGCGATTTCAATCTGGGAATGGGCTCTGACGGAGGGGATTTGGATTTCAGCCAACCTGCTGGTGAAGGCCCACCTCAAGGGTGTGTTTAGGCTTATATTCTAGTGCATTGGCTGCATCCGGTCAGGGATCTCAGTGTGGTTTTGGCAGCCTTGCAGCATAAGCCCTTTGAGCCAATGGCCTTGGCAGACATCCCACTGGTGAGACTGAAATCGGTACTGTTGGTGGCGCTCACCTCTATGCACAGGGTCAGCCAGCTACAGGTGTTGTCCTCGTGCAAGTCATTCACCACGTTTCATAGCGACAAGGCCATCCTACACACACAGTGGAATATTTTGCCTAAGGTGGTCTCTCCATTCCATTTCAACCAGGATTTCTCCAGCATGGAGTTTGGCATGGATTCACATGCTTGTATTCCCTGTCGTCACCCTGAGAATCCTTGGTAAAAGAAAAAACTATTTTCGCTTTTGCTTCAAAACTGTATTTCTCTCTAAACCAATCACTCTCCTCTGGGTCATACTGACCCCATTTAATGACAGTCCTCTCCCTAAACTCCACCCCTGGTGGCCTTCTTCATATTTTTACTGCACGCTTCAGTATTGGGAGTCCGCTTGGTGCTCTATGAGCTTTTTTTCCTAATATTTTGAGGTTTTGGTAAAATGTGAAAGTTTTGACCGATTTTTGAAGTTAACATTTGACCAGAGGTCAACTACCGGCAGCAGTGATCCGTTGTCGGTGAAGATCATACTTCATCGAAGATCTTTCATCGGATCAGAGAAGGACCAGGCCTTTTCACCTTGACTGAAGAGAAGAGATGCCTCTTGAAATTTTGTGCACAATGTGAACTAAGGAAATGTTTCGCAGAGGATTGACCCCCACGAATGTCTTTACTGCCTGCATCCAGACAATGAGGAAAGGTGCGAGGTCAGATGTGGTTTTTTGAAGAAGACCAAGAAGGACTTCTACAGTAGGCTGGCAGCATGATTAAAATCGGGTAAGGGCTTTGGCTCGGACTCTGGTCATAAGCACTCTTCTCCCAGGACCGGCCGGTCCAACAATTGAACTCCCTCAGATCAGAGTTCGATGTACTTTTGGGGACGCCACACGCGCTGTAGTCCTAAAGAAGGCAAGGCCGCAAGCCATGGATCCCACTGGGTTTGCCACTGGGTTCGCCGATGCTGTGGGTCTCAGCTTGGAAAGGACAAGGTTGCCATTACCGACGGCCGCACACTCAGGGGAAGTCCTTGACCCCTTCTAAACTCTGCTTGCCAGCGGACAAGGCGACGAAGGAGAAAGCCAAGGTGTGCCCTTAAGTCTCCACCGACGTCTCAACCAGCCAAGACAACACCATCCTCAACAGCGCCATCAATGGTCACATCGACGACTGCCGTTGCCAACCTGTCGAGGATGCAGTCAACTGTCTTGTCGACAACCACTACTTCTCCGAAAGGAGGGCAGACCACAAGGTGGTACCCACAGTGACAGCGATGGCTACTGCGTGGGTGTCCTTAATGGTATGGCATGAGTTAACTGCCATGGCCTCAGCAAAGACATTTGGAAAGGGGACAGCAGCTTCTACCTCTCAGGAGAGGGGAGGGAGTAGGCCTCAGACAGACGCTAGGAAGAGTACAGAACAGGAAGCTGAAGCAAGTGTGCCAGGGCACATTTATATTGGCTCAGATGATGGTGACAACCTGCCAGAGGGCTACTAGTTAGACCACGAAGGGGGCCAGGGACCGTTGTTGGAAGGGAGTTCTCTGCAGGGTGAACCTTATCGCATACCTCTCCAGAAGAGTCATACCAGCCCGGAGCCTCCCCTCTCATTCCTTCTACACCTCAACCTAGAGACGTTTCATTGGATGTTCTGACCACGCTGCACACGATGGTATCAGAAATTCAGCAAAGACTGCCACCCACACCCGGCCCTGCTATGTCTGGAAGTCTTCCAAGGCACCTTTCCAGAACTCCTTCTATGCGCAAACATAAGTCAAAGGACCCTGTGGGTCCGAGACGCCAACCGACACCACCACCACCTCCTCCAACTCTGGTGTTGACACTGACACGGGACCCTGTCACGCACACGGATACGGCGACTGACACTGACGAAGCCGATGAGTTTGTGCTAGTGGGCAGAGAGCCAGCAGGCGTGGATGACACGCACCGGGCCTCTCCACCAGATGAGGTCAGCTCCTTCCATTCAATGATGCCCAGGACCTCTGAACTTTTTCTACTGGTGCATGTGTAGACGAATAAAGGTTTCCTTTATCAACGTTGTAGTCCAGGTGGAGGACTATCATGTCCGTTCCTTTGTTGGACCATATCTGGGATGAAGGCCTAGCACTGTTGAAGAATCAGAGTTCTGCCCAAGTGGGACAGGCTCCGGAAGAAATGGAGTCCCGAAGAAGCTGGACGCTATGTGGAAGAGGATTATCTATACAGCTGCCATCACCATTAAGGCCTCTAATGCATTGGCCATTTTGTCACGCTGCGACTGGGAGTTCTGATGTAAGCTGTGCCCTATTTACTTTCTACCTGACGACAAGAGGACAGAAGCTCTTGAACTGTTCCAGAAGGGGAGGTGGCCTCGGACCACGCCATCACAGTGGTGGTGGACATCGCAGACACCAGATTCTGTCAGATGGGCAACAGAGTTTCTCTTTGTCAGTAGCGATGGCTGAAAGACACCAACTTCAGGCCGGAAGTTCAGTCGAAGGTATTAGACATGCCATTCGATGGAGAAAACCTGTTTGGCAAGACTGTCGACGCGTCTCTTCAATTAATCAAAATTGGCACTGAGACGGCACGTTTGCTGGGCACCCTGCTGCAACATCGGTTGTCCTTTCATTCCTCAAGGTGAAAACCTGGTGTGACAATGAGGCAAAATAGGCGGTTAAAGGGAAAGAAAATGTTGGTCTTTATTCAGATTTATCCAAATAATGCTGGTTAGCAAAATTCAATTCTTTTTCCAGAGTCCTTCTGGGTGTTCTTTTTGTGGAGCAAATGTTTTTCTGTGTTTTCTTGTAGGGTACGCTGTAAGGACCTCTGACAATCTTCTTCCATTTAGTCCTCATACGCCCAGGTGCTTCCTGTCGTTCCGGAATCCAGGTCTGCTCGGCTCTGCAAGGAGAACAAGAATGAGCCCCCATCTTCCAACTATCTGGCTCTTTATATAGGCAGGTAAGAATGGGCCAATCAGGGTCTACATCCTGTCTTGCAGCATAAAAACCCCCATAGGCCCCACCCCCTTTTCCTTGTGAGCCACCCTCCGTGTTCTTCCCTGACCCTGTTCCCCTGGATGTCCTGCTGCCGCTCAGGTAAGTGTCTGCTGTTTTGGTTGCCCCCATGTTCGGGCTGTGTATCCCCAGTAATAGAACTCCCCCTGTGGGTCTGTGTCTTTGCTGAAGCGGATCGGCTTCCTCCAGTCCGCTGGTTTCACGGGACACGTGGTTGGTGTCCTGCTCGCGGTTGCAATACACACGGACCGCGTCTCCATGCGGAGACTGAGCTTCTTCCATCCGGCGGCCGGTTGTAGTCAGTTCCTCATCGCGGCTACAGTTTCCTTCCTCCCTCCCGCTGGTCGTCATTGCTGCTCTGACAAGGCGAGTCTTCCCCGGCTGGACTCGGCGCTCTGCTTCTCGCTCCGAGAACTTGGGCCGGCTACCCTTCCGTCTTGCCGTCAGTGTCACTCTGGCGAGGTGGGACCTTTCCGGCTGGACATAGCTCTCTGTATCTCGGCCCGTGGAGTCAGGGTTTTCGTCCTCACGAGGAAGTTTCGGTAACCTCGTCTCTGCGGGCTGACCCATGGTTGGCGGTTCGGGGTTCTTACCAAGCACTGATGTTGTGCTCTCCCACTCATTTAGATCTTCTGTTCGGGGTAGGTTGGGTTTGCCTGTGTGTTCCCACCACTCGCCTATCATACAGGTCTCGTTTGATTCTTTTTCCAGCCCGTAGGTCTCCCTTCCATATTCCTGGGTTGTGTGGTCCCCCATGTCTGGGTCATTACACTTGGCAGGTCCTCTAAGGGCTACACCATCCCTATTGGCAGCGGAGGAAAGTGCCAAGCAGCCCACAGGGCAGGGGCCAGCACATAAACAGGCCTGATCCCGCCATGGATTCGGGCCCCCACTCGTGCACCCCAGTGGGAAGCCGGCTGGCGAGGTTCATCAGCACGTGGAGGACCATCACCACCGACAGATGGGTGCTGGATGCTCTCGGATAGGGGCACACCTCGGAGTTCCAACGCAGGTGTCCTTGTATTCCCCCTGTAGCTTGACAAGAGCAGCATGTGGTGCAGCTACTACAGGAGGTCCAAGCCATGCTAAAAAAGGGGGCGATAGAACTTGTTCCCCAGCACCTCTGGGGTGTGCTTCAGATACTTTCCGATCTGAAAGAAGACAGGAGGGTGAAGGCCGATCCTGGACCTGCGATGCCTGAAGTCCTACATGAAGTCCCAGAAATTCAGGATTGTCACTTTGCAGCACATGCTCGGCCAACTTGAGGAAAACGACTTCCTGGTGTCTCTGGACCTGGAGGACGCCTGCTTCCACATCCCCATCCATTGGAAGCACCGCAAATTCCTGCGGTTCATGGTCCAGGGGTGGCACTATCAGATCAAGGCACTTCCCTTCGGCCTGAAATCGGCCCCAAGGGTCTTCACAAAGTGTTTGCCTATGGTGTTGCATCTTCATCTTGAGGCATCCAAGTCTACCCTTACCTGGACGTTTGGCTAGTTTGATGCTGCTCCCATCCTCTGTTGACCCAGCACACAGCGAGGACCGTGCGTCTGCTGACGTATCTGGGGTTCTCCATAAATTATCCAAAGTTCTGCTTGGAGCCAGCGCAGAATGCTCTGTTCCTGGGGGCACGACTCAACACGTTAACTTGCCTGGCGGCTCCCTCGGAAGAGAGGGTGATAGCCATCCTAGCGATGGTGCAGCACCTGTTGGTGCGGACGGCTACTGTGCGAGCCGTCAAGTCGCTGTTGGGATTTCCTCCTGAATCAAGCTCATCCTCCTTTGTAAACTACAGATGAGGCCTCTCCAGGAGTTTCTGAATGCAAGATGGCTGTAAGTCTCAGGGTCCTGGACGGACAATATCACCCTCTACGAGGAGTTCCGACAAGCAATGCAGTGGTGGGGCGTGCACCCTCATCTCCCGCAATGGGCCCCATTCCAAGTCCCTCCTTACCAGGAGACAATCTCCACAGATGCTTCTCTGGGGGTTTTGGTAGCGCATACCGGACACCGGACAGTTGTACGCCAGAGGCCTCTGGCTGCGAGAAGAAAAGACCCTGCACATCAACGTCCTAGAGCTTTGGGCTGTCTTCTGGGCACTCAAGTCTTTTCTGCCATCAGTGAGGGGGCAAGGTGGTGAGGATCTTCACGGACAACACCTCCACCATGCTATACATCCAGAAGCAGGGCACGACACTCTCTCCGGATCTTTCGAGGGAGGCCCAGTATCTGTGGCACTGGGCCATTCGACAGGACATATTTCTCGTCCCCTTTCACCTGGTGGGCACCAAGAACGCCATTGCAGACTCCCTCAGCAGGGAACTACGTTATTGCCACGAGTGAGAGTTTTGCCAGGACCAGGTGGCTCTTCTATTCCACGGATGGGGTCATCCCCAGATCAACCTTTTCGCAATGGCGACGAATTATAAGCGTCATAGGTTCGCCAGCAGGTTTCCACAGCCGAGGAGAATGGGCGACGCATTCTCGTTCCTTTGGGAGGGGCTTTTCCTATATGCTTTTCCTCCATTCCCACTACGAGTGATCAACATACTGAGTGTCAATGCAGGATGGTACTCGTCGCCCCGGCGTGGCCGCAACAAATCTGGTATCCCGACCTGCTATGTCTATTATACTTTACCTGCAAAGTGGGAGGACATCCTGGCCAAGGCCAGGGCCTCTTCAATGTTGATGCCATAAGTGGAAATGTTTCTCCGTGTGGTGCCGGGTTCGGGAGATTACCCCTCTACATGTCACAGACCCACAGCTCTTAGCATACCTGCTTTCCTTGGCTAAGGCTAGAATGGCTCATGCCTCTATCAAAGTGCACCTGGCCACCATATCCCATTACACCAGGGCACCAAGTAGGCCTTCTCTGTGGTCGCACAGACTCATCAAGGAGTTCCGCAAAGGACTCTTCAGGACTTTTCCGCTGGTGAAGTCTCCTGCCCTGGCTTGGGAGCTGAATGTGTTTTTGACTAAGCTCATGGGGGCTCCTTTTGAGCTGATGTATCGGGCACTTCTCAAGTTTCTATCCTGGAAGCCGGCTTTCCTCGTGGCGATCCCCTCGACAAGGTGGGTTGGGAGATGAAGGCCCTGTTGTGCAAGCAGCCATAATTATACTTCCATACTTCAATGGTAGTACTACGTACACACGCCACCTTTATGCCAAAGGTGCCGTCGGAGTTCCTCCTCAACGAGCCTTTGGTGTTGCCTGTCTTATTTCCGAATCCATCATCGCCAGCGGAGAGGGCCTTGCATTTGCTGGTTCTTGCTCATGCCTTGAAGTTTTACATGACATGCACGAAGAACTTTCCTAAGACGTCCCAGCTGTTTGTCAATTTTGGACCTGTGACTCAGGGAAGGGCCTTGTTGAAGGCATCCATCTCCAGGTGGCTCTCCGCCTGCATCATGCACTGTCATCGATCGGCCGGGCTGGGCGAAGGGCTCACTACTACAGCAGAGCCATTGCAGCAACAACCGCATTTCTCTCTGGTGTGCTTCTGCAGGGCTGCTACATGAAGGTCTACACACATCTTCATGAGGTTCTGCTGCATCGACAGGGGTTCCAGGGAGGAGTCTGAGGTCGCCAAGCGGTGCTACACAACCTGTTCACTTGCGGTGAGTCTGTTCCAGGGGTAAGTGTTTATTTCTTCTTTTTAGCCTTGCCACCTCCCGCGGTTGTATACATGTGTTTGTGTAATCGTTATTCATGAGCATTTGAATCCATGCCAGACCCCATGCAGGAGAAGGTTTAAGTTACTTACCTGTAACTATTGTTCTCCAGCATGGGTCTGGCATAGATTCACATGGGAACCCTCCCTCTTTCCCCTCTGTGGCTCTTTTTGGTTCATACTGCCACTTTACGTGCTTACCAATTCTGAAGATGGCCACCCGAGGTGGAGCTTCGGTAGAGGACCTTCATTGGATGGTGGCAGTATTACACAGAGGACAGTGATTGGTTTAGAGGAGAAATAGTTTTCAAGCAAAAGTTAAACTCTTTTACCGAGGATTCCTAGCCTGACGACGGGGAAAATGAGCATGTGTATCCATGCCAGACCCATGCTGGAGACCAACAGTTACAGGTAAGTGACTTAAACCGTCTGCCTGACGGTGTTCTGTCCGAACCTGCAGTCCGAGGCAGAAAGGGCTCTACATTCCTTGGACCTCAAGTGATCCTTCAGCAAGTGTGAGGCATTGTTCATTACTTTCGGGGGCTCGTCTCCTGGCACCCAACCTTACAAAGCTTCTATTGCCTGTTGGATGGTCCAGGCCATTTCGGTGGCATATACGGCCATAGGCAAACTAGTTCCTGAGGGGATTCATGCCCATGTGGTCAGAGCTAAAGCCACGGCCGTTGCGTTTTAGAAACATGCTTCTTGGGATGTTATCAGCAGGGTGAATACTATGGCCACTCCATCAGCCTTCTCTAAGCACTCTTCCCTGGATACCAGCTGCAGGCGCAATGCCGAGTTCGTCAGGTGGTTCTGAAGAACATTTTCGCTTCGTCCTAGATATGAGGCAAGTTGTCACGGCTCCACCCTATGGTCTTGTTCGGTGGAATCATCCATAAGGATGGAGGAAAGTGACGGGACATATTAGTAAAGTTACACACTGTAGTGACTAGAGTACACATAGTCCATAGTCCCCTTTCCTCCATACTTCCCACCCACCTTCCCCTGCTTGTTGCCAAGTGCTAATATATTCAGTATAGCTAGGTATTTAAGCGTCTGATGTGTTAAAAGGGGACTGAGGTGAGGCACTGG
The DNA here is from genome assembly GCF_040938575.1 of Ambystoma mexicanum. Classification (NCBI taxonomy): domain Eukaryota; kingdom Metazoa; phylum Chordata; class Amphibia; order Caudata; family Ambystomatidae; genus Ambystoma; species Ambystoma mexicanum. The sequence goes on along the minus strand of NC_090936.1, from coordinate 1,069,805,950 downwards.
AGGGTGGGGCCTTGAGGGGGGGCGCATTCCCACGCCTTCGGCCGCGCCCCCACATGCTATTCTAAATTTAAAGGGGTAGCTCAAGTTTTCTCTGGCAAAGGTTCTTCTACCAGCCCCACTTTGGGGGATGCCCACAAGGATGGATGAAAGAGGACTATATACTATGAATACTCTAGTCACCACATAAATAACTTTAATTTATTCATAAACGTGTGCAGCTAGAGGCAGGTCAAAAATGAACCGAACACAGAACCAAAATTAAAAAGTGATGGATGTAAAGTTTGAATTAATCACAACCACTGCATTACTCGAGGTGGCCTGCAGATCATCTTTAGCCTGTATGTGCCATTAGAGACGGGGACTAGTTATGCACAAATCATTCCAGGTCCTGACACCAAGAGAAGCAGTCCAGCTCAGACTGCTAGGGCATACGACCTCTCCATAGGAACAGAAACCGATCCTGAGACAGGTTTTGGCCTTGTTGGGCTTTATTGGTGAGGTGCCCCTTAGTCTCTTGAAGAGCCATGTTTTAGGACGTCAGCACTTCCCTTTGGTATCCTTGTGAGCAGTACATTCCTAATAGTGTGCATGTTTGGATGCAGCTCTGATAGCTGGGAAACCTTTGAGAACTCGAAGCACAAGCGTGGTGCAGTGTTCTGCTCATACCCCACCTCCCTGACAGAGTATACCTTAATGCAGCTGCCAGCCCTGACTTTGGTCGCCAACAAAGAAACTCACTGGTCTTGCAGTAGCAGGAGTTTGCCCTCTTTTTAAGGATGCTCCTTTTTAGTTCAGGACATATTGTTTGATGCTGAGTGGGTTATTGAATGGTGCCAGTGCTTTAAGTGGGTCTCAGAATCGAGTAGGGGGCTTTAGTTAGGGGGCGTGGCCTAAGTACGGGTGGCTCAATCAAACCCCCCCTTACTTAGGCCACACACCCTAACTAGAGCTGCACCCTATGGGGGTGTGGGGCCTGGCAAATGATTGGCTCTGCATCGGCGCCAAGCAAGAGAGCTGGGGTGCACTGATATTATACCTTTGGTGCGCCCAGCCCCTCCTTTGTGTTCCAAATCACAGGCTCCCAGTCCCGCTGGCAGGCTGACTTTGGGGGGGACGGATTCTGTGATTTAGGAACAAAAGGAGGAGCCAGGAGCACCAAAGGTATAATATCAGAGCACCCCAGCTCTCATTTTTTTTAAAAAATGTTATAATCAATTTTTTCTGTTTTATGCCAACAAAAAAGAAAAACATTACATTGATGCAATAAAGGTAGTTGGTTAACACAAAACCAACGCCAAAACAGGCAGATTCCCAGAGCAATTTTCTGCTCCCTCTCAGCCCTCCGCCCACCCGTTCCCACCTTCTGTCCTCCCCCCTGATTAACCTCTTAAAATCTGCTCCTCTCCTCCCCACCCTGTCTCCTCCTGTTGCTGCCTTCTCTATTACCCTGCTACCCCTCTGAGTACCATTTCTAGCACATCTTCTGAAATTTCGTCAAGGGCTCTATAGTGATCCACACCATCCTTCCATTTTGACACTGAAGGAACCTCAGCGGCCCCCCATATCGTGGCCTGGTCCCTTTTCGCCACCACCAGTCCCTCGTAAATGAAGTTTGTATCCCCTCCAGTGCTCAATTCCTCACCAAAGGTATGCAACAAGGCTATCTTGGGGATTCACAGTATCTCCTTCCCCACTGTCCGGGATTGTGCCATCAACACTTTTTCCCAGCATGCCTTAATCTGTGTACATCTCCTTTTGTTTAAGAGATTAGCTAACACCCAGCAGGAAGCTCTTTCATTCAATGAGCCGCAGATTTAAAGGCTACCTGTGGGAGTCAATGACCCCCCCCCCCCCCCCCCCACTGAGCCCTTTAACCATGCAGCTCCTTGAGGGAAAGGGCTGCCTGCAGTGGATTAACTCCTCTCCCTAAGAAGCAGGAGAGCTGGGGTGCCCAGGCTCTCCTTTTGTTCCTTAATGAGAGGAGCCGATGGCCAGTAGGCAGCCCATTTAGCAGAAGAGCCGCAGATGGTTAAAGAGCTGCCTGCAGGTGTCTGTGCTTCTGATTAGGAAAAAGGAGAGCCATCACTACTTTTCCTAATCAGAAGCACACCTGCAGGCAGCCCTTTATTCATGTACTTCTCTTTGGTTAAATGGGCTGCCTGCTTATGGTTGGCTTCTCTGGGGCTAGTCTGGGGAATGCCCTTGCTTGGGGGTCCTTTTTGCAGACTAGCCCTTGTTAGCCCCAGTCCACTTAAAGCCCTGAATGGTACTGATGGCAACTGTAGTCAACCACCAACAGACCACACCTCTTTACCCCCCTACACTCTTCCATCTCTTGGACGAAATGGAAGGTTTCATATGCCAGAAGGGCTTGCAATGTTTTGGGTCAATAGGTGGAATAGAACCTCGGGACAATTAAATTCAAATCCGAACTTGAGCAAATTCAGAATGGTGCATGATCCTGGGAAATCACAATGTACCCTCGAGTTAACACCTTTGTCTGACAGATTTGGAAGCTCTTCGAACACGGATAACCCTCATACTGAATGTTTTATATAAACTGGGCATGTACCTACTCAGCAGGTAGGGGCTGTAGTACAATAGGTGTGGAACAGCCGCTCCATGTGATGGGAACGCCTCTATAGTTTATACATTTTCCGTCACTCAAAACCCATGCATTCATGTTTATATTTCCAGATTTCTTGTAATAATTGTCTCGACCTCATTTGGAAAAGCGAGCAGTCGCTTCCGCTGCCCTTTGCTCCACGGGTCATGGAATGCCGGGTGCCCAGCTGCCCGCCGTTTGAGGACTCGTTGGGAGATAATTATGCAGTTGCCTGTACTCATTACTTCACGCTGCGCTCAAGCACTGCCAGGGAACATTTACTGTTTTGCCGGGAAAGCATGCCCAGAGGCAGGTCCAGATCGTCTCCATCGTATTGAATTAGGGAGATGAGCGATCAGTGGCAGACAGTGCAGCATCTTATTAATTGCACAAACCCCTACTCGGTGGCTGTGCTTTGAGGGTGGGTGTCTAAAACGAACACCCAAGTTCATCCTCTCGGATTCCAGTCGAGGGCACCAGTGCATTGTGAAGAGTGTTGGGTGGAGTAGTTCACTGTGTAGTGAAGCTAATAAACAGGTCGTTGTGCCAAGCAAGAGTAGATCTGGAGACCGAGTAGTGTTTGTTAATTTAATGAACACCTCTAGGGTAATGGTAGTTTGAAGCGGCACGGCCCTCTTTACCGGTCATGAAGTTGTATGTATTGAAGTAAAGTGCTAGCAAAGGACCCTTAAACCACTAGCACACACGTTCTCCTGTGAGGCATTGTAAATTTGCTGTCTCTTACAACTCATTCTGAAAACCTCCCACCACTGTCTTGCGGCTATCTTGGCAGTTTATCTGTACTATGCCTCAAGTTTCTGTGGTGCAGAGCAACACTTGGGGTCAATGATGGGATGCAGTCCATGCAAGAGGATCCTAGATTTAGTGATGAGGGCAGTCTTGAGTTTTCATTCTTGATTAAACAATACCACTCCAACTGTGAGACAATCTAGTGAATAGTTTCAACAAAAACAAATGACAGAAGGACAATAATCCACAAATTCTATCCCTCAACTTCATCCCAATCCTTGTTGCCCTGAAATCTGTGAGAATTGTTAGACTTACTTTCCAGTTAAGTATATTTTAGTATGAGTGGGCGTGGCCAGGAGCCGTTCTATGAGGACCTGAGGAAAGAGGGCTCTCTGGCTAACCTTTGACTATACTTGGTAAACCGCCGAAATTTGATGATGTGAAGCTACAATGAGTACCTAATCATGGGGGAGGGCATTGAGGACCACAAAGAGTGGCACAACTCTGTATGAATAAAGATCTCCTGATATTGGAGTCAACCATTTTATCTTTGATAGGGGCGATCTACCTGCCTGACGAGCTGTCGGAGACCCACTGACCGAGGCTGTCCGTTGGAACAGGAGGAGGGAGAATCCAGCCATGGTCAGGATGAGGTCCCTACTGCTACGGACGCGAGTAGTGCACAGATCATGTCCGCACGTCTTCAGGGGAGTGGAGATACTCGGCCCTAGAGGAGCTGACCCGATAGGGTCAGTGCAGACGTCGAGTTAGAGCACGACAGTGAGCCTGGTAGCGGCTGGCGGGGTTGGTAGAAACATACTGATCCATGGTTTGGAATGGTGATCACCTGCCATGGAAGAGAGCAGTGTCCGATGGAGAGTTAGAGGAAGTTATTTCCTGGGGGTGGAATGGAGATAGCTGCCTGCTTGATGTTGGTGGGAACAGCGTTCTCGCCTCGCAGGCGGTGTTGCCTGCTGGAAAGAGAGAGAGAGAGACCCAGAGAGCGACTGAGACCCAGAGAGCGACTGAGTCCCAGAGAGCGACTGAGTCCCAGAGAGCGACTGAGACCCAGAGAGCGACCGAGACCCACCCCCCCGACCATCGTTTGGGCAGGAGGAGTCAAGCAGACTCTGGCAACGGACTCTACACCCCGTGGTTGGTACAGCCTCGAGAAACCTTCCTGAAAAGAGTTGAAGGTGGTGATTTGGGAACATTAGTAGAAGCATTACCCCGTCAGGTGGGCACAGATATTGGTGAGTCAGATTGGTTAAGGGGCAACAGAAAATAGAACAGTATATGGGAACCAAAAGTACACATTGGCAGACACAGGCTAGCAGTAGATGATGATGATGGCGGAGGTGAGGGGACCAAGGCAGCGGAGTGTGGGCATCATTTTGTGCTGGGCAATCCCAGGATCATGATTTTACTTAAAAAGGCAATGGACCGGGCAGAGAGTGTCTTCTCCAGAGTGTATTCTATCACTTGTTGGCCCCGGGTAGCATAATAGAACCCCTTTACATATACTGGTTATACTAGCTAGAAGAAGTGCCCTACGGTTGTGGACTTGATGGCACAGAGCCTGTGCTTGCCACAGTGGTGGGCAAGCTGCGGCTCTCTAGATGTGTTAGCCCACAATTTCCCATCAACCCTAGCCAGCATGGTTGTTGGTGAGGGGTCTTGGGAGTCATAGTCCAAAACATATGGAGGACCGCAGGTTGCCCACCACTGATGGGACGGTTTTTATCACCTGCCTTCCCTCCATGTTTCTTCTCTTGCTTGTCTATCGGTCGTCGTAATGGTGTTCTATAGCGGTTTAACAATTTAACCATCTCCTGATCTTCTTTGTGTTTGCCCCTTGTTCTTTCAGACTGGCCAGGGGTTGAACTGTACAAAACAAGTAGTGGAACCAGAGGCATTGCTGGTGGGGTGCTGCCGGCGCTATAGCCCCGGGTCTTTAGGTTTTAGCCCCGGATAGAAGCTCGGGGGCTACAGCCAAAAGGCTAGCTAATCCCGAGTCCCGATCATCCTGAAATTAGCATGGCCCTAGATCTTTTCCAAACCTAGCAACACCCCTGAGTGGAGCTATGTTGCTCTCTGCCACCTTGCCCCCAATACTTTCCTCCACTCCACCCCCGCCCTCCAGCACTGAATTTTGCAAAATTGGACCATCAATACTGAAAGTATACAAAAAAAGTAGGGGTCTGTTACAAGGATGTGGACATTTTCCCGCATGTTTGACCCCGTTGAAGTCTTCTATTTTAACAGAAAATGTTCTGGTACTCTCGAGTTGATAATATTGTTGCTTTGCCTTCTGTTTTCCAAATCCGTTTGGTAGAACGGGGAGATGATTGGATGTTCTGACGCCAGAGATGTGTCCGAGGGCATGTTGTACCATTCGATCAGAAATGTTCACGTAAAAGAACAATCAATTGTTTGTCAATTGTCACAAAGTAATTTCCGAGGAAGACCGTGTGTCGCTTAGAAGCGTGATGGGATCCCATCCCGGGCACAGCCCGTGAAAGGTTGGTGCCAGGCAACCGGGCCGCCTTTTAGTTTCTGGTGGGTGAGCAGCGGAGAGGTAATGCCTCCCGACAGCAGCGCTGACGGGGAATGAACCGCATTAACGCCTTGTCAGTGCGATCGGCCGCAGTGTGGCTGGGCTGCCTCCCTGCTAAGGGCATCCGACTGACTCGCCTGGCAGCGCTGCACTGGCTGGCACACAGCCGCGCGAGCTACCCCCAAGCCTGCAGGCGCTTGCGGCATAATCTGCTGACTCCCAAGTAATAACCCGGCGTTCAAAAAATGTAATAAACCCCGGCGAGATGGATGTGCAGTGCTTCTAATTCAATCAGACCGCCTGGATGTCAGGCACCTTTTGATGTCAGTTCGTTGACCTTCCTATATTAATTGATAATGCAGTAATAATGAGGAACTACCCCTAGGAAGGCAGTGCTGTGGAGGGGGCCACCCCTGAAGCTAAAAAAAAACAGGGGCGAGTAATCTGAGGGGCGAGATGACAGTGGGACAGAACACATGCTGCCACAAGCAGCATGCATAGCAGGAGGCCGCCAAGCACGGCGCACCCTCCTCCCCCGCCCCCCCAGCCGCTTACATTAGCATAGGAGATGTGCAGGCAGGGGGTGTTAAGGCGCACAAGTAAGTGCCTCGCCCACAGCACAGGAAGAGCAGAACAAAGGGGGCACATCAAGGTGCTTACAATTGTTGGTGCCAGTCAGGTGGGGAGGGGGGGGGATAACAAAAGCACCCCCCCCCAAACCAATGCATGGCCCTAGGGCCAAACTAGGTGTATAAAGGCAGGCGTGAGGGAGGGAGAAAACGCCATGCGGTCCGAGATGTCCTGATCACATCCCATCCGAGCAGGCGTGCCACAGAGATCGAACCTCGGTCCCTTCCTGTTCAACCTTTTCACCAACGACATCCCGACAGATCTCCACAAGACCGACCTGGCGCTTTATGCAGACGATGTTGCAGTCATCTCCCAGTCATTCAGAGAAAAGGAAGTGGCGAAGAACCTGCAAGCTTCATTGGATACCATTGCAAAGTGGTACAGCGACTGGAGGATAGAACTCAACACCAGAAAGACACGCAACGCTGTTCACCAGAAAGAAGATCAAGGAGCACCCACATATCAGCCTCAACGGGGAGACCATCAAATGGGAAAGCAGCAGCCGCTACCTCGCGTGACCCTGGACAGCAAACTCAACTGGGAAAGCCACATCGAGAATACTCAGCAGAAGGCAACAGGAAAGATGGCAGCGCTGTACCCACTCCTGAAGAGCAAGTCCATGCCTCTCCGGACAAAGATCAACGTCTACAAGGCGATCATCAGACCAACCCTGACGTATGCCTCCCCAGCATGGATGACCTGCCATGAGCGACACCGGAAGAGTCTTCAGATAGTCCAGAACAAGGCCCTGCGGATATCGTCTGGAGCTCCAATCTTCACAAGGATAGCAGACCTTCACAGAGACCTGGACATCGAGATGTTGGACGAACATCTAGCGAAGCTGAGTAAGAACTTCTGCCAAGGACTGGATCAGAACCCGAACCCTCTGATCAGACGACTCACTGCCACCACTGCAAACCCCTTCGACCGCTACCCGCGGCCCATCACTGCAAAGACCCTGTGAAACCAGCTCTACTGTGACAAGACCACACAGACCAAGAAGAATACAAACCCACGACTACATACTCAACCCGAGAAGATGGAGTAATGAGGCTCAAGCCTCGGTATCCAATAAATCACCGCTGATGGATAAAAATCTATCAGCAAGAAGAACAAGCGCTGGAGAAAACCCTCTGATCAACAAACTTACTACAATCACCACAAATCCTTTTGACCACTATCCATGACTCGACACAGCCCTGACCCTGTGAAACCATCTCCACTGTGCCAAACGCAGCTCAAGAAGCATATCAAACGGTAACTACACACTCAAACAGTGACAGTGGAGTAATGAGGCACAGCCTCGGTATCCAACAACTCATACTGACGGATCAAAACTGTCAGCAAGACAAAGTTCTCTCGGAGAAAACAGTTCCTTGGGTACTGCGGACAGCGCACCACAGTTATTCTGTGTATGCAGAAGACTTTCTTTTCCCAGATACCACCCACCTGAGAAAAAAAGGGAGCAGAAAGGGAAAACAGGGCAACAAACGTGGCCCACGACATCGTGGGAACAAGGTGGTGCCATGGGCCAGGGGCACAACCCTGAACCTCGTGCCATAAAGTCTTAGTTTTGTGGATTTTGTGATACTTTACAAAATACGTCTCTCTACAATTATGCGCAATAAAAACCACAGCCTTTTATTGGCAACACTTCCACAAAGGTTTCAGTCATCATTGGGTAATCATATCGCAGGAGAACAGTCACTGCCTCTTGCCTCCAGTCATTATGCTTTCAGCACCGCAGTACTGACTCATGAGTTTGACAGAGCGACTACACACTTATGCGGGCACATCGCCCGTGTCTACTTATGTACCATTAAGAAATAATGTGAAAGATGCAACTATTGTGAAATTATTTTTCATACGATTATTCGTTTAGGTTCTTAATGTAGGGTGTGTCTAGGTCCACAGCTAGGATTGGCTTTTGAAGACCAATTACTGTAGCCGGAGCATGTTGCACATGCAGTTCTGACTCCAACGGTATGGCAAGATTCTGGATGACACGGGGTCTGATTACATGGAATTGGGACAGAACTGCATAGCACACAGTGAACATTTTTAAAAATGCATTTAGATTCATTCTGTTGATAATTTTAGGCAGATGGAGAAAGTGATTTGTCACTTTGCATAGGACATATTCACATGCATTCCTGTTATTACCCAATCGAAATTGGTACTCATTTGTCGACCTCGGAAGGATGAAAGTCTGAGTTGGCCTTGCTGGGATTTGAACCTGCGGCCTGCAAATTAAACACCGATTACAGATTACAGTAACAAACATTTAAGCTGCTGAGCCATATTACCAGCAACTCTTTGGTCAGTTGCCAAACCCATTAATAGAACCCCGGTTTCCAGGATCCAGTGTCAGAAGCTTAGCCATTACCACGGTATACACCAAATTGTTAGTTTACAATTGTTCGAATGAACAGTTGACCGATTTTAAAGGGTCACAATTGACCTTTTCACAATTGACCGTATATATATATATATATATATATATATATATATATATATATATATATATATATATATATATATGGTTTTGGGTTGGGTGGGAGTTCCAGGGGGTTTCCCCCGCATATATGTTACAATTGACCTTCACAATTCGGTCAATTGTGAAAAGGTCAATTGCAATTCGAACAGTTGTAAAACGAACAATTCGTATCCAACCATTACCACATCTCCACCTAACTGTGCTTATATTGTCAATGAGATGAGTTAGGAGATTGCTGTGCAACAAATGCAATATAAGATACGACACCATACGCAGGGTTCCGCCACTGTACAGGATGGCTTCTCTTTGCGTTCAAAAAATCTAGCCTCCAGATTCAGCACAGAAGTCTCTGGATCCAAACATCAGTCTCCACGGGGCGCTTTCTTGTAGATCCTTGGCCTACACTTCTCTTTCTCATGATAGCCCTAATCCTGGGTCTCAGCACCCCAAGTGCACCTGCACGTTTGGCACAGGCAGTGGCAAGAGCTGGGGTTGGGCGAGCTCAACGTGAGCTCTAGATCTTCCATGAAAAGGCTGGCGACCGGAGCTGCTATTCAGGTGCGATCAGAAGGTCTGTCTCAACGCCCAGTCTTGATCTTGGGACTCGCTCCCAGCACTGCAACCTCTGCAGCCTCCTTGATGTGCCTCAATGGTTTTTGTGCCAAATGGGACATTTCCTGTTCGTCCTATCTGCTCCTGTAGCTTTCCCCTTTCCGCTTCCTTGCTGCTCTTCCATGTGCTTGTAGCTCCATCCCTCCTCCGCTCACATGCCTTAGACATAACTTCGACCTGGCCTCCCACTTCCCTCTGTCCTTTTTTCTCTCATCACTAGACCTGTACCTCCTTGTTCCCCCTCCCAACATGCCCTTGTTCCTCCTCCCTTCCCATGGTCTCCCCTTTTAGGCTTGGTGTTCCCTCCAGGACCTCTGTTATCTGGGTCCTCCTTAAGGCCTAACATGTCCTCTTCTCCAACCTCCTCCCCCCACACACTCTTCTGTCTCTTTTCCTCAGTGTTAAGGTCCAGGGCTTCAGAGGTACCCCATTGCCCTCTCATCCTTTCTTTCTACCACATCCTTGCTTCCTTCTTAAGGCTCCACCCCCTCAATTCCACTCCGCTCTCGCTACTTCCCTCTGCCACGATCATCTCCCCTTACATGGCCCTTCCTTCCACCTCCCCATCACCTTTCCCATCTTTGATCCACTCACTCCCTCAATTGATGTAAGCTGCTTGCCCAATGCCCACAGAGCATTGGCAAGGCTATTGCACAAGTTAGACAGGCCTCACCTGCCCTGCCACTCTTTCTAGGTCACACTCCCGAAATATTGCATCAACCCCCCCCCCCACTCCCCCCCCATAGCATCATATCTCTTCCCATGTGCCTCCCTTATGGCCTGCAGCTCCGGCGGTGTACCTCAATCATGTGGATCAAGTGCCCAGCCTTTTAAGATGCGAACATCCCCATTGCGGCGCATTGCAGCCAGAGCCTGGCTTGCAGCTGCTCCTGTTTTGCATCCCCCACACATACACAGCTCTGCCAACGGCCCTGACCCCATCCGCACCTCCATTAAACTCCTCACTATCGGCTCATCAATCGAGATCCGTGTATTAAATCCCCCACGCAGCTCTTTCAAAGCCCCTCAGTCACGACCTGGAGCTCCACAGCTGCTTCTGCATTAAACCAACCCCACGCCACTTTTGCACCCTTGTCGTGCTTTCACACAACTATGGGAGTACTAGGATACACTCGCAAGCATTCCAAATGTACAGAACCGACCAATCCCAACCAAGCCCTCCCCAACACAGATCCGATCCGCACACCCCCACCCCCTCCCTCCTCGCAACAGCCGCACGCCATGCCGACGACGCCCCCCCGCTACTGCAGTTAATTTATGTGGTGATTTTGTGATGTGAAAAAAAATATTAATAACCATAATCATTGTAATGATGGGTTGTGTTCTTTCTCTCAGTGCTGCAGGGATGTTCCATTCTGGCAGAGATTGATTGTAATCACCCACAGCTAAATAGGTTCCTGCTCACTTGGCTGCAGAGAGAGAGGATGTTCCTGTTGTGGGTTGCTTATTGTTTGCTGAATGATGTGCCATGCGCGGTCTCTTTGTTCGCCTTCTTTGTAATTCAAGGCTGTTCCCACTCGCAAGACTTCCCTTGTATGAACACTGGCAATCATTTCTTTTCTATTCTTCAGGCTGGGGGTTCTCTTATTCTGGTCACTCAGTGGAGCTGCCAGTCTCCACTGGCACTGCCATCCCCGCATCGACACCTTTCCCTGCAGTTGATCCCTGGTCTGTCCTCTCGGGACTGCAGAGCCTCCCTCAACCCTCCCTCCTGTTATCTAGGCTGTCTCCATTCCCTTAGAAGTGCAGTGCCACTCTCAACCCTCCCCCTGTTATCTAGCCTGCCTCCATTCCCTTAGAAGTGAAGAGCAGCTCTCACCCCCCCTCCTCCCGTTATCTAGCCTTTCTCCATTCCCTTAGAGCAGATCCACTCTCAACCCTCCCTCCTGTTATCTAGGCGGTCTCCATTCCCTTAGAAGTGCAGTGCCACTCTCAACCCTCCCCCTGTTATCTAGCCTGCCTCCATTCCCTTAGAAGTGAAGAGCAGCTCTCACCCCCCCTCCTCCCGTTATCTAGCCTTTCTCCATTCCCTTAGAGCAGATCCACTCTCAACCCTCCCTCCTGTTATCTAGGCGGTCTCCATTCCCTTAGAAATGTAGTACCACTCTCCCCCTCCCCCTCCTGTAATCTAGCCTGTCTCCATTCCCTTAGAAGTGTGGAGCAGCTCTCGCCTCCCCCGCCCCCCGTTATCTAGCCTGTGTCCATTTCCTTAGAAGTGCAGAGCCGCTCCCAACCCTCCCTCATGTTATGTAGGTGGTCTCCATTCCCTTAGAAATGCAGTACCACTCTCACCCTCCCCCTCCTGGAATCTAGCCTGTCTCCATTCCCTTAGAAGTGCAGAGCAGCTCTCACCCCCCTCCTCCCATTATCTAGCCTGTGTCCATTCCCTTAGAAGTGCAGAGCCGCTCTCAACCCTCCCTCATGTTATGTAGGTGGTCTCCATTCCCTTAGAAATGCAGTACCACTCTCAACCCTCCCTCCGGTTATCTAGCCTATCTCCATTCCCTCAGGAGTGCGGGGACGCTGCCATCCCTGTATCTCTCCAAGCTCTCGGCCTGTCCGCTTATCTTCTCAGAACATCAGACCCACCACTGTTCCTACCCATCACCTTCAACCAGCCGAACGGCTGCTATTCTTTCATCGGCTCTGCCCCCACAGTTTATCCTTCATCCATCCCCGAGAGCTACTGCCTTTCTGGCATTACCCTACTCCCCTCACTTGCCAAAGACCTGTGGTACCTGTCACAAGGAGAAGGAGAATCAATGAGTGATGAACGCAGAAAGTTCAGGATTACCCAAGTGGATTTATTGTGGATTGATACAACGCTTGGGCAAAATAACATAGGCCCGATCAAAACACAGGATAGCATCTCTGTAAAGTCTCTAGCAATACACATTTCTGAAAACAGTCTCACTCCAGGGCCCTGTTCTGGAGATAAGCAAGTCACTCTTGTCAGGGTTTTAATTGGCCCCTGGGACAATGTTTTCAATGAGTCACATGACAAATGAATACATTTGTAGTTTTTATTTAAAAAAAAGTTATTGTACGCAATTGGGGTGTGCAGTATAAAAGTGGTCCATGCACTCCCTTCCCAACTCTCTAGCCCAATCTTCCTTCTCCAAAATGTCCTGTTGCATTGTGGATTCACTATAGCCACTACTGACCAGTCTATCCTTATTCTAGGGAGGGCTTATAGTCTTATCTCTCTGCCAGGGACTTCCTAAGGGACCTAAGCGGGGTAGTACAATCGCCGCCCTCTGTCTCTCTACTCTCCATCTCATGGCGTTCTTTCTCTCCCTCTCCTCTCCTTTGTCTTTGCTTGAGCTCCCTACTTATCTTATTTTCTTCGCTCCAGATCATACTCCTCCCCAAACTACACCTGCATCTATTCTCCTCCACTATCCTGCCTCTATTCTCCCCACTTAGTCTACATTCTCACCCCTCCTACCACCACTCTTCTTTAACAAAGCTGGTCTAACCTCTCTCTCCCCCTCAGATGAACATACGATACCTGAAGTGGTCTTATCTGAAGGTGGGAAATCTAGAGAATCCAGAAGTAGGTAGCAGGACTTCAAGAAAACAGAGTATGCCAACCAAGTGTCTCAATCTATTTAATCCACGAAACTAATAGCTATCCCAAGTCCAGATCCAGGTTGATACAAAAAGAAATGTTCCAATTCCAAAATCGGTGGGGCATTTCCAGTTCACAATGGAATACAGTGAGGAAAACCACCATTCAAAGGAAGAAACCAAGATCCCTAGACAAGAGACAAAAAACCCAAAGAGTAGCAAAAGAAGAATCCCAGGAGAGATGATTGTCAGTCCAACCAAGATCCAGGCAGGAACAGAAAATACAGAGAGGTGGGTCCAACACACTAGCCGAGGCCGAAATAGTTTTAGAGAAGAAACCAAGAGCTGGAGCATGGCTTAACAGCAAAGCCGAAGCTGCCCTGTGATTGGCCGCTTGCCGATGCGAGCTGGCAGCCCATGGCGTTGCCGCAAGGAGCCATGGAGGCTGTAGTCCCCACCGTGCCAGCACGCACTGAGTCTCCAACAGAGTCTCCATTCATGTGTGCGGCAGCGAACGGGGACACTGGGTGGACTGTGGTGGATTGCGCCGATGGAGGCTATCGGGAAATCACTAAAAACCTGGCTCTTTGATTTGCCAGCCTAAAAAGACAAATGCCGGCCTAAGAGAAGCATGCAACCTCAATACAAAACGATACACCACGAATGATGGTTTCCTGTTTGGTTGACCCGACCTTGGAGTTCCTAATCTGCAAACACAGCAAAAGAAAACGTATTATTGCTAACTGCTGCACAAGGGAATTCACGTAAACGCCAATCAATCGATGCAACATCGGCAACGCCAATCAATCTATGCAACATCGGCATAAGGATATATCTTTCCAACAATTGACCCTACTAAAACTCTCCAAACTCGCAAACACACCACACACCTACCAAATACAACCACCACATACGGCTACCATAACATCAACTCTAAAATCATACAGCAATATGCAAGGCTCCTCCGAGAACTCAAACAATTACAGCATGCTCAATTCCAGCCCAACACCAGAGGCACACAAAACAACCTATACAAACGGATGCATCCGAACGCCCACTAACCTATCTCGCCTAGAGTCAAACCCAACACATAGTGACAGGGTTTTCCGAACTGTACCTACCAACAGAGCAGCAAAAGCAGTCTTGCGCTCTCCCTCTTACCAACAAACTCGGCCCTTGCCCTTCCTTTTCAGATCTGCCAAAGCACCTGGAGACGATGGACTTTGCAGCAGTGTACAGTATACATCACATTAACATAACAAGGTCACAGACGTGACCATGTTGTACAGGATTCTGTTCTTGGGGATGTCTTTATCATGGGTAACGGTTCTACGTTGCTGGCTACTGGCCAGGCACAAAAACTCCTCTCACCGCCCAGTTACTCCACATGCATACAATGCATCTTTTAATGGGTGGTGTCAAGTGAAAATGTTGCGCCCTGTTCAAAGTGTCCATGTTTTGATAAGGTGCAAAGGGATCCGTTTTTGGGAGGTTCCAAAGTGCCATAATTGGCAATAAATGTTTTTGGAGACAATTCATTTTGGCCTCTGGATTGTACACAGATCGTGTGCTGAAGGAAACTGGCACACCTACCTAAAAAGCTTTAAATGGTCATTGGAAGAGATTATCACCGGGTTGATTTGGTCTTCTGTGGATAATATGTAGTAGAATCCACTTACTGTTGCAGCTTGGATCCGCTTGCAGGTGGACATGTTGGCAATTGATACGTTTCCTGGCCTTCGTGTGCCTTGACATTTTTGGTATTGGCTATAGTATTGAAAGCAGCAGATGGGTCTATCAGAAGTGCTGCCTAAGAGATCAACTAAGTCGTCCTTAATGTTGAGTAACAGAGTTGAGTGGCCCAGTGCGACTGCGACTTAAGTCTGATTGCCCCAATGGCAGCCTGACCTCTGCTTCCAAGATGTTCATCTAGAAAGCGCTGCGTTCTAAGTGTTCAGTGTTCGTGACTAGAGCGGAGGAGCTAGCTACACCTCTTTGGTCATTTTGGCAATCGAACCCTAGTTTGAGCAGGCATTCCTGAAATGAATGATCATTGATGCATGTCTAACAGTGCGCTTTTGAAGCGGGAATGAGGGGCGTGGGGTTGTAGCTGAACTACTTGCCCATGGTGCACGCACAGTGCATGCATGACCATGGTCCACCAAGGTTATAGGGCACCGGCTTTCCAACAGCTGCCAAAAGATGCGCATTCATCATCAGCAGTGACATCAGCCACACATAGCACAAATGCTTCTTCTGTTGCAGAGCAGTTTACAAATAAAAAAGGCAGCTTTATAAAAACATACATATTGTTTTTTTTAAGATACAATATGATGGCTAGCTTCAAGCCTAACGATGTTATTGCCTCTCGCCTCCAGCTACTCTTGAAAGGGCGTGTGTGTAGCACGGATCTGACCTGGCTTTTTAGCAAATGCGCTCCCTGCACTTAGCCAATTATCCCTTGATTATCATCTCGCGAATGATTGGGTAGCTTGTTTCCGCCATTGTTGGCCACCCTGCCATGGCAAAGGGTAATCGGATTGACGATCTCAACGTAGAGTTGCCAAGGTGATGCGACTTGAGTAATGTATTTTTTCTTTGATCGTTTCTTCTTTATAGACTGTGTTGTGGGCGACGACAGACGATTATTCACGTGGCCTTTCAGAAATGGTCTCAGATTGCATTTCAGATAGCTTAGTGTAGGAGTAACTTGTTCGTCTCTGTCTGGTTTTACATGTCTAAAATGTTATTTGGGATCTGATGACGTGGGTACTCAAGCTGATTTAACTATAGATGTCCCTATCACTCAACTCACTGATGCGCAATTGTATCGACCTTGGAAGGATGAAAAGCCGTGTCTTGCCTGCCACATTTGGAAATCTGCATTTAACC
The DNA here is from genome assembly GCF_040938575.1 of Ambystoma mexicanum. Lineage (NCBI taxonomy): Eukaryota > Metazoa > Chordata > Amphibia > Caudata > Ambystomatidae > Ambystoma > Ambystoma mexicanum. The sequence goes on along the minus strand of NC_090936.1, from coordinate 1,069,789,816 downwards.
CAACGATATGAGTAGCGGCTGCATTAAAGCGCTGAGCCATCTTGCAGGTTTTTAAGATTTTCTTCCGAGCATCTGTAAAAATCACATAACAACGGAGTTAAATTAGAGTGTTTTGGCATTACTAAGATTTGTACTTGTTGTGGTGTACAAAACCTAACCGAGTTGAAGTCCTGGCAATGGCCACGGAATTGGTTGCATGCATCTTTTAAGGAGTGTTCTGGACCAAACTGCAGAAAGTCTGCCCATATGATTGCATCACATGTGTATGCAAGCCAAAAGTCCATCTTTCCTAGCTATTTTCGCAGTGAAAGTTTCTTCATCCAAAATGTCCAGTCCCCTGCCTTTCTACAGTGCTCCTGTCCTCACCTACCACCAATTAGTTGGGTAGCTGGTGACCACCATTGTTGGGATCCTGAACTTTGCTCCTCTACCTCGAACTCCCTCAGGGTCAGTCGTTTTTCAAAGAAACGTGCTGGGGGTAGATCTTTGTCTTCGGCTGGGGCCTCCCTCTGGAACAGCCTCCCTGCCTCTCTAAAACATGAGTAGAACCATCTCTGGTTCCGGAAGCACCTCAAGACCTTCCTCTTTTCTTCTGCCTTCGCTCCCCCTCTCCCCTGCTGATCTTTTCTTTCTTGGCCTCGTGCACCTGGCCACCCTCTGTCCTCCGGGCCCAGGTACCTACTCACCCTGCCACCCTCCTGCACTGGCTCCGGGCCACCCCTTGTGTTGGGGTCTGTTTCTGTACCCATACAGTCCCCCCCTTTTTCTTCCTGCACTTATCAGACCTACCCTGTCAGCTGCCTTAAACCTAACACTTGCAAATTGCTGACTGCACTACCAATGTTTGTTGCCTTTGTTATTTATTATTATGTATCTGCTTCACACTTTCCACTTCTCCCCCCTTCCATGCACTTTTCCCCTCTCCCATGCACTTGCGCGTTCTCAATGTCACTGGGCCTAGTAAGATCGCTGTGTTGTTCTCCCCTGTTCCCCTCCCTTGCCTTGTCACGCTCTGAAACACTTGTGTACTAGCGCAATAGAAATAAAATATCAATATCAACTGAGAGGTCAAGGTAGGAGTAGCCATTAAATGTTCACCTTCTAAAACAATTGGAGGCGATTGCTCTGGGGAAGCGATTGAGTTGGCGGAGCTCTGGCCACCACCACCATGCATGGTGTTGTGGAGGACCAGTGCATCATCAGAGGCCTTCCCTTATCACATCAACTAGCCGTAGGAACAGAATATATATAATATATACACACACACACTTTCTTTAAAAACAATCTCAAGTTGTCACATTTTTCCTCTTTTCGGTAAATTCCTTGGATCCTTGTGAGCGTCTTATATTAACATCAATCTTCCAGGAATGTAATTGCAGTTCTACATTGAAACACAATCCTCTTGATGTTCGTGCTTTTGAGCTGAAGAGTGCCTGTTACCGTCTAGCCTTCGATGTCTCTGCCATCCCACCTATTGTGGCTTAATTATACCCGTCATGGGGGCATCATTAGAAACCTGCCATGTATTTCTAATGGAGAGTTAAAGGGCTTATTAATCTTTTGTTAAAAGGTGCAGTGGAACAGAAAAGCGTCTGCAAACTGCATGGTGACACCCCTTCCAGACAAAGCGCCGCGCAGGTGGCGTGTGCAAGATGAATCTAGTGTCTCAAGAGGGGAAAATGTTTGTCGGTTACAGACATAGGAGGTGACAGTTAGGTCTCTGCAATCTGGTTAGGAAGGTCAAAGGAATCGTGGTCATAACCCCGAACCTCCAAGTGACAGTGCTGGAAATGTGCCCCATTGCACCGGATCTGGGATCCTGCTTCCCAGGGAAAGGAAAGAGACTCGGCACCGTGGTCGCTATCCTCCGTGAAAACACCACGCCCCTAAAACGCTGTAGTTCATTGGGATATTCACAAACAGGTTGCCTAGCTGGGGACTGGCGCTTAGAAATGTTCCCAGTTGCAAACTGTGAAACAAAAGGAGGCGGGCTCACCAAAGGACGGACGGCCATGCCTACGCCTCTTCAGATTCCAGAATGGCCTCGAGCTGCAAGCTGCTGGGTCACTGAGAGGGGCAGGACAAGGTTCAGAGCCTGGTGCTGTCCCTTGCCTGTGGCCAAGTGACAGGCCACTAACCGGAGTGCAAGAATGAACGGAACACTCGCTTCTTTCCAAAATTCCTAAGGCTGCAACGGTCACATCTGATCACACTGTCCATGAAGCCTCTTGTGTGTCTGTTACCCCGCCGCCCCCACCTTAACGTTGCATGTGTGGTTGTTAGAGGGATTGCACACCAGTGTACGTAAAGCCTTAGAAACACTAGTCGTAAATAAACAAGGCACTGTGGGCGGCCCCCTCCCCACCTTATGCCTGGGTGAAGAAAAAAAACAACAGTGTGCGGTCATAGCCAATCCAGGCCACACGGGGACTCTGCTGCTACCCCGGCTCTCCACCACACCCCTGTCGCCACTCACCCCACTCCCCAATTCCACACGAGCCAGAATCCCAGAGTACATGTGTTCAGAGTCTAGCCCTTTCAAGTGGGAGTGCGCCGCACCAGCCCTTGCGTATCGCAGAGGGGACGCACGCTCGAGTGCCAGACTACATGTTAATTCATTTATGTTTATTTCGGATTAAACCAGCAAAGATTTGCATTGCAGGAAGAACAAATCCAATCCAATAAATAGTTAAAACCAATTAAAACACATTCATGTCGGTTAAAACTCACAATTACTCAGCACAGACAATAGATACAAAACCGAATCAGGTGCAGTTCGAACTTATAATAAAGTACCTCTGTGCTTTCCGTGTTGGATTCCAACAATCTTCCCTGAGCAGAAATAACATCACTGAGTTCCATTGTCACCATGGAATCTTTGGCTGCTGGCTTCATCTGGTTTGTAACTTTAAGATTGCATGTGGATGGGTGGTTGCACATTGCCCAAATTAAGAGACTCCCTCTATCCCCGTCAGGGAGTGACGGACCCGCGTTCTTTTTTTTAGCCTAAAATGCACCTGGTTCTCCCACTCCAAGTCTTGCTGTTTTTCCCCCTTGACCATCACAATTTGTCAAACCCTTTTTTTATTATAACATTTTCTGAATTGTGGGAACTATCCTCTTTGAAGGGGGCATTGGAATTGTTATCCAAACATTGGTTATAACCAAAGTGGTCTACTTCCTTCATTTCTTCACAGGGTTTGAAATTGCGATTTGTTGAGCAGGAGCTAAAACCAGCTCCCGGGTGTCGGCATCACCCTGTAGAAAGGAGCTACCAGAGATGCTCCTTTAGCCTTTTGTCCATTTTGTATGACGCATTGTGCTTAAATGTGTATTAGATCTGTTATATTTCTTTTTTATTAACTTTCTCAAATACTCAAAGTTAATGTCACTTTTTCATGTTTGGAAGGCACCAATTGACCCTAGGAGCCAAACGTAACTCCTAGTAGCTGTTGGTTTCAAGCAAACCAGGCTCTACTATGCTGGAAGCAGGAGCTAATTCGCTCCCAACTCCCCTCAATTTTGAACCCTTTTTTATTTACCCCTGTGTGTTATTTTGAACGCACCACATACATGCACTATGTTTCGGAGCATAAAGGGCAGGGGTGCAGAGCAAGTGCAGTTGAGTGGTTGGTCATCTTCACACCACAGATACTAGGCACAAGGATTCCTGTGATCAGTGTACATATTTTAGAAACGGATAATTGATTTACAGGATCGAAGAACGTGGGGTGCTTGGGACAAGAGTCTAACCAGGCCGATAAGAGAAGAGAGACAGTAAGTTCTGAATAGTTGATAAGAGACAGGAACAGCTGGAGTGATAGCGTGGTGCATCTTTGCAGGGCAGTGAACAAGCTCATAAGTGCTATTAGTGGTTGGTTGGTAGTTCTGCGAGATAGATTCCCCAATAGGTAATTCTGCTAAATACATTCCTGGATAGGTGGGATTAGCTAAATATAAGTGTGAGACAGCCCTTGGTAGGTAGCTCTGCTCAGGATTCCCAAACTAGTAGGATTAGCAAGTATGGGCATTTTCTGGACGGATGGCATAGTGCATGCTTGTATGGCAATGATCAAGCTCATGGATGCCAAAAGTGCTTGGGTTTTGAATCTAGCACAGGCGATCTAGATTGTTGGAGATAGATATTTTAGGGAATTTTGGCTATTTGGGTGTCCGTTTTTCAGCAAACATTAATGGGTAAAGCCCATCTAGGCAAGCAACAATTGAAGACGGCTTGATACCTGGGTGGGCTTTCCTGTTTCATGGCCGGTGTCATGGCCAACCCTTAGATCTGATATTGAGTGTATGACTGTGATCGGAGGGATATGGACGGCATGAAAGGGAAGAGGCGAGAGGAGGGACCACATGAGAGAGAGCACCCGATCGAAGGAAGACCACCTGAGAGGGAGTACCAACCGACCAAGCTGCGAGGTCGGGAGAGCACAGTCCAGATAATTAACAGTCTCGGGACCCCAGAAGATAGCATTAAGAGAGACGTGGATGAAAGGACTACGGCTGACACCGCTTACATGAGTATAGGGTACGTGGGAAGAGTTTGTTCCAGCGAACGGAAAAACCGGAACGGAGGCGATTGGGCCGTCCTTCCCGGACAACCGCTGGCTTACCAGGGCGGGTTTCCGCTCCGAGTGCAGCATGGACCGTGGCAAGCTGAACGCCTTCACAGGCAGACGCCGGCTTCCCACGCAGTTCCTTTCACAACACGGTCGAGGCCGTACCCAGTGACGCGGAAGGCAGGGACCCGCTTCCGAGTTCACCGCCAACACTCACCTTCAGAAAGTGTCACAGAGACCTCGAGGTTGCCAGACCTCTTCAAGACGGGGGTTCCTCGCGGGGACCCGGACTTGGCAGGCCGGGCAGGCAACCCTCCTTCAAACCAAGGGAAAGGGGGCGGGTCTTATGGGGATATTTATAGAGAACCAAGCCAAGTCCGTGCTGATTGGCTACCTGGACCCCAACCCCTATATAAGGTAAAAACAAATGATGGACTGGGTGTCTCTTTGTCATTCTCTTCTAGGACTTCGAGAGAGAGAGAGCTGTGCCTGAGACGCTGTGGGCTTACGAGGACTAGCTGCAAGGTCGAGAAGCCACATCCATATTCCAAGAAAAAAAGCATTCTTGAACTTTTTGTTCCTTTTTGAATTCCTGTATCCTGAATAAAGGTTTTGCTTAAGTTCCCCTCCTGGCTGCCTGTCCCTCATTCACAATGGCACCCAGACCAAGGCAGCTGTCCTTTATGGTTCTTCTCTTTGATGTTGTACAAAAATGTCTGATCGACAGATTCAGGAAAATACATTTTTTAAGGGCCTCTTGGGACTTCCGGGGTCTGCTCCTAGTTATGCTGTGCACTAGGAGTTGGGAGTGGGCTTCCTGGAGGACTAGTGGGCACTGGAACCAATCCTCTTCTGGTTGCATCTCAGGTCAAATGAGAAGAAAAGCCTTACACATTTTAATATTCAGTTCTCTTTGGCCAGGGACAATTGGCAGAACATTCCTTGGCTTTTATAAGCCATTTTATAATTGAAAATAATGCCACTGCATTGTTTCCCACAAGCACATTGCTGCCACGTGTGCACATACAACATTATAAATGCGTGTTTAGAGCAGCTGTCAACGAGAAAAGGCAACACAAGGAGTTATCCATTCTATCGAACCGAACCATAGCTGACATTGGTAGGGTTGATCTGATTCAGCCATATCTCCTTTTAAGTCCAAAAAAGGGAGATCGCTGGTTGATAACCCATGCATAGTTTGACAGCTTGCATGTGGAGTGAAAACACTGCTAGTTTGGAAGGGATATTCAGATTCTGAGCGCCTCCCGGTGTGTGGAGCCGCTGTTGAAGATTTACTTCATTTTATCCTGTTTTGCCCAGCCTATATGGACATCTGAAAGGCCACTAGTCTCCTTGTCTTTAGACATTTTATATTGAGACCACACCGTTCCGCATTATCCTTCCTTCTATCTGCTGATTCTCTATATGTTGCTTGGGCATTGTTATCCTTTTTAAAAAAGAGCTATGTATCTTAGAAAAGGTGTCAAGGTTATTTTGTGAATTGTATTTTCAGTATTTTGTTAATTTTCACTGAAGTGATGTGTTTTAAGGTGTTTTTTAAATGGTATTCTCTGTTATGGGTCAATGTGGAAAATCCTAAATTGTTACAAATTTGTATTTGATAAACTGGTTACCACAACATCATTTGGTCGTGGTGGCAAGTCGAGTGGCCAGAGTGTTCCCTTGTGTGTTTTTAGAGGAAGAGCCAGGTTTTGAGTTCCGTCCGGTAAGCCATGTAATGTTCTCTGTGTGTAATGCGCGGAGCAGTGAGTTCCACACAGTTGGCGCCATTGTTGAGTAGGCGGACTCTCTGATTCTGACCAAATTGGAGGCAGGGACCTCTAGGAGGATGTAATGTTAATTAATGATCAGAAATATATTTGAATACTCTGATATAGGTTTGTTACGAAATTCTGTGCATTGTAACCCAGTAATTAACTTGTGTGTTTGTTTAAAATGCATAAATAACTTTAAAAAGAAAAATATTACATAATCAATGGTTTTTGGAAAGTTATAAAAACACCATCAATTGCATGGCACAGACCTACCCCAGACTGACAAGCTACATCAACTGATTCAAAGTTAATTGTCACACCACAACATTAACGTGTAATTTCTCCATTATTTACAAACATTTTTATTAGTGTAGGTTTTCCATATTGTTGTTTTTTTAAACAATAGTGTTGACAGTGTTTCTGCCTTTTTACAGATATAAACTCACTTGTTACTTTTTTCCACGGGCTTCAACAGGACAAATTCACTTTTTCCAATTAATGAAACAAGTATGAATATTTTCAGAAAGTGATGTGGTGATGATTCCACATATCTGAACAGACGCAGACAAACCAGGAGCAGTTGTGGGACAACATTTGAAGCAAGGAAGTCAAACCGCATGTCAGAGCTACTCTCAGCTTCTAGTTCAAGAAATCAGTCTAGAAAGGTGGTATATCCCTGTGCGCCAATGCCAGAGTGTAATTCAAAAAACTCAGTGGCAGGTGGATTAGATGATGGGTGGGAGGAATGTTCCTTGCTCCTTACCAGACTGTAAGGAATAAATGGGAACCCAGTGATCAAAATCTCAATACTGACACTAGCCTTCAGACACGCCCACCCACCATGAACCCACAGAATATCTTAGCAAGTGATTGGTTAAATCCTTGAACCTAAGTTAAATTCTCCTTTCAAGAAATTCCTGAGTCCATAGACATAAAATGACATACCAGAGAAAAATGTTTGAATACAAACTGGAAAATGTACGGAACCTCTGCGCTAGCATGAGGACAAAAATATGAATGGAAACAGAAGGGAAACATAAAACCACTATAAAATGAAAGGGTGGAGACAGAAAGCAGGAGGGCAAAAAGGAAAGTTATGCCTAAAAACTAGTGGAAAAAAACAAATGAGAAATTGACCACAGAAGATATTACAAGGATACAAAATGGGCCCCAATGAATGCACTTTCCCCTCACACTGCTCAGCCAAATAATCAATATTCAGTCAACTGGTCAGAACAATGGCAAAAATCAGCACTTTAAAGTAAATCCAATAGGCAAGTCAGTGAAAGGATACCATGTGCTCAGTTCCAGATAACACCAGAGCGTAGTGCAAAACGTGTGCCCAAGCAGATCAAGGTGGCAGACCAAAGTTTCAGAAATGTGGATATTAGAAATAAAGGGAGGCCATATAACACAACCTCAAAAAGGCACCAGAAAATCTAATCCGAGTTGCAGACTCTGCCATGCTGCAAGCACACTTTACATTCACACATCAGACTATATAGGGGCATGCGCCATGCATAGGGGGAGGTAGGCGGCCTGAGCCATGCATGCTGTGATGAATCGGAGATGATTCACCCAGTAAATCCTGGGACCCTTCTCATGTGGCCAGGAAAAGACTGAGGGTGGTTTTCTGTGGAAGGATCACATGAGGGGGGTGGGGGGGAAAGCGTCAAGAAGAATCAGAAACACTCTTATATAATGTTCCCCAAGACCCCAATCTCCTAATAGCCTATTGTAAATAAGAAGTTGAAAAAGCTACTCTACTTTTGATATTATGGACTTTGAATCCCATAATAACCAAAGTACTGGGACGAAGAAGAGGGCTGCAGAGGCACAAGCCTGCAATTTGCAGCCCATACAGATCAATGGCCCACACCTGCTGGAGAATGAGAGGCAGAACCCCCCCCCTGTAAACCCCCACAGGTGTGCAGGTCATTAGGAAGGTGCAGGAGCAGAGGCAGAGAAGCCATTGGAGGTGTAGTAGTAGTGGAAGCTGGCAGTGACCGTTGTTGATTGCAGAGGATGCCGGGACCACGTCCGATGGGGTTTGGGAGCCTGGTCCTGGGAGGGTCGTCGGAGCAGGAGTTCTGAACTGCAGAGGCTGTGCAGCAGGAAACGGTGCTGTGGCGGGCCTTTCGTCAGAGAACATGACTCTCTGAATTGCTTTTTCTCTCCGAGTGCCTGGCGTGCACCGAGTGTCAAAGGGGCAGAGCAGGCTCCTTTTCCATGTGGCATGGGCTGCTGGAGAGGAACCAAAGTGGGCAGGAGACCCTGAAGCGTAAGTGACAGAGGCAGCGTGTTGCACGGAGGCAAACGCAGAGACTGGTGAGGTTCCCTAAGCGTGGAAATGCGCCCGTATGCGAATGCTAGCCTTTAATCACAATATTGAATACTGTAATAATGTAAAACAGACTAATGATACTGTTACAGACTAAGCTGATTAAAATGGAGTAGTCTGCAAGAATACGACCAGAAGAGTGTGATTATAATATTTCTGGTTGTATTAAAAGCCAACAACAGAAAAAGGCAATAACCAGAAATGTGAATGCAAACCACTATTGCCAAAGCCAAAAGTGAGTAATGCCAAGGCAATTTGTAAACAACCAGTATTGGCCAAGCCAAAAGAAGGCAATTGAGAAACTCAGTGTTTGCAAAGGATATTTTTCTTATGTAGAGGATGTCATACTAGTAGGTGACTTAAACGTACATTGCCAAAGCCAAAGAAGTGTAAAAGAGAGAAATAATCATTATCAGCAGTTGGTTACTTATGCAGAGGTGGAACAAGACTGGCAGGAGGGCTGCCCTTCTGATAAAAGGTGTTCAGGAGGAGAAAAGCATAACCTGTCTTGTGTGTTGCAAACATCTAGGTGTAATAAGCAACACCAGTGTGGTACTTGTTTCCATTGATGACATTCTTGAATCTGATTTTTATGAAGCAAGAAACATTGTTGTATCATTAAGAAATTAACCATTACCTGTGATGGCATCATAAGGCAGGACACAGGAAACATTCACTTTTCTTAATAAAAAACATTATTGGTCTTTGTCAGGATGGAGTAACGCCTATCTTTCCCTAAGCTAAGGTGGGATTTCCCTACCTAAAGGAACTAAGGCCAATCCTTGTCATTAAGTTCAACTCAAAACCCTGTCTGTGTCCAAAACCTGTACATGCCCTTGCAACTAAATCTATACAATGTGTAGGGATTCAGCAATAAAAGAAACAGCGTTCAAAGTGAAGTTCTGAGTTTCTTCTAGCTTTGGCTTGGCATCAGCCTTACCTTTTCCCAAGTTCAAAGAAGTTCCAAACGATCTCGGGGTTCTGTTCCCCAAGATCAACACAGTACCAGAATGTCTCATGGTTCCCTTCCCCAAGTTCAACACAGTCTCAAATTATCTCGGGGATTCCCCTCACCAAGTTCAACATAGTTCACAGAGAATTCTGGTTCCCTTCCCCAAGTGTAACACAGTTCACAAACAATTACTTGGTGCAAGTGTTTCCTCTCTCACACTCAGCGGTACTCTGCTGTTCCTCTGGGTGTCTCTGCAGTCGTCTCCGACTTCCACTTTCTGGGTAAGCAGTGGGAGCGAGGAAATCTTTCTGCAGCATCCTGTGACTGCTGCGAATCTTCTGTGTTCCCCAGCTCCAGATGGGAATATGCGGCTCAGGTAATTGCAGGGGCTCTGGCCCTCTCACGGCTCGATCGTGGCACACCTCTCTCTCTCTCCCCTAGACAACATACTGTGTCCTCTCTGCCAGTCCTGCCCCAGCCTGCTCCTCGCCTCGTTGGTAGCACCTACATATAAGGAAGGTTCCCCCTTCTCCTCTCTTGGTTTCTCATTTTATACACCGGTGGCCTTTCAATTGGTTGCAGGTGCAAGGCCTTTGCCTGATCACAATTACAACAATTAACAGGACATGCCTGACCTTCAATCGTCTTCTTCTCGTCTCAGTACCATAGTTGTGAAACTGACTAGAAGTGTGCATTACTCTTACTTTTACAACTGGAACGAGGAAAAAGAAACTATGTGAATGTAGGGCAGTGGGTGTGTAGGGAAGAGAAAAGGACGTACAATACCTTACGAAGGTCGGTGGATGGTAGGACTCATTCTTAACGGGGAAAGGGGGATACCATGTCTCAACTGCAGACATCCTCTCCCCACTTCCCAAGGTCCCTCCACCCAGGTGATCCTCCTTCGCATCTGCACCCCCAGGGTCAGGATCCAACAGCGATGGCCTTTCCCTGGCCACCTGAGAAGAGGATCCAAGGGAAGTAGATGGGAGGATGCCCTCAGGTTCCTCATTTACCATAGAAGTACTTGTCCTTTGTAGTTTGCTCTGGCTCGGCAGAAGAATACACCAGGTCAGAGGATCTTGCCTACAAGTGTTTCTGTTCTGGCAGGAGAGTATAATGGGAATGCGCAGAAGGTTCCCCGAACAGAGAGTTGTATCAGGCCTAGCAGGAGAGTTCACCAAGTCAAAAAACGTTGAAACAATTGGTTCTGCTCTGGCAGGAGAGTACACCAGAACAGAGAATGGCAGTAGTAAACCAGGTGGAAGTTGTTGAATTACTGTGATGTAGTAATTTTCATGGAGAAACAGATGAAGAATCACTAAACTTTGTGAAGTAATATTGAAACCAAACAAGTGGTTCTACAAAGTGGTGCTAAAAGATCCTGCACATTTTGTTTTGAAACCAAAGAAGTACAAAAATATTTTATATTGATAAAAAGTTGTTCCAAAATCTTGACTACAAGTTAAGGGAAGAAAACTGTGTTAAACAATTGTGAACTATCAGCGCAATACAAATTGGAACTTTGTGTTATCAACCGTGGAACAAGAACTGAAGTAGATGTTTTTGTTTGTTATGCAATAGAATTTTTTTGATCAGTGTGAGGAACCTGAGGGCGTCCTCAATTCCTTCTCCCCAAAATCTTCTACTTAGGTGGTGTCGTGGTCATGAAGTCAGGGGCACAGGCATGCAGGGGTCGCACACACAGGAGACCTGGGTGGACACTGTCCTGGCGCCTTTGGCACCAGGCTCATGAACAAAAGTAAACCAGAACATCCATTGAACACCAAAAAGCTTTTATTATGGACATAGCACCTCAGATGCATTAACCTTGAACATTCCATCCATTAAGCAGCCCCAAGTGTATTCTTGGGTGTGGCTGCTAATGGATTGCCTTCGCACATGCTCACTCTCTAAGAGTGGCAGGGTGTGGCTGATAAACCGGCCCTAATGGGCGTGCCCACGATCTCAGCTATATAAGCTGCCCCGCTCCTCAAGACAGACGCTTTGCGTTATTCTGCACTTGCAAGCAGCGGAACGCTCACCGTCGCCTGAGGTCACTGTTAGGGAGAATTCTCTGTAAAGGCTAATTTCCCAAACCTAGTGAGTCCCCCAGCGGCTTTGCTGGATTTTTGGGGTTTATTTATTTTCTCCTGCTAAGTGTGAGACTCTTTTACTCCCTCTCTTAGACATGATTTGAGGTGTTCCTTTGTCTTTCCATGTGTTTTATGGGCTATGGGGTCTTTTACTCCATAGGGTCTCATGTGTTTTTGATGTGGGTTACACAGCACCCTCCGTGCCGTAACCCAGGGTGTCGTAGCGACCCCCAAACATAGACTCCATACCCTGGGACTGACTACTGTCTCCCAGGGCATGTAAAGTCACCATTGGCTTTACTAGTCCAAATTATAAACAGAAACCAGTACAAACCATCATATTGTGGATGTACTGGTCGGGGCAATTCGATTGCCCCGGGGTCTGTTGTTCGAGGGGGCACGTCCCCCCTGATCCAGTTTTGGCTGGTGGCAGAGGATACTACTTTTTATATTCGACCGCGAATATATCTCTATGGGATTTTCCCATTGTTCGAGGCTACCAACTTTAATTATTAAATTCCTATAGCCTCGAACATACCGCCGGTTTATTTATTTAATATTAATTCACTGGTTGGTATTTTTTGCCAGAACTCGATTCTAAAATGGCGTTTCTGTTCTCTTCTGTGACTCCAACCCAAGTCGAGCCCTTTGTTCCACTTTTTGGCGGGTTTCTCCACAGAAGCCTCCAAAAGTGGCGCCACTCTGTCTGGGTACCAGAAGGGGTGTGGGAGGGGGTTTAGGCACCCTGAACTGAGTTGCCTTGGCAACTCAAGTTGCACTCTTGTGTGATTGGCCCAAGGGGTGAGCCGGCCGGCTCACCACTTAGCATGTTTGATTGACAGCTAGGCTGAATGAATGGGGGTGTGCTGCATAAAAGCACGGCTTTGGGGACTGGAACTTCAGAAGTCGCCACAGGACCTAAGAATCCGAGGAGGGAGAAGCTGAGCCGACCTGCAACGACGACCCCACCGGTGGAGCCCTGCTCAACCGTCTCATCACTTTTCCCAACGACAGAGGAGATCTCCAGTCCGGAGAGTCTTCTTCCTTTGACTGGTGGGGATAACCAGTTTTGCCTTCTTTTCACCTTCCTGGAGCATCTCGTGGCCGCCTTGCCCGTGCCAAGCACCCCGGCAACCGGAATACCACGGCTTACCACTACCGCAAAGAGAAGGGTAGTACCTTTTAACCGAAAGAACTCCGCGGCTGGTTTCTTCCCTGGCAGTGCAACGACCTTTATCTTTCCTCCACGGCGAGGCCTCCTCTTCCTCTGGACGAAACACCGACTTGCACCCGCTGCCAGGAACAACTGCCCCCGCTGGAGTTTCCTTCTCACTTAAGGTACTGTGTCCCGCCTGGCTTCCCTTGCGACAGATCGTTCGGGGTGACAGTAAAGCCTCGACTTTCTAACCTGGGCTGGCCTAGGACAACCTAGTTAACTTTTCCTGACTTTAATTTCATTCTTTTTGTGCGAACTATCTACAATACTTTTTGGGCATAACCCCCTGTGTGAACCTGGACCCCTTCTGCTTGCTCTCTCCAAGAGTGGGCCTTGCAATTGACTTCCTTGCTCTCCAGTAGAACTCTGCCTATCCTGCCTTACTGTGGTTCTTTTGAAAGTACTGAAATTTGTGTGCTTCCATAACTCTGCCTTTTTCCCTCTCTTTTTAATAACTTATTAGAGTTCCATCTTATGTTAAGCGCTCAGCTCTGTCTGAAAATAAGTGGTGTTTCTCACTAAGACTTAGTGATTAGGGTTGTATATATATATAATAGTGACTGTGTGCTGAATTTACTTTTCTCTTTATGCTAGTGTAATCTACAAGTGTGTCTTTAAATAATTATATACTTTTACACCATAGCTCTGGTCAGTGTTTGCTTGTGCTACTGTATCTCTGTACCTATTGTGTATACTCTAGATACTGCTTAACTCTTCTTGAGGGAAGTCTGACTGCTCAGCCACAGCTACCAAGTGAATCTGTGTGGTACAGACTGCTACCAAGTGGGTTTACTGCCAAACACCTGTAGTCTTAAATCTTTTGCAGTGGTCCCTAAGGGAACTGCACAGGTTTCTGCCTAACAGTCACTTACCCACTTACCTTTGAAGATCTTGCTTCTTGGACATCCTGCTTCCTGCCAACATACTTACCAACTGGGGGAAGCTGTTCTTACCTGTACATATCCTCGGGCGAACCAAGTATTCATCTTTACACTTTCCGGAACGCCGAAATCTTCATCTTGGCACCGCAGCATGACACGCTCCATCGTCGACAGCAGCGCCTACAAGGAAAAACAGAAGACAAGGTTAGACATTGAAAAAACAGTCATTGCGCTTTGCCATACTTCACGCTTTTCTTTAAACCATCACTTTCGACCTGCTGTCGAACATTGCGGTAGCATCCATCTTCCATCCGGCCGCGTCTCGCGTCTCTCAGCTGCATTGAGGCTGCATTTCCATCTAAGGGAAGAAAACAGAAGAGAGACATTATTGCGGGCATAAATAGGAGCAACATATAAAGACATTAAACAGAACGAACAACATCACAAGAGCTCAAGAAAGACTTACCAGTCATAAGGAGAAGCATAGTCGCAGCTGGATTGGACTAATCCTTATCAGGGATCAGTGAAGGAACTAGATCCCATTCGATCCGCCCCTGCCAGAAGTAGCAGGACGGAGAGCTTATCTTCCATAATTCACAGGTGAGCTTTATGTGCTGGCATATGCTCACAGAAACCGTATTTTGGGGTAAAGGGTTCGAGAGGTACAACAATCACAGATTGGGGCACTCACACACTCTTATCTCAGGCAGGAGCAGTATCAGCACATACCACCGCTCACAGCTTTTCTACTGAGGGAGAGGCCTGAAGGGAGTGATTCAAGTTCAGGGAGGGCTGCAACCGTGCATAATGAACCCTTAGTCCCAGCAGGCTTTGTAGGATGTTGTGATACTTTTCCCTTTTCTTCCTTCCAGATCAACCCTAGAAAATCCCATCAATATCGGGACGCTAGGAAGAGGGTGAAGAAGAGGGGCTCTGCAGGTGAGACACGGTATACCCCTTTTCCTTCTGAGAACCAATCTTACCCTCCCCCTGCCTTTATAGGCTGTTACCAATCATTTCCCCTCATTCATGCCACTATAGTACTGGGACGAGGAAGAGGTGACTTGGAGTGGTACACACTAACATGTCAGTTCACCACTCTGTACTGATACGTGATAGAGGCCTGAAGGCCGTTGTGAGGGTTTCGGCATGTCCCCAGCACACCAATAACTATGGTCAGGCAACTAGACTTGAGGACTCACACCTGCAACCTGTTAAATGGTTGCAGGTGCATAAAAGGATAGACCAACAGAGAAACGAGGAGGAGAGAAACCGGGCCGAGGTGTTCGGGCCTGCGAGCGGAGAAATCCTGTTGAAGTTGAGACTGCTGAGGAGGGTCCTACCTGGAGGCCAGGATGCCGGCAAATACCCTGAAGAGACTGCAACAACGAGGCCGGAGCGAGACGTGAGAGGGCCACAGTGGTTGGGGCCTCTCTGGTCGAATGCCTACAGCAGTTGCTCTGCAGCAGGGAAGAGGGCATATTGCTGCAAGCTACCGGCAGCGTCAATGAGAGACGAGCAGAGCTGCCTGTAACCCACAGAAGGAACAGCAGAGTGCGAGCATGGCTCGAAATACTCCCTCCAGGGAAGTCTTTCAAGTGTGACAATCTGCTCCAGCCAGCCGCCTCTCTGATGTGCGACAGGGCCGCTCGAGGCTGCAGCCCGCCTCCCCCCTCCCAAGGGGCACTGCTCTTCGTTTTATCTTCTCCGTTCATTCACTTAGTTTCTCTTTCTGTCCTCCTCTGTTTTCTCTACTCAAAACTGTCCTCTCTTGCTGACTTTTTTCTTCTTTTTCTTCCCTTGTGAAATGTTAAACAGGTAAGTCTATTACTGTTGCCAGGGGAGACCTGCCCATTGTTCACTATCTCTCTGTTCCAGGAATCCCCTATAGTGGGGAACCTGTACATTACATTCAGGTACATTGTTACTGTCAAAGCAGCTACACATTAAATAAAGAAACTTTAAAACACTGGTGTCCTGGCCTTTTCTTTGTAATATTAATTCCTGTACTCTTCCCCATCTATATATTAATACCTCCTACCTGACATTCCCCCATTTGAGCCGGGGGGATACAATTGCACCCGACGCTGCTTGCGAAAGTAGACTGACACAAGCGACCATCGTCTGAAGTTCACGAGCCCACGCAGATCTAAACATGCGAACTGCTTCTGGTTGAGGGAGGGCGGCTGGAGAGGAAAGTGGTGGCGTTTTGGTTCAGCAAAGAGGAGAGAACGGATTGATTGAAAGAGAGCAAACGGGAGTAGGAGACAGGTGGACGAGCAGTAAGAAGAGGAGAGTGGAAAGACATGAAAGTGAGAAAGGGAGAAAGTGAGGGGAGTTCAGAAGCATGGAAAGGGGGATGCACAGAGAGGACGTGCAGGAAGAAAAGAGAGATGCTGTAAAGTGGAAAGGAGGATAGCAAGGAGTTACCAAAAGACTGGGAAGGATACCTCAGGGCAGGGCCGGCCTTAGCACCCGCAGCGCCCTGGGCGAAACAAAATTTGGCACCCCCCACCCCCAAAAAAGAAAAATATACACGCCAATCTTGAAACAACTAGGCAACACAAACAACACACCATCCACACACATAAAAAGCAAAGGCCCCTACACAACATGCGCCCACCATCCACATGCATGCAGTCACCATTCACACACATTAAAAGCAAAGGCCCCTACACAACATGCGCCCACCATCCACATGCATGCAGTCACCATCCACTAACATTAAAAGTAAAGCCCCCTACACAACATGCGCCCACCATCCTCATGCATGCAGTCACCATCCACACACACACACACACATTAAAAGCAAAGGCCCCTATGCAACATGCGCACATCATCCACATGCATGCAGTCACCATCCACACACATTAAAAGTAAAGCCCCCTACACAACATGCGCCCACCATCCACATGCATTGTCACCATCCACACACATTAAAAGTAAAGGCCCCTACACAACATGCGCCCACCATCCACATGCATTGTCACCATCCACACGCATTAAAAGTAAAGGCCCCTACACAACATGCGCCCACCATCCACATGCATAGTCACCATCCACACACATTAAAAGCAAAGCCCCCTACACAACATGCGCCCACCATCCACATGCATAGTCACCATCCACACACATTAAAAGCAAAGGCCCCTACACAGCATGCGCCCACCATCCTCATGCATGCAGTCACCATCCACACACATTAAAAGCAAAGGCCCCTACACAACATGCGCACACCATCCACATGCATGCAGTCACCATCCACACACACACACACACACACATTAAAAGCAAAGGCCCCTACGCAACATGCGCACATCATCCACATGCATGCAGTCACCATCCGCACACATTAAAAGCAAAGGCCCCTACACAACATGCGCCCACCATCCACATGCATTGTCACCATCCACACACATTAAAAGTAAAGGCCCCTACACAACATGCGCCCACCATCCACATGCATTGTCACCATCCACACGCATTAAAAGTAAAGGCCCCTACACAACATGCGCCCACCATCCACATGCATAGTCACCATCCACACACATTAAAAGCAAAGCCCCCTACACAACATGCGCCCACCATCCACATGCATAGTCACCATCCACACACATTAAAAGCAAAGGCCCCTACACAGCATGCGCCCACCATCCTCATGCATGCAGTCACCATCCACACACATTAAAAGCAAAGGCCCCTACACAACATGCGCACACCATCCACATGCATGCAGTCACCATCCACACACACACACACACACACACACACACACACACACACATTAAAAGCAAAGGCCCCTACGCAACATGCGCACATCATCCACATGCATGCAGTCACCATCCGCACACATAAAAGCAAAGGCCCCTACACAACATGCGCCCACCATCCACATGCATAGTCACCATCCACACACATTAAAAGCAAAGGCCCCTACACAACATGCACACACCATCCACATGCATAGTCACCATCCACACACATTAAAAGCAAAGGCCCCTACACAACATGCGCACATCATCCACACACATACATTAAAAGAAAAGCCCCCTACACAACGCACGCACATCATCCACACACATACATTAAAAGAAAAGCCCCCTACACAACGCACGCACATCATCCACACACATACATTAAAAGAAAAGCCCCCTACACAACGCACGCACATCATCCACACACATACATTAAAAGAAAAGCCCCCTACACAACGCACGCACATCATCCACACACATACATTAAAAGAAAAGCCCCCTACACAACGCACGCACATCATTCTCACACATACATTAAAAGAAAAGCCCCCTACACAACGCACGCACATCATTCTCACACATACATACATTAAAAGAAAATCCCCCTACACAACACACGCACATCATCCACACACATACATTAAAAGAAAATCCCCCTACACAACGCACGCACATCATCCACACACATACATTAAAAGCAGCACTTACTTTAACGTGGGTGGCGAGTCGGAAGGCAGCAGGATTGCACGCAGGCCAGGCACGGCACCAACAGGATTCACCTGAGTAACTGGGGCAGTCTGGCAGAGGCTAAAGGCAGCATGCCATTGCCAGGCCCTGGGATTTAAGAAAGCCGCATTGGACCAATTAAAAAGCCACCTCGCCAAAGGGCAGAAGGCTTTTTAATTAGTCCAATGTCCGTCGGCCACCTGAGAGGCGACAACCCGACACGTCACCGAGGTGCACCTCGAGATCCCAGGTGCTCCTTGATGACGGGAGTGGCGCTGGGCGCCCAAAAAAATGTAAAAAAACAAAAAATCCAAAGCGACGCAACACCGAGTGCTCTCGGTGCCGGGCGCCCTACCTTTGAGAGGTGAGTAGGGCGCCCCAGGCGGTCGCCCGGCTCGCCCTGGCCTAAGGCCGGCCCTGGCTCAGGGACAATGGTCTGGTCTTGTAAACAAGACTACACTGAGCAGCAGCGGTTCAGTAGCTAGTCCCAGGTATGACGGTTAGAGGCCGTTTACATTTTTTTAAGGGCCCCCTGTGTGAGAAATTGGTAGCACAAGACGACAAGATTGCAAAAGAAGCAAAGGAGTACCGAAGGGAAGAAGAATGATCCCTGGAGCATAGATGGGAAAAACAAAGGCCTGATCATGGCAGGGTGTCAAGGAAGCACAAGAAGGGGGGGGGGAGGGGTATGCACCTTTGGTGAAGGGCCAGAGGCAGGGAGGCCATGCCGCCATAGAATGGGCCAAGGCAAACACCCACCTCCTAGGCTTCATCTGGCGAGGACTTTTGGAAACTATGCCAGATGTTGCCTTTTAAGGCAAGAACTTGTCTAGCGTCTGGTTTTCTGCTATGGCTGTCTTACGTTCCATGAGGCTCTCCGATATGTGCATCCTGCACATTCCCAAATGCAAAACCTACTAAAGATGTTTGATGCCACGTGAGTCTCGAAGCTCCATGTTTTGATACATCTTACACCTTAATAATATGCCATGGTGGTACAGTGGATAAACATTCAGTGTTCCCTAGGACTTCTTCCGCAGGTGGCATTAACACCTTAACAATGAGGAAAGGCAGCAACGAGCAACATTTCTTACACATAAGTGGAGCCTTCATGGATGATAATTGAGTAGAGGAGAAGCTACAGAATCTAACAGCCTAGCAAAGTGTTTACTTTCATGAGAAAAACATAGGAGGAATAAACTGTGTTGCTTTGCCTCTAAGCAAAGCTCCCTACTCGTTTCCCTGCCAGTCAATGACCAAGACTTGTGCAGCTCAGAGTGTGTGTATACCAGACACGGATTCTGCAGGTTTCTGGATGTCTGCTCTCTTTGCTTCGTCCGGCCTTGGGACAAGAGCTGTTCCAGCAGCAAAGAGTGCTTTGCACAGTGAGGCCTACAGAACACACACTGTAACAGGCAATAACGAGGAAGACCCTTGGACAGCCAAATGAATCAAGAGGTGCACGACCCTCTCTTCCAAAGCCACCCTGTGAAGCACATTGTAGTCTGTATGGTCTGCTGAATAGTAATTGGGGATTTTGTTGTTCATGCATGAATAGGAACTAATAATGAGCTTGTTTCTTGTATAGTGGTTGCTGTCACTGTCATGCCGTTGCACACCCCTGGAAAGGACAGCTGTTCCTATTTCCCCACTCAGCAGTACTCCTGTTAATGACTTGAAAAGGGAGAAAGGGGGAGTTTGCTCTATGGGATTTACTGCAGCAGGCAGGTAGATGGACCCCTTAAGGTGTACTTTAGACTTTCATGTTAACAAATGGCACAACTGGTGCTACTGTGTATGACTGAGTGATGGAAACAAATCACCACTCACGATTCCACTGGATTGGTGAACAATTGATTAGTAAAAACCAATCATAAGAACAAAGCTAACGACAGAACGAAACTTCGGCACGGTCTGTCCGTGCGCCGTTCTCTGATACCCAAAGGAACACATGCAGTTCAACGGAAGGGGTGGTCCAGACAGGGCAAGGAATCATACTGAAACTACGTTGTTGGCAGGGACAAATCCCCACTATACAAGCCTTTGATACCGGCTACGTTCTCATGTTAATCAGTGTTCTCAGGAAGGACAGTATTTTGTAATACATTCGGTGAAGGTGAATATACCCCTTAAAGATGCACACACGCTCTGAGCCAGGCAAAACGCTTGTAATATGATGACTTCCATCTGCTAACACAGCTTTTCTTTTGAAAGCAGGAGCCTAGAACACACTTAAATATTCCAAAAGGGAAACACATCAGAAATGAGAGTTGTGAAGGCGAGCATCTCTACACAGTAAGAAAAGCGCCTTCATTACAAAGACATGCACAGCAAAGTCTAAAGCCTCGCACAAGCAAGAAGCATATGTTTAAAAATGGCAGCTTGGAGTACCTGCTCAATATTATAATGCAGTAGGATGTATGAGTTGTCAGAAATGAAACGCAGACACAAGTTCAACATGGTTTTGACTAAAGACGTTTATGTAAATGAAAAAGGGGTGAGGAAATGCCTAGCTGTCACTGCACTAGACGGGTTTTCCTACCTGAAACCAAAACTAAGGATCTGTCAGTGTTATAATGCTCAAAATAAAACGGTACCATGTTCAAAGTACTATTCTGACCCTCGCATACTAAACAAATGAATTCTAAGGTGAAAAGAGTAATGTCTTTGGCCTTATGTGTTTTAGACACTTTCAAAGGAAAAATGTATAACTCCAACAGCAAGTCTTTGAAGGATAGGGATCCTTGTTCCAGTGGCCGTTTCCCTCCCCCTGTATTCTCCCTCGCAGCCTTGTTTATTCACAAGTAACAGTTCCTAGTGTTTCTCTTGATTCAATAAGTTATTTGCAAAATTGTTTGACCTTTGCCTTTGTCTTGTCACGATGCCTGGTGTACTCTCCTGCCAGATGTCGAATCCCTATTCTCTGGATTTACACAGCCTTTTTGGCTATTCTTGATATATGCTTCTCATGGCCTTTTTTTAACTTCTGTATGCTATTCAGCTTGTTGTTGCCTGAAATATTTCTCTACCATGATGTCCTTTACACACTTGATGATGCCCGGTATCCTCTCCTGCCAGGGCTTTTTACTGATGGGCTCTTGCTCCCACTTCCAGATTTGATAGTCCTGTACGTTTGCCTTGCTGGCCAATATATTCTGCTTAATATGTATTGCCTTGCTGGGGTTTATCATGTTCATATATTGCCTACATTGGCAACTTTGGAAGTATCTCCTTTCTGGTTCACTTTCCCTTTGTGCAAAATGTTATTTTATCCTTTCACTTTAGGGTTTTACAAAATACGCTTTGTCTCTCGGTTCCGTTATTCCAAATTATTTGAATTCAGCGTGGCCACCAACACGTCCTGATGTTCTCTCTGTCCCATGATGGACTCACCAGCTCTTGAAGGTGTTCCTTATTTCTACCGCGGGCAGACTGTGACAGTCTTTTACTTCTTTCTCTCTTGCAACTGTTTTCCCTTGACGTTCCTGCTCCTCGTTGCTTCTGCTGGGCTTGTCTGCTTCTTACGGGTCTCGGGTAAGTGAAACAGTGCCTCCCAACACTTGCGAACACCCAGGAGTTCCCCGATGACTACTGGTGTTCACGCAGCGTGTCTTCCTCCTGGTGCAGCCTTTCTTCCTTCTCTTCTCGAGCCAGTTGGCTCCGCCACCCTTCTTTCAGCCTGTCACTGTTTCAGATTGCATGGAGAGGACCAGCTCTCCCTCGCCAGCAGTGTTCTTCCGCTTTCTGCTTCTATCGTTTAAATGTCCCGGCCACAGGTGTGCGCTCCCAGCAACTTTAGCGATCATGGCTTTCCTTGCTTGGCATTCCTCAGCTTCTCTTCCTTGTCCAAGTATTTTGGTGTTAATGGGAATTGTCCACTTTTGATAACTTGCATACAAATCCAGAATTAATGTTTTAAATGAACAAAAAAGGGGGATACCATGTCTCATCCGATGATGTCATAACAGCTCCCCGTAGATTCTCACCCACGTGGTCCTCCCTCATATAGCCACCCCCTGGGTCAGGATCAGGCAATGGCTGCAGTTCCCTGGCCACGTGGGAGGAGGTCACTGCCGGTAAACGAGTGAGTACACTATTTGATTTATCGCAGATGCAAGAGGAGTACTTTCTGGATTCAATTCCCTAACTTTCCCCCACAACTGTATCCTTTTTTACTTGAGGGAGGGAGTTTTCTTTCTTTGTAAAGTGTTGATTTCTGCGATAGTTTTTCGGGATAATACTGCTGCTTTGATTTGCAAGGCTTCAATGCTATACGACTTTACAAGAATTAACTAGTGAGCTCAACCAGTCACCACCACTACATTTAATTGCGCCGAGTTTGAAGATCACGAGGTGAGAATGCCGAACACATGATTTGGGAGGCCTTTAAAAAAAACACAATTGAATGAGAGGGTAGTGAAAGCATTTGCAGCTTTAGGTGGCTCCCACGGACATAGAGCTCAAATTAAGGCATGCCGGGTACGGGTTTAAAAAAAAAATCAATAAATGAATGGGAGTGGGGAGGAACTGCAACTGCAGGCCTGCCGTTGACATGGGCCTATGTTAATTACTTGTATTTTGCTAGCTCCACCTATGGAGCTACTGCTTTTTATTTAAAAAACTCAAACGAATGACATTTGGTGGTTGCAGAGGCTCCCTGTGGAATAGGTTTTCCAAAAGATGACAAAAATAGATGGTGCATATTTTCCATTTGCGAGGTTAAAAGGTTATCCTAATCATTTCTACCCCATGCATAATTATTTGTGGGAGGTGGGAATTGGGGGCAGTAAGCTAGCTTGATATGACCTTTAGTTATTAATATTTTATTTTACCACTCATCTGTGCTAAATTGTCGGAGGCGCTGGTGTATAATATGAAACCAGTACCAAAATTGTATGATCCTGGGAACATCACCTGGTTTCACTGTGTCTCAGTACACTTAAATTTAGAGTGCATAAAACATGAACCACTTTGGATTAGTGCTACATCAATGCTAACCAAGTCTTGGCAAAGCGAATAGTTTTTGCTTTGGTATAGGCATTGCAAAAATGAGCTGTGAGGGACTGAGGGACAGTGAGCAGTAAGGTACAGAGGGATAGTGAGGGAAAGTGTGCTGAATATCAAGAGATAAAGAGGAGCTTGTCAAGGCATATCTGTAGAGGTACAGACAGGGAGTTGCCGGGTGGGGTGGTGCATTGCACAGAGATGGACACTTGTCATTGGTCGTTTTTTCAAACTTTTTCTAATACTCTTCTTAAATAGTTCTTTTTCACTCACTTTGTCTTTTCATTACACACTTTGTGGTCAGGATATGGCCGAGAATGCCACACTGAGTTTCAGTGAGGAACACATATTGAATATAATTGGAGGCCCGTCGTTCTTTGACCAAGGTGATAATACTGTCCCTATACTAACACAAAGTAACTCAGAGGAACTGTTAAGATTAAAGAAGAAGGGATTTAGAACAGAATTACATGGGCATTTCTTGAGAGAGTACTTGAGAGCAAGCATCATACCAGCAGGACTGGTGATACGCAATGAGCCAGGCCTATTTTTGGAGGATGAGGAATATAAAACTGGCTTTAGTAAAATTGCCACAAAATGCAGCAGAGACCTCATGGCTCTAACGATCTCAACAGCACAGAGACTAGCAGTAAAAGTACAAAAAGAAATTGAGATAGATGAACTGAAATTTAAATCCAATACTTTAATTGTTAACCCGGAGGATAAATTAAGAGGACCTGAGCAGTACTGTAAGAAACAGTAGTCTAATGTGAATACACAAGTCAAGTTGACACTAGTCATCTATTCCCAAAAAACCTCATAAGGAACAAAAATTGGCTCTTGTTTTCCTTTGTCTGGGATTCCTTGGCAAACACATATGTGGATTTCCAGAACCAAAATAGGGTGAAAACGAAGCATTGTCAAACCAAAATAGGGTGAAAACTAAGTAATGTTATAATATCCCTCTGTCATAGGAATAGAATTTATTTTCTGTTATTCATAGTTCTTGTCCAAATGAAAACATTTTTTATTGTTTTTTTTTGCAAAAAATGTTTGTATGTTCTCTTTGTTTCACTTGTACTTAACTTTTATTGCTCTCCATGGTGCATGATTAATTCAAATGCTGTCATTTTGATCGAAAAATTATATTCGAATTAATGTATCTCCTTTTTTTTTTTTTTTTTAAATCAAATAATAATTTTTGTGTAAAATGTCACTGAGGCTCTTGCACCAAAAGTTGTTTTATGTTTTCTATTAAAATAATGAGAATTATAGCCAAGTCTTTGGTCAATATTTAAGCGTTAAATTCCTAGCAATGACCCTCTGAAAACAGCTATGACATGACCACATGCTAAGCAGAGGTAAAATACAAAGAGCCAGAGTCAGTTAGGACACTCTTTGGAACTAGAAAGTAATATGCCCAATTGAGAGTGATCCTGTAAGGGAACCTTATGCTAGACCTGTTTACTTGTCTGTGGCATTTTTTTGTATGCTACAGTGTTGTACACTAGTTGTTTGCTTTTTGAGGTTAGAAAAAGTGAGGTGAGTATCAGTAATAGGTATACTACATCACCTGTATTTTACACCCTGTGGGGTCACTATTTGTTGATACTCAGAGATGGACACAAATCACAATTACAACTTTCCTCAGCAGCTCAGATCTATACCAACCTGTTTGTCAGCAACTGGATCCAGAAGAAACCATTTGGAAACAATAAAGTGTATTACTGAACAAGACATCCTACCTTCAAACAAAATACCTGCAACGGCAAAGGATTGTTGAGCATGGGCCGGATAATGTTGGGAAAGAGCTAGTGTCTCCCCACACCCCAAAGCACTTTAGAATTAGGCAAGGCTTCTTTTGACTTCTTCTAGGCACTACAAGGGACCAGGGGGAACAGGAGGCACTGTGAAAGCTCTTGCATGCAAAAATAAACATATACACAGACATGGGCAGACACTAAATGAAGGCAGTTATTATTTAAATATGAGTTGCAATTAACTATTAGCTAAATAAATGTGTAAATGTCAAACCCTATGCATTTCTAAAATCTTAAAGCACAGCAGAGGCAAGCTCTCTGCTGGGAAGAATGCAGCCTGTGCTAAAAATAGACTACAGGCTTCCACACAGTGTTCGTGCTATCACTGCCAGCACAAAGTGACTCACCAGCTGTTTGCTGTCTGTCAAAAGCCGATGCAGGCTAAGGCTCGATGCACAACATGCAGAATTATGAAAACAAGGTTTAAAGGAAATTACAGGACCACATAAAAACATGAGTAGAATGAGGGAAATATGGAGGGAATGACAGGAAAATGTTTTTATCTATACATGTTCATAGGTAACAAAATGAAGGAAAGCGTGAGCTGTAGTGTATTCTTGCATCAGCTAGCAATATCTATACTAGCATGTCCTGACGCAAATCGCTGACCATGAAGAAAGGATGACTTTGGAGCATCCCTTGTATGGAAGCAGGACGGTTTGGGATGAAGCCATAGGCGGTATCCAGTGACACAACTACAGCAAGACTGGACCATAAAAGCTCCTGCCTGGCACCAGTTTGAGGGGAGAAAGGAGCGGATGAGGGACAGAAGAGACAGTTCAGGGAACAAAGTTATTTGCTTCCATCCTCATGTTCTGTAAGATTACATTTGTTATCCTTACAAGATAGACTCTTGGCCTTACTTCCCTAGAGGGGTGTATTTACTCTGGTGTGAGCGTAATTAGGGATACCCTTATAATCAGGGCCACCCTTACAATATCCCAAGTGGTACTATCCCAGCTGTTAGTACTTATGCTAGGGAAACTTCCTATTGACATGTAAGACCTGGTTTATATTGGATCCAGGTGTGACATGTGGGTTTTAATAATGCAATTGTCATGAATCAGTGATATCGACCCTTCTGGTTAGCCTGGTCTCTCAGGCAATGACCATTCACTCCGATCCTTCCCAACATGGCCAACGCCAAGGAACGGTGCGGTCTAGTCTTTCTGAATTCGCACTCATGCTTCCTTGAAAACTGACACGCCCTGGCGCTTCGGCGCATCTCAACGCTCCGCTTGCCTGCACCCCTTGTCCCAGAAAGTTGTGTTCCTAAATCTTCCTGGCCCTGTTCCTTTCGTGATCCCTAGTCCCCGCTATTATTATCCTTCCTGGTTTCCCCGTCCGCGCACTTTCGCGACCTACATTTTCAGAGCTTCGCTTACCCTTGTTCCCTTCCTGCTCCTGTTCCGTCCCGGATCCTTCCAGGAACAATGAACGTTCTCCGAAATCCCAGAGCCGCCGCAACCGGGAGGCAGGAATCGGTGCGCTCGTTGCCTCCCAGCAGACTGGATTCAGAGGATTCAAGACCTTACCCCTACAAGGCTCGCTCCTCCAGGAAAAAGAAGCCAGCGAACTCCAAGAAAAGAACCACAAGTAACAAACAGGTGAGTCACGAATCTGAAGACTCAGATTCTGACAGCAATTCACCTGATAAATTAGAATCCCCTTAAACCTGTATTGGTAGAAATTCAGAATATGTACAGACACCCATCTTTGAGCTACTTGATGCAGTAGAAACCATTTGGAAATAGTCAACTGGAATTTATACCAGTATACCATGCCTTCAGATGGAAGGCGTGAGACACCGGAGGCTAATTACAACAAGGGTGGGGTGTCAAAATTGTCTTTTACTGGATCCAGTTACTGACCTGGTCTTTATTTGTTAATAAGGGAACTTCTTCAAATGGCAGAACATGGTCACAATCTCTATGCAATTTGTAAGAGGATTCAATTCAACACTACAGCTAAGTCAATGCCTAGTCTGGGATACTGAATGGAAACCCTTATTGATATACCTTTACGTCCAGTTCATGCGTTCTGGATGACTACCCCTATATAACACCCCTCTCTTGGAATCCCCCTGACCCCACTGAGCCAAGAAGTAGTTCTGTTTTGCAAGTTTAAAAGGTTTATTTGATAATTTAAACAATAGATATATATATCACACTTTATAATAAATTAATAATTGAATATCACACTTAATCTGAGCAGTAATCAATAATGGATAGTCCGGCACTAGCACACTTCTTTATAATCAATGATGAGTGGTTATAGGATGGATAAGATAGCAACAATACTTTTATGGTTTCAAATGGATGCAAGGTGGAATGAAATTGCAGTACAGAAATACTCAATATGATTTCAACAAAACAATGTAATCATTTTTCTCTGGCAATCCACTCCCCCCTTTATGCAATGCAAGGAAATGGAAGGAAAGCACACAGTTCTCAGAAATGCAATCAAATGTAATTCAGTTCACCCCAGCAAGCTTAGACTACAGAAGTTTGAAACACAGGCCCAAAATGCTTTTATATGTGCTGGCAATGAAGTGAAAAATATGCTAAAATGCTTTTAATTCCCTCTAAAGGTTCAGGGTGAGTGGTATCTAGTTAATATTAGTCCAGGCTCACTCTAGCAATGATTCAGGGATGGTTCTTAAGAGGCAAACAAATTTTTAGCAAGGAAAGCAAGGTAGTTGCTGTTTTCACACGTGGCTGGATTTTTAACCAAATCGCAAATTGCGGTAAAATTCGGTTCTAGGCTTGTTGAAAAGGTGAGTTTCTAAGCTTTCAGAGGAAAGTTAAACCAAGTTCCTAGCCCAAACGGTTCTAGAGATACGAACGATTAAATAAAGGTAGTTTTTCGGATTTGAAATTTTAAAAGTTCAAAGCGACAGGTTACAGCTTGCAGATAGAAAATGACAGGTGACAGCTTTGCAAATGACAGGTGAGAGTTAGGAGGCAGTTCTGGTTAGATTAAAATAGATTGAATTATATTATTTGAACTAAGAGATTGGTTCTGCACAGTTCTGCTAGGTACTCACAATATATTTTTGAATTAGGCCTCGCCACGGATCTGGTCAGGTTTTGGACTGCACTCCGGTCTGGTCTCGGCACTTCACAGTGATCTGGGTCAGCTCTCTGGTTCTGCTAACAGCGGTCTCCGGTTCAGCTGGTCTCTCTCTGGATACAACACTGCTCTCTGGCAAATGGCAAGAGTTCTTGCAAAGAATTCAAACAGCTCGCCTGGCTGTGAATAGTGGCAATGATTTGAGGCCTGCTAAAGAGGGATTTAGCTTGTAGTTGACCTCTCTGCTACAAATTCTGAAGTAAAGTCTTGGTCTCTGAAGGTGGATAGATTGAAGTCTCTATGTTGGCTCTCTGGAGGTTGATGGAGGTAAAGTATGGATTTTCCCGGCAGAGCGTCCCGCAGCAGATGGAATAGAATGTCCCTATCTGTCCTGACTGCCTGCTTTATGTGTTTTGAAAGTGGGTGGAGAGGCTAGCTTTCTAGGCCCTACCCCTCTCCACTTGTCATTGGCCACTTCCTCCTCTTCCCCTTGATTGGGGGAATGAAATGAAGTGTCATCATGATGAGGTCTGTTTATGATACAGAGAACCCACCCCTGTCAACTTTACACACAATCTATATCTGATCCAAATACATACTTCCCCGATAGACAGTTGTTTGGCATTGCATACACACATCATGCATTTACTGATGGTAGCCCCTGTTCCAATTCTGTCGTTTCTAGGAGCTTGGGTTCAAAAACGGCAACATATTTCACTTTTTGGTCGAGTTACCAATATTGGATTTGTCCCCGCATTTACACAAATGTTCGCAAAGCATTCAGGCATTAATTGATGAAGTATGAGACTTTTCACATGCAGACATTTTAAGTAACACCCTCTTAACTGCTAGTTTGCCCCCAGATCATACCACCGGTTCTAAAAACCTCTTAAAATGTGGGCAGAAAAATCACAAGAATTATGATATCATTTAAATAATTATGACAAGTCCGTACTATGAGTTATTCATCTTTTTCTAAAACCATATTCTGGCTACAGGGGTGTGTCTTTTCAGGTCACATGATACAGAAACCAGTCTTTCCACTTTCTTCAAGCTCAGCCTTTGTCTCCAGTTTCTCCCCCTCCCAGTTTCTGCCAAGAGGAAGCCACTTTTATGACCCCTGCAATAAACCATCTGCCTGGGTGAAGGGGGTTGCATTGTTCAGAGGAAGCCATTTTTACGACACCCCCAATAAACCATGTGCTTGCGTCCTAGAAGGCCCATTGTTCAAGCTCCTGCAGTCTGTAGTGGCTCCCCTTAATTCAATTATCAGAGAGATGGCATATCCTTAGTGTGGCCAGCAGGAAACAGCCAGGCCTGGGAAGTTACTGTGAATCAAGTTTCACTCCTGATGGGGGTAGTTGCCAGGCAAAATTGGAATCTCTTTAAGCCAGTTTTTAGCTACATGTCATTTCTGTTCCCAGTTTAAATCCAACATACAATTTTTACACATGCAGCTACAATGCTGATTCTAAGTGCAAAACTATGACATTTCAACAGTTACAGACTATGTGACACTCAAAAGTAGGTCACTCATTTCTTTTAAACATTTTCGATTTTTGGTAGTTTTAAATCCAGTTTCAGTTAGGCTGCTGCAGACCTCAGCCAGTCTTGTTATGAACATTCAAGTCACTTCAGAATATAACTTTACATTGTATCCACCTCTCAGTAAGTCTTTCTTTGGCCTGCTTTGGGTTCATTTATTCAGTTTTACACCAAAGTCTGGTGGTTTTAAAACGCCGGCTTTCTGATAGTGGTGAGTACTGGTAATGCAACCATTTTTGGGATTTAAGAAAATTAATTCCCCACAGTTCTAGGTTGCTTTTGGCAATCAGCATTGCCATTCCCAATGGTTTCAGGCTACTGTGTGGGTAGTCCAATGGTGGTTTTAGGCAGTGCCCTTCTGTGCCCATAACATCGGCAAAAATGGGTGGCAGCCTATTCTTCATGCATTTCCCTGGGCATTTTCTGGGAAGCTCTGGCCATCATGATGTTTTCAATGCCAGTACTGCACAGTTTTTTGTGGTAGGGCTCGGATGCATGGGTAAAAACATCCCACAATGTCAAAAAAGAAAAAGCATGCAGTCAATAACATTCGCACTTAGTTAATTAAACATACAGCACATATGGCCATAATGGCTCTTTTCATGCACCTTCAAAATACATTTGCTAAAAGACATCTACTTGTACTTTGTGTAGATATTTGTCTTTTATTTATGTTTTAACAAATGGTGCTTGAAGTACAGCATCGGGCGAGGCTAACAGAGACCAACCATGATTTGTCATCTTGGTATAAATTGTAGCAGATTAATGTGTATGGGGGTTGTTTTATTTCCTGCAGGCGTGGGGGGAGTTGTGAGAAACACTAAGGTGTCTGACCCGCTAATCCCTGGAGATCTGTTGTCCAGGTGGCCAGGACACGGCCATCGTGATTGGATCCAGTTCCTCGGGTTAGACCAGTGGGGGACGATCACCTTGGCGAGGGGTCTTCAGGGAATGGAAGTGGGACACTGAGGGTTGAGATGCTGTATCCCCTTCCTAATAACAACTTCTCCCCATCCTACCCAGTAGGATATTTAGAACCTCTACACCCACCTCTTTCCCGCACAAACACTTTCTTACACTAAAACAGACAACAAACTGACATCAGAGCCGTTTACGTGACATGTCTCAACACACGGGTCAGGCAGAGTCAAGCAATTGAAAAATAACCACGTACACCTGACAGCCCTTTACCTTCCCCACAGGGATAAAAAGCAGACCACGGAAGCACACTTTGAGCGAGGCCGATTGCACGAGGAGACAACTACACCAAACTGGCAGTTCAAATGGAGAAGAAAGGTGGTGAGACCTGGAAGGACGACGAAGGGGGAGTTGCCCTTTTCAATTCAAACCTGAGAAGCCTCTGAAAAGGAACTCACAAGACCGGGGCGTTACAGCTGGCGTACGAAGCAGCAGAGGAAAATGGTACACAGGGGCCTCTTGCATTGATAACGCAGACGAGAGGCAAGCTGCTACCGTGGTACTATCCTCGGCTCCAGAGATCAAAGAAGCCAACGGGTTCAGCACAGCAGGTGAGGCGGAGGGACCTGATGCAGACCGAACGGTGTTGAGCCCAACGCTGCAAGTAGCAACATTTTGAATGCAAGAGAAAGAACATGTGTGTATTTGTACTTTAAAGAAAGTCATTTGAGGTCCAGGTGCAGAGGGGTCCAGTGCCACGTGGGCGCTCATTCGAAAGACTCTGACCAGGACCTGTTTTTGAAACTACAACAACCAGAAGGCCCTAGGAAAGGGTGGCGGGAGGCATCCGAGTGGTCCTACAAGGGTCATGTCAAATCCTTTGTACAACAGAAAGTCTCTGATCCGTTGCCAGAGGAAAGCTTGTGGAAGAGAACCCCGCTTTACGATAATATTGTGAACTGTGTAATAAGGCAAATGTGAACATGATGGAGGGATGCCGAAAGATAGCTGGGAGAAGGAAACCCTTGCTTTCTGATGAGAATGACTAATACATGAACTGTGTTAAAGAAAGGCCGCAGTGAACCCGGCAGTTGGAAGCCCGAGTTGCAAGAAGGATCCAAGCACGATGGAGGGAGCTCCTAGGAGCGAAGAGCAATCGTCCAAGGTGCAAGGACACTGAGAGAACCTTTGTTTGTTACTTCTAATCCAGAATTCTTCTAAGGCAAGAGACTTTTGCAGGAAAGAGACTTAACCTCTGAAGGGGTTTTGATATTGTTCAACTGAACTGTGAACCTCGTACTGACGAGGCCAAGGAGTGTGCAGTGCTCAAGAGTCCTGCCTTGTCCCTGGCTTCAAACGTGGGGAAGGGAGACCCAGCCATACCATCCTGACTTAACATTTTGTGAACACTTCTTTCTTTTCTGGTGAACATTATCCCACACTATTTTTGTAATTTAGTAGTAAGGATTGGCAACAGTTTTTTTTTAGTTTAGGCCCTTTTTATTTGACAAGACGCCACAAGGACTGCCTTATTATTATTTGATGGTCGTAACTTGCTGCCATCTTAAAGTTAGGTTTAGATTAGGCGTTGATCGCACCCATTATAAAGATCAATAAACACCATTGAACTGTGAGCACTTGTGTCTGTCTTTACTGGTGCCACCATGAATTCCTTACAGAGTGCAAAGTATTGTTTCACCCATGATGCTGTCTGGGCAAAGCTTGCCCTTGCTTGACACCAGGGACAGTGTGAAGGATGTTCGCCACCATAACTTATGATTTTGATTATTTATATCGCGCTCCAAGACGGACACAACTGTATTCAGGCACAGATGGTAAAGCCGCTAAATTCGAAAACAGAACTAAACATCATAATGATTCTACTTTCGAGCTGCCTACTTAAACAGATGGTTTTTAAAACCTTTCTAGGTTAAGGGACACCGAGACCTCCACCGGCCCCCACTCACTCAGCTCACTTCTAACCAGGAATTGCACATCAACTTTCTACGACTCCGATGCCACAGGCATTGGGCCAGCTCACATGCTCACAGCAATAAGATAAGGGAAAGAAGCACATCTCAACAGAGTTCCATGGAGCCACGCACCCCGAGACCCCAAACACATGCAATCCGCCTTCTGCGCACCTGCTTCTTGCTCTTGTGTGTGATTGTGTTTTTTTCCCTTCCCGGGAATAATCTCTCCCTGTCTCGTTGGCTGCGATCCTCCTCCGGCTAATGAAGTAAGGGTTTGTTGTGCCGTTCCTGTTTCGCAGGGAGCGACTAAAGATGTTTTCAATATGTTAAAGGGAGCAGGTGTTCAAATTACCGTAATGAAATAATGACCGCGCCGCTCGTTCAGCTAAATAGGGAACGGAAGTCAAAATGGAGGCAGCTTTTTGCAGGCATTATTTTTAGAAAGACTGTTCGCTTGCCAGAGATGGGGCTAAATGATATTCATGGATTCATCCTGCCCTCTGTGGATGAATTCATGCCGAATGCTTTTTTCTTTAAATTATGGTTAATCAAAAATCATGTGGCATTGACCACGTCAAATTACTTCTCGCAGGGTCGGACGCAGGCACCAGTGTTGAAGTGGCCCACAGGTGCAAATGGCAATTAACGCCTTTTGTGACACTGTGAGAGTAGTACACAGGGAGGTAGGGGTTGGTAAAATGTTTTGCAAAATATGGATTTTAAATAAAACGTCTTCAGTATCACTTGTCAAAACTACTAGTGGCACCAGTGAATTGACTAATTTGACCAGAACCAAATGGCCCACGCTCGCATGTTGGACCTGCACTATGAACATTGCCCTACTGTCTTCTCGCGTGTTTTAGGGACACATTTTGTTTGGCCCACAAATTGGCACTGATGCAGTAAACATGCAGAGACAAACTCTGGGTTTTAACGTAGATTAGCGATTTGTAGTGCACATATCCTTCCGGAAGCAAGCAGTAAACTGCATCTAGGCACAAATATTATAATCCTTTGCTTACATCAGGGTGCAACCACAGAACCTTTTGGTCATTGAAACAAATACTTTTTCATTTTTTTCCGAAAAAGGATAATAAATGAAATATTCTGATGGAAGCGCGTTCCAGAGGTAGGGACCCCTGATGAAAAAGCATTGATTCCCCCAAGAAAGACAGTCGGATGGGGGGACAACCAACAGGTTTTTTACCAGAGGAGCACAGAGTTCGAACTGGCTGTTAGGACTTAATTTTTGAAGTCGGTTATCTAGGTGCGGTTCCTTAAGAACACTTGTAAATCAGAAATGACAGTCTAAATTTAATTATTTTCCGAACTGGCACCCAGTGAAGTTTTCGTCGGTGCCTGGAGATGGAGGCTCTTCTTGGTAGGTTGTACACCAATCTGACTGCAGCGTTCTGGGCTACCTGGTGTCATTGCAGTTGACAATCTGGGGCCCCCAGTAGCAACGTGCCGCAGTAATCCAGTCTAGAATGTACACTAGTTCTCACAACCACAGCGCGGTTTGATTCAGAGGCAAATGGCAGAATGGATTTCAAAAGTCCAAGTGCCAGTGCCATTTTGCTTTGGGTTGGATTCCCGGCAAAGAGCGTAAAATCGGCTCCGGGCACTTCCCTGCCCCGCTTTCAACATAAATCTAAGTGCATGTAGATTTCCAACTAATATTCCCAATAGTACGGTCTGTGCAGGGTCGCATTCATGTCAGCCCGCAACGCAAATTTGATGTGGGTGGAGAGGTATGGATCCCTATGGATTTTTCAACCCTTTTGTATGTGTAAAGGGCAAAATCTGTAGGATTCCATAGTAAGGCAGCCACCATTAATGATTAGCACCAACTTCTCATGCACTCGGCGGTCATCCAGGAGGAGTATCCATATGGTGTAGATGTTGGCACTGAATCTCGAGATACATGCACTTTCCATACCAAAATCCATTCCTTGTGGAGCATGACTTGAATCCATTGGAACAGGACTGCCCACTGAGGTGGTCCAGTTTTGTTCTAATGGATTCTCCCAGACCCATTGGAAGCAACACGGGTCTGTGTGTAATGTTTTTTTCCCCAAGATGTGAGGAGGGCAAATTGGTTGGCAAGTCATGTAGAATTAGGCATAGGTCAGATCTTTTCCCAGTGAACATCGGCAATGCCCACTCTTATTCGGGGAAGCTGTGACTCAAGTACTGACTACTATCCCAGAAAGCACATGACGCATGCTGTAACTTGGGGTTATCATCAGTGTCTGGATTCTCAGTATACAAGAGGTTTGCCTTTTCAAAAGTTCTCCCTAATCCTCCAGCGAGCGCCATGTGGTTGGAATGCTAACCTAAGATGTATTGCAAAGGTGGGGAGGAATATGCCAGCAGCAGTTACTCACCAGTACTTAGGCATAAATACTCCTTATATGTGTCTCCAGATGTTTTGATATTAAACGCCTATGATTCTTAGCTAGCAGCGTTGTCTGTGGCTAGGGATCGTAGGAGTTGTAGTCCAAAACATCTGGAGAGCAAGATAATCCGTAACCATGTTCTGGGGGATGAAAAAAGAGAAAATGCTGCCACTGTTGTCATCTACTCAATGGCTGATTAGGCCCAAATTCATAGACCAGTTGAAGACCACCCTGGCAGCACAATAAAGCCACGAAAGAAAACGTTTGTGGGGACCTCCTACTTTAAGGAACGTGGCAGAGTCTAATTCTAGAAGAAGTGGAGCCATTGGTTTGAGATCCAGAATGTACATCCAAAACGATTCGGAAATTCATAATGAAAGCAAAGGTGTAGCAGCGAAAGGAGATCCAAGTTCAGGTGCTAAAGCCGCCTGGAGTCTGATTTGCATTAGCGTTTGCATTTGCCGCAGCACAACAAAAGGACATTGAGGATCAAGTCAAGAAGATGTAGGAGGTCTAGTTTGCGTCTCTTACTGTAGAACACCAGTAGACTCCGGGTCAGGTCGAGAGTCAAGCTGAATACAGACTAGTTGAGGAGCACTTATTTTATTGCATTGCTTATTGCGCAAACCTAGCTCGAGAGCCGTCAGGACGGTGCCAGTTTTGGGATTGGAATATTCTACAGTAGCACACTACTGTTGGTGGCGGAAGGCATCAGAGATACCTTTTTTATTACTGGTTTTCTGGCCATCGAGCAAGTGCTGTGTTAACACCTCTGCTGCTGGGAAATTAGGTATTGCTATGGTTGTCCATTTCGTCTGATGGCTGCAGACACAGTGGCAACACAGACGTGGCCGGACAGCTTGCCAGGAGCCCATTTCCTGCAGCACCCATGGAATTCTCCACCTCTCAAAGACAAGCTGCTGAACCCAAAGGAAAGGGGTCCATAGAAGGTAAATGGCACAGGGTTTATAGCATAACTGGAAGGACCCTTGGTTTGACAGTCAGATCTTACTTGAAGAACTGACTTTGTGTTAAGGATTTTTGAAACCTTATTTCTATTTCTGTTTGGGTAACGGAGATTGGTGCTGCTACTCTGGGTTTTCTCAGCGCTTGACCAAACCAATCAGGTTGAAAAGGATGGGCATCCTAAAACAAGCTATCAATGGGAATTAAATAAGAGTTTTCAGTCTCTTTCTGGATTTTCAACATCTTGTATTTTACCTAATTCCAATCCTCTACTATTAAAGGCAAGATATGCACAACGCTGATGTCCTAATTGTAGTGGATGGTTGAGTTTCTGCTGCTGAGCTGCCTCCTGTCACCTCTAATGACTTTGCATTAGGGATATGTAATGTTTAACAGTGATTACTTATTAATAAAAGTTTTAATATTTCATTCAGCATAGTGCCCGCCTCAAAATGTGATGGCTACTGTTGCGTGACCTTATGGGTTTGAAACCTGGGGTGTCCAGCCAGCCTCCCAGGGTCAAGGAAATTAGTTGATATTCATTGGGATTTGTAAAGCACTTCAAAGCACAGCGTTCCCGTCTGAGAGTGCTGAAGGGCAGGGGGCACACAGATGAAGACTGAGGACCATCCAGATAGTCTAACCTTTTCCATTTGCCACAAGGTTGGAGGTTGCCGTCTGCTGTCAAAAGGGTGTCCTCAGTGTACCTGGGGAAAAGTGATCTGGCCTTAAGGTCGGGTTCTGGAACCTTTTGGCGCTTCAGATCTTTTAAACTACAACTCCTACCAGGCCTAGCAAGCATAGGAAATGGTGAGGAATCATATGAGTCGAGGTGCAATACTAGAAAGCCGCAAGTTGAAGGCCTTTGAGGATCCCAATGAATGCTAACACCGACACATGTGGTGTTTGAGCTAGTCACCGAAGTCTGAACACTAGGAAGTGAGAGGTGAGAAGTGGGATGTAGTGAGACTGGGGGTGAGGTGAGGAGAATGGTGTAGTGAAAGGTTAGGAGACATGTAGCAGAAAGGCGGGAATGATAGGAGTGGGAGAGAGTGTGTGTGGAAATATAGAAACAGAGGGAGAGACGGAGAGAGATGGAGACAGTCCGAAGACCAGAGGGAGTCGAAACAGAGGGGAGATGGTCGGAGAAAAAAAAGGAGACGGGGAGCAAGTGAGGAAGAGGCTGCAACGAGCAGGCTACCTGTTTTGGCACAATCAACCTTCAATTTCGAGACCAGGGAAAGACATTTGCAGAGTTTTTGTACCCAGAGGAATCCCAGAGGAAGTAAGACAGATCAGGGTGCGGCATTTAGGCCCACACCTTAGTCAGATTTTTTGATGGTAGGGGTTACTGATTGCTAGACAAACTAACCTAGGGTTAGGGGTGCCTGAGGTTGGAGCCCAAGGGAAACAAGAGGGACGGCCGTAGTGTGCCCGAATCCAAGGCAATCCACTGCAGATCTAACTATCTTATCTGTCTAATAAAGCCACCCGTGACACTAGGTCAAACTTTTAACTCTACTACAATAATGCTGTTTTTCGTGCCATGGCATGGCTTGTTTAAATAGATCCCTGCAGTACAATAACGTGGCTGCTGATTCGTTGTCCACAAGCATTTGTGTTGGGTTAATCTCAAGAAGCACTACTTCTTCTTAACAGTCACCCTGACCCAGCTTATTCCAATCCCTGAAGAATCTGCATCAGGAGTCTTAACCTGTGCCACTTCTTCCTTACTGGGCTTACTGGGTAGTCTTCAGGTACAGTGCAAGGATTTATCCTCATGCAAGGATTTCTGCTGCCCTAGGTAAAGTACCCTTTTGGCCACCCCCACCGGCCAGATGAGATTTCCTTTTTGGGCCAAAGTGTACCCCCACCAACACACATGTTTCGATGCTGTTGAGTGCCTAGACAGCTAGCTGTAATTGCCTTCATGTACGCCTGGTCCTGATAAATGTGTGCATCTGCAAACATTGCCTTGGAGATTGTCATGCATCCTTCCCAATCTATTGCCTGGGTTCAAATAGCAGAGCAGTTCCTTGGCTGGGGCAAGCTACACCACCTGTGGATCCATAGAACCTCTGTTCATTTACCTCTTGTTCCTGGTCAGGTTGGGAACAAGGTTTTAACTAATTAGTTTAAAGAGACTATCCTTTGGCAGTATCTTAAGTGTGAAGAGATTGTTAAATGATGGTTCTTTTGTACTCTTCAACCCAAGGGCAATGTTGCTTTACCCCTCTCGAGGTGTTAGACTTAAACTCCCCATGCCTACAATACGAGTCTGTGCAGTCTATCTCTGGGTGAAAAGAATTCTTCTCCTCCTGCTCAGCCATTCTGTGGTAATCGATTTTCTCTTCTGCTCAACCCGGTGTGGTCTGTTACGTCTCTCAACCCCTTCTGGGGTATTCGGGCCTTTGGCCTCATGTGGGCTTCAGGCCTGCTCAGCCCATTGTAGTCTGTTGCTTCTCTCACCCTCTTCTAGGGTTTTCAGTTCATTAGCCCAACACAGGCTTGGGTGTGGTCTTACTGCCCTTCAACTGCTCCTCGGATGCTGCCGCATACCTGTGTTAAAGCGGCATTGCTCTATAGTGTCGGCAGTTGCCATTGCCCATGCTAGACTGCGTCCTTGCATTTGATCCGGTTCACACAGTCTGCTGTTCCGCAGTATCTCTTTGGTCTCTGGGCTTCAGCTTTGTCTACCTGCCACACCAACTATGTGGCTGTCGACTACTCCTCTGTGGGAGCGTCTCTCTCTGTTGCACGTTCGTGAAAGCCGGCTCTTCACATTCGACAGCTGGTTTTCACCTGTTCGGTTGGTTCCCCGCTATACTTGGGGTCTCTGGAATGGGTGGGAAGATTCCATTGTCCTGGTTTTCTCAAAGAGGCAGCAACAAATGCAGGTCAAAAACCAAGCCACCCATTTTAAAGGGGCCCCGTACGTGATTGCCCTGTTCACTTCCCACATAACCAACAAACATTGGGGACTTTAAAGTGAATGGAGGTTGGATGAAATTCTTACTTGGGCAAGCATTCCTTCTCCCCAGAGGGGATAAGGGAGTGTCCCCTTATGGGATCACGCTTGACCTGTCCCCTAGAGAGGGTATTGCGTTGTGGAGTCTCCTCCCTTGTCCCAAAGGTGGTGACTCCACCTTGGGGAGAAGGGACCAATTCCCTGGATGTGTCAAGTGGCTAAAATTACAATCTTCTTATAAAAATGTTGCCCGACTATCGTTTTTGGACACTGGATGTGGTGTGGAGAGGGTGAGACATATTTGACCAATTAACACTACATCACAAGGAAATTCCTACCAGTGAAGACTGCACTAGATTACCTTTTCACATTACCAATAACCATTGTCCTGTTGAAGGACAACCCATTCTTGTATGTGAATGAAGTAGGAGTAGGACCATATAATAGAAGCAACACACTATATTCACGACAAATGATTTTGGTGGGGGCTAAACAACAAACCAATCCTGCAAATAGGTCCTTTTGGTGGTGTGATCCAATGGGGATGTTTGCATGTTGAAATGCAAATTGATAGTGAAAGGAGGTGGGGAGAAGTGCATGTCCGTTTTTCAGTAGGTAACATATAACTTGATTAAGGGTGAGTAATTACTAGTGTTTGGATTGTCCTTTCAGGCAGAGCGATTGTCTTAGTATCTCAGCAGAATGTTTTGGAAACATAGGGTATGGTGTGCACTCTGTGATGGGCGGAATGCATGGTGTCACTACAGGGGTTGAGAGCCTTATTATATCACTACGGAACAGTGCAAGTCCCAAGAGGAGGTTATTGGGTCACTACAGGCACTGTCAGGGTTTTAGAAACATCAGTAAATTAGTCTGCTTACTAAAGCTTTAATGGCAAAGCATTGATGGGACGAATGCTGTAGGCATTGCAATAGCAGCCATGTGACTTAGCAGGTGGGGGAAGGATGACCTTTGGTGTTTGACAGGCCTGATGTTTGTGATGCAAAAACTGCTGCCTAGTCTAAGGCTGAATGGAAGAGACTGGTTGAAAGACTCTTCCAAAACTTTACCAAGTCGCCTTAAATGATTGTGTAGGGCATTCCAGTGTGAGGTACCATGGATGTACAGGATTCTGCAATCAAATATTGTATTTGTTGCTAGATGGATGGCTAGAAGGCTTTAGAAACACTCTGGACATGTAACCAAGTTTATGGCCACCTAATGCCTTATTAGCAAGGCATGTATTAGTGCAACATTACCTCAATGGGGAGATAGTGAAGGGACCTTTGATCATTCTCACACTGGGTAGAAGTCACACGTTATTTTGTGCTTCATGGAGATCTGAGAACTCGCTTTTGGGTAGCCATGTGCATGGGGTGCTGATGGAAATGGTGACTTCTAAGACCAAGGCAATTTTGTGAGGTAGGTGCAGCAACGGAGGTGGTTGAAAGCAAATCAAAGGTAATGTTCTGCAAATTTTCACTCACCTTGGCTTTAGTGGGCCAGATAAACTGGGCCAATAATGAAGCCATCTATCTTATGCCCACTTAGACAGTCAGTTTAGCGGACCTAATTTCTAGATCTTTTGAGCAGTGCGCCATTTGGTATGATACCCCAGATCACTCGTTCAGTTTGAAGTGCATGTGGGTGTTGTCTGCCTAAAGTGTTGGATGATGCAATGATCTTCCAAGTTGTGGGTCAGCAGGGGCATATAGGTGGAAAAACAATATCTCAGAGAGGATCGATCCTTACATGTGCAGATAGTTTATGGGAATGTTGCAGATGAGACTGATTTTAATTGAATTTGTGGGGTGTGATTGCTCAGGAATGATCATTCGGGTAAGAGCTGGTCGATTGACTTTGTCAAAGGACAAGACGCTTGAAATTGGAGCGATGTGGTCTACTTTTCAAAGCTACTTAGTGGTTCAATAGGCTAAGTGCTCATGCACAGTAATGATATTGGAGAGAGTGGAAGGGCATTATTTTTTAAATCATGAAAGGAGTTTTTTAGAGCCTATTATTGAACCTGGGTTGATTGGCCAAAGAGAGACTGAATTGGTTGATTCTCTGTGTGGGGTTTTTGTGTGTGTGTGTGTGTGTACCTGCGTATGCATGCTGATCGCATCAGTTTACATTAGACTTTAAGAGGAATTGTTGCTCATGCTGCATTTTTGGCTCCACTAATTCATTGTCAACCTGTGTTTGGAGAGCTTTGCTTTTGAGATCCCGGCTAGGAAGTTCAATGGGTGTTTTTAGGTTTGCCATTAGTTGTCCTTCTTTCTCCACGTATGTTTGTGTTTTTTGGATGGACCCCTGGGCAAGAGCCAGTGAGAATGTTTCATTTGTAGATGTACACTGGGTTATG
This sequence comes from Ambystoma mexicanum, assembly GCF_040938575.1. Lineage (NCBI taxonomy): Eukaryota > Metazoa > Chordata > Amphibia > Caudata > Ambystomatidae > Ambystoma > Ambystoma mexicanum. Next base: position 1,069,748,473 of record NC_090936.1, on the reverse strand, counting down.
GTTTTGCTACAGCATTAGGAGGTGTAGTGTGTGTGGTGGGTCAGAAGCAGGACGCAGACTTGGATCTTGCATTTTGACTGTTTTCTCTTGAAGAATATGGATAAATGCCTAACTTTCCCTAAGCAATAGGTTTTCCCTACCAAACTAAACTAGAGTGCTCATCAGTTTTCATCGAGTCCAAAAGAAAGATCTGTCCAAAACGAATCTATGCTAACCCTACCCCTATCGAAAATAACTAAGGCACAGGAGAATTACTCCCTTCTCCTGTGTGCTGCTTTCTTAGTATAGTTCAGCTTAGTAAATCATTCATAGGTAGTTCTTCGTAACTACATTCATGAAGTTGTGGAGTTCAGATATTGGGATTTTCCAATTTCACGCTCATATCTTGTTCTCTTGTGATCAATTTGGTTCTGTTTGCTCCTTCCTCTTGGGCTCTTTTGATCTTCTCTTGATTCAATCTCAACCCTCTTCCTGATTAGCTCTAACCAATACTGGTTCTGTTACAGTTCTCACTCCTTATATATTTCCAACACTTCCTCTTTACTGAGTTGAATAGGAGTGCTCCAATAATGATTCTCAGTCTTCTCTAAGACTTGCTCCTTACTGGGACTAGTATGATTAACCCAGCAATGATCCTTACTCTTGTTCATCATGGCTTCCTCACTGTGGCGAGTATGAGTAGCCCAGTAATGATCCTCACTTTTATTCCACACTGGGACGAGCATGAGTATCCCATTCGTTATTTTTGGTCCCCTCCCTGGGTCTGCAGATCGGTCGGGGCTCTGTTCTCATAATATAAGGCTGGCGTCTTCCCATGCCGCCCTCTCCTCCTTCAATAAACTCTGTGGTGCCCTTTAGTAAATGGTCTTGGTGTCCTTAAGGCACTCCCTCGTATTCTCGGTCATGCCACCACTTCTTATTTTTTCCTCATGTAACCTTCTGCCATTTCCTCTACTTCTCTCAGCCTGGGTCTTCTGAAGTGCAACTCAGGCACTTGCATACACCAGCTTTCTTCCAGCATTGGAAGCTCTGCTTCCACGTTTCCTTCTGCGATTCGTCACACCTGTTAGCTCAGAAAAGGGTGGGTGTGTTGATGCTGCAGATAGACCAAGGGGGCCCCTATACAGCCGCTACAGAGGGAGGGTTTGAAGGGCACTCCATGGTAAATAGGATTGTTAATTTCCATTGACAATGTAGGAGGGCATTATAGCTTCATTATATGGAGAGGGGGTTTGGGGGCTACAATATAGCAAGGTTGGGGTCTTCCTGTTATTTCTCAAGGTGGATATGGGCTTCTCCTATAACCAAGGGAGAGATTGGTTATTTATTTTTATTTTATTGGGCATTTTGTGTGGCGCCTATACATGTGTTTCTAGGTGCCACAAGACAAGAAGGAGGGGTAGGGGACATGGGCATCATAAGAAAAAACAAGAACCAAGAGATGGTTATATTGGCCTTGTGACAATCCGTCCGTGCAAGTGCATGACAAGGTGATACGTGCAAGGATGGGTGGAGGGAGAAGTGCAAGAGTGGGGGAACCCTAAAGGTGGGGGTGGGCCAGTGCTATTCAGGCCAAGATGGATAGTGCAAGGGAAAGAGGGGGGTAGGGGATGAAAAGGGCCGTGGACCGAAGGACTGTGTTGGGATATTCTGGGAAAGTGAGTCTGAGGGAAAGTACTGGCAAAGGATGCTTGGAAGAACTGGTAGGAGGGTGGTTTGCTCCCTGTATGACTCCGAGGGGACCAGGCCCCAGTCGCACCGGCAGGTGTAGAATTTAGCATGGGAGGGGGAGAGAGAAGGAAGAGGAAACAAAGAAGGTCTTGAGAAGTTTTCGTAATTTAAGGAGATCCGACTCAAGTCTGAGGGACGAGGGATGCTGTTCTAGAGGGAGGCACCAAACGAGGAGAGAGATCTTCCTCCCACTCTCTGCTTGGAGAAACGTTTGACCTGCAGGGATTTTGAGCCAGAAGACAGAAGGATTCTGGCTGGGCGGTATTTTGGGAGGGGAAAGAGGGATGTAGGTAGGCCCCAGACAGCCTTGTGGATGATGCAAAGGGTTTTGAATTTGATCCTTGCCGTCACCGGGAGCCAGTGAGAGATTTTAGGACTGGAGAGATGCAGTACCTGGGCTTCAGGCCAAGGATAAGACTCACAGTCCTATTCTGGATTAGTTGGAAGGGGTGAAGGGAGGCAAGAGGAAGGTCGAGGAAGAGTCTGTTGCAGTTGTCAATCCTACAGAGAACCAGGGCTCAGTACGCGTTATAAATATGAATAACATAACTTAACATTCACCCGAAGGCATCTTAGCACAAGGAAAACAAGGACACAACCTGCCCCCTGTGCTACTAAAACAGAAAAGTCTTCAGCGCACGCCAGAAGTGAAGATGATTGGCAGTGCCTCTAAAATCAGAAGGTAAACCATTCCACAATTTGCTAGCTGCAAACGAGAAAGCTTGTCCACCCACACTGAAAGGCAAACCTTTAGAATTGCCACCAAATTGTCACTGCCTGAGCAAAGTGGACGTCCTGGAATATAAGGCAAAATTGTCCTGGAGATACTCAGCCCCCTGCCGATAAAAGGCCCGGTGGACCAAGCACAAGTATTTAAAATTGATCCTCTGGGTGACCGGGAGCCAGTGAAGGGCCCGAAGCACAGGACATGTGGGTTCCATAGGGAGAATTAATTCCCACCTAAGCTGTTAAATTTTGCAGCAGTTGTAGGCGGTGTATGGAACCAATCGGCTGTGCCAGCTAAAGCGGGTTGCAATAGTCAATCCAATGCTACCACCAAAGGTTGTAAATGTTCAGGTAGAAAGGGAAGTACTTTCTGCAACACTCTCAGGAGAAAGTGCTGAGTCTTGCACACCGTGCTTACTTGCAGTGTCATCAGTAAGGAGGACGACAAAAGGATCTCTAAAAGCCCTGACCACCGTCACCGGGCTGGGAAGATCACCCAAATTGCGGGGCCTGAAAGAAGATGTCCACAGAGAAACAGAAGGCGAAGGGCCAACCACCAGGACCTCTTTTCCCCATTCAGCTTAAGCCAGTTCGCACCCATCCAACCCCCTACTGCCGACAGACGCTCATGCAGTAACTTTATTTATTGCATTTGTTATACGCCCAAACCCATGGGTATCACTGGGTAGGTTACGAGAATACATTGTAATAACTGAGCTGCCGTTGCTTGGTCCCGATCTAGTCGGACCATCATCTGAGTGTTGTCAGCGTAGGAATAGCAGCGGAAGCCATAGGAATGGATGAGCGAACCATCGCCCGAATATAGATTTTCAGCATGGGGGGCAAGGCAGAGCCCTGCAGGACACCACAGGATAGTGCACAAGAAGATAACAGAAAGCAGGGTAGAGAAAATGACTGAATTCTGTCTGTTAGGAATGAAACAAACCAGGCCAGGACAACCCTGAGAGGTCTGCTCCATGTAGGCGAAACAGGACAGAGTGGTCGACAGAATCAGGGCACCCACTCCGCCCTGGTCCACCAATGCGGTTAGATCATCAACCGCAGGCACCAGGACACTCTCTGTGCCTCGTCGCGGCCAAATCCCGGACTGCATGGAGTCAAAGAATTCAGAGGTTTCAAGGAAAGAAGAAAGAAGAGGCGCTATCAAAGACTCCAGCAGCTTCATGAAAAAAGGAAGAAGAGAAATAGGGCGAAAATTAGCCAACACTGAAGCATCCAGGGACAGTTTCTTCACGAGTGGGATCAGTCGCCTGCTTCAATTTGATGGGGATCAGGCCAGTCTGACAAGTAAGGTTCACTGCCTCTGTGACCCAGGGAATCATGCTAGGCATGACTGCTTTCAAAGTGGCCAATGGAATAGGGTCTAATGGGGCCGCAGACTTAAGGTGACCCTCTGCCTGCAGGACCTAACTTGCCGTGAGTTTGGGGCATATGCTCCAACCAGCAGTGTCAGAGTCAACCGTTTCGCAAGAGCTAAAAATAGCTGTATCCTGCTTGCTGCTAGAGATATTTTTCCCAAATGTCCGCTACCTTAGTGTCGAAGAAATCCGAAAGAAAGTCTAAGTGTTGGGGAAGCCATGGGGGAGAAGCAGGTGGCAGAAGAGAACGAATTTACCGCAGAGAAAAGTTATTTTGATTAAGGGCTTTCTCAACTTTACCAGTAAAAAAGGCTTCTTTAGCTGTCAAAACATCATGATGATATGTTTTAGTAAGCTACCGAAAGGAGGCCTTCTCTAAAGATCCATTTGCACAGTGCTATTTGCGCTCTGCCTGCCTAACTAACATGCGGGGGAGGCTTTAATTTGGTCGGTAAACCATGGCTCGGAAGGACGTTTCTGAGCCAGGGTAAGTTTAAGCAGAACTACCTGATTAGCCACATCCATAAAATTCCTGAGAGAGAAGAAAAATCCATGGCTACTTCAGCTTTATATCTGTCCACAATTGAAGACGGTAGCTGCTGATGATCATCTAAGTGCCAATTACGTCTCCAGAATGTAACCGGAGATGCTTTTGTAGATCTCACTGCTTCCAAGATTGCAAAGGAAACAAGCCTATGATCAGACTACAGTACCTGTTTCCCCTGCACCATAGAGATACTGGCCGCAGGTGAAAAAATCAGAACCAGTATGCCACGCTGAGCATCAGTTGAATCACATTCATATTGTGGCAATCCCAAATCCAACATAGCTTCACAAAACTGGGCTAATACTTGGGGCAAGGGAGCATTAAGCCTCATATTAAAATCTCCCAATACAGTCAGATCCACACATTACACCTGGAGTAAGGCTACTAGCTCCAGAAAAGGATTAAGAAAAGAAGAATAAGGGACCGGGGGGCAGTATATCACAAAAAATGCCAGGAGGTGGCGGTCGATACTGTAAGGCGTACTAATAGTGCTTCCATTTTCAGCTTATGCTTTAAAGGGATCATAGAGATTTGAAGGGCAGAGCTAAATATAACTGCATCCCCAAAGATGGGGGGAAATTTGATCCAGGTGGACAATATTATAACTGTCTGGAAGTGCGTGAGAGAGAAGTTTCCGTCAGCCAAGTCTTGGTCACGAAGACCACATCTGGGCAGCTTTCTGCTAGTAATTCATATATAAAGAGAGCATGCGCCACCACATAGCGCACGTTAATCAATACGGCAGAAAGAAGGTGCTTTTCAGGCCCACAGGCAGCCTTTCCCTTAATTTCCTGCAGCGAGAAGTTGTTAGGGAGGAGCTCTGGAGACATTGATCTTCTGGGGGAAGGTGAGAAAAGGTAGAATGCCCCTGTGGAGATGAAGCTGAAAGTTGGACTTCTTGGCAAGGTCCGTGATGTGTGCAGAGAAGGAGAGAGAGGAGTCAAAGATGATCCTTGTACCTTGTGACACGCGAAGAAGAGCCCACGTGGAAGAAGATGGACAGAAGAGAATGGGACCAATGGCATGAGATCCCCTGCGGTGTTGCTGCAGTGCTAGATGGGTTTGTAAACCACTTGGGGCAGACAAGATGCGCCTAGTGTTAGTATTGGCTTCATAAAAAAAGTGGAGTTTATAGTGAAATGACAAGGGGGGGGTTATGGTGTTACTAAAATGAGATGGTTTATGTTTCACTAAAGTAAGAGTGTTTAGTGTGCCACTCCAGGGACCGAGGAGTTCAAATGTCTCTACTAGAAAGACGCAGGTTTCTTTCTCTACAGTCTAAGATGCAGATTAGTGCACTACATACATGCACTGTAATTGCGCACTGTTGATTTTCTTTATTGATTTCTGATTGCAAATGGACTACTCCGATGTACAAAAATGCTGCCCGTGTGGTTGTAATCCGGAAATTGAACGTGTATGTTAATGTCTATACACATTCATGAATAATGCAGTGACTATCACTCGGTACAATCTCTTTGAAAAATATTTCTTTTCTCGCGGCTCATTTGCAAATTTCCAACGTCTTTTCCCTTCCAGATTGTTCTTGTTACAAACGTAGTCCTCAGAGGACACAGTTCTAATAGAATTATTCCAATTTAGGAGATCAAATGACCCTCTTCAGAATTATTTAATTTCAAAGTGGCAACATCGTCGTTCTATCCGTTGCATAGCACTTACAGTGACATACCCAGATGTAATAACAATTAAAACCTAATGCATTCGATAGCAAGACTGAATATCTAACAAGAGGCTTGATTTTTGTGACTGTTGTGCTGCCTTCTTCAGGAAGTCTCCTGGGCTTTCCCTAATGGATGATGCTGTTAATGCTCTGCAGTTATGAATCGCTGGCTTTCCCCGCTACCATGCCAATGTGCTTCCAAAACAGCTACACATTTACCTCCGGAGGCTGGTGAGCCTTGTTTAGGCACAAGCTGTTTTGCTGCACCACTGTGGCCGCACAGCCCCGTTTGGTAGGGCCACAGCGGCGCAACAGTCAACTCAGTGCAAGGATGATTTAGGCACACAGTTGTGCCGAAATGGTCCTCACACAAAATAGGCACCTCATCTTTTCATTTATATGTGTGTGTGTATATATATATATTTCTGAGGCTTGTGGAATCTGCTTAATCACATGCTGTGCATAGGCCGACATCTAGTGGAAGCTGCGGAGTATTACAGTTTGTTTTTCGAAACTCGAAAAGGGGCATCGAACCAGAGCATGCCAGTAATACTATCCCTAGTGTGACTTCCCCTGTACCCATAATCCCTCACGCATATAGGACCCTCAGATTGTTTTTTTCCGCCATACTAGTCGGACGCATGTTGCAGCGTTCCCTTGGCATTAGCCAATTATACTAAAATTGTTAAAAAAAACTTCTCTGTTCTCTTCCACCCTACGCCGTCGGTGAAGATCGAGGAAACCAGCCGTCGAGAACTCCATAACGGACTTTGGGCCTTGGAAGGCCTCTGGCCTTGACCCGGGCCTTGGAAGGCCATTGGCCTCGGCCCTGTACAAGTAGGAAAAGTGTGTGGGGGGGTGGTCATAAGGCTTTCCCACATTTATTTCCTAAATATACCCGCCCACTGCCAATTTGAGACATATGGAGAGTACTCCTTTCAAATTCTGCCATAAGTGTAACAGGAAGTTTCCCTGGGTAGATGTGCACAATATGTGCAATCTGTGTCTTCCACGAGGCCATCCAGAGGCTACCTGTCGCGCTTGCAAGCTATTCAAGCCGAAAGCACTTAGGGACCGCTCCACTAAATGCTGGGCCCACTATGCCAGGCAACTAGAGGCCATGGACGCTGAAGGGTCATTTAGCGATGGCAGCAACGCCGCTGTACTGGACGGTGAGGGCAGAGGGGTGACTTCAGACACCCACATGCAAGCCCCCAACCCCGGAGGACTGGCCAGCGGCCCAGTTATGGGGACAACACCCAGCGACATAAACGCGATGCACACTACTTCCACTAAACACATCGGCCCCGGCCGTGACTCGACATGCGTGTTGAGCGATCAGCAACGGAAGACGCAGAGAGAGCGGTCCAACAAATCTGTGTCCTGTGGGCGTTCCCGTTCGCGATCGCCTCATGACAAAGACTAACCGTCCATGGTTGGAAAAGCTGTCGCACTCCCAATAGTCCCAGAAGCCCAATCGTCGGAAGACTATTCCAACCTCTATCCTTAGGCAAGGTGCGTAGCGTCTACTCCCGAGATACAACGTCCTTCCCCCAAGACCACCTCGGAATCTCGTACCATCTCTGATTCTCGACGAGAGGTGTCAGATACCACCTCCGAATCTCGACGCAAGGCGTCAGATCCCACCTCTGAATCTCGACGCAAGGCGTCAGATCCCTCGGAAGCCCCTAAAAGCACTGGGAAACATTCCTCTAGTCATGGGAAGGGGGATAAACAACATGAAAAGCCTTCAGAACACCATGTTCATAAGGAGAAACAAAAGGACCCTCCAACTAAAGGTAAAATCACCCCATCCCCCTGCACAAGATATGGGCATGGAGGAGGTGTAACGCTCACCTGATTCTCGCAGAGGCGCCGGTCTTGACTGGGCGACTACCGTATCTTCAAAGGTGATGTGTAGCACCCGGTTGGCTCTTTGGGCTGGATCTCTGTGCACTGTATGCCTGACGTGTAGAGTAAGATGTCTTAGGTAAGTGAATGCCGAGCTCTCCATCTGCCTCGGGGCAGGGTGCTGTAACCAGTTTCTTCACTGGATAGGTAGTGCAGGCCTCTTGACTTCAGAGGACTGCTGTCCGTCGTTTACTGCACGAACGGTAAGTTTCGAGTCATTCAAATGTCTTTAAAGTCTTTAGTAATGATGTCTCTTGTTTTGCAGGGTTCCGGCGATGGCGGATGACGGGCTGAAGTGAGTTGAAGATGGAGCCCGTGTGATGAATAGAAGCGCCTGGAAGCACGTAAGTAAGCGCTTGTTGCCTGCTTCACTATGCGCTCTAACTGTCTTTTTATTTTGCAGGTACGAGTTCGGAGCGGCTGCAGGGTGCCGGAATACCCACTGGATTAGATGTGGAAAGGAGTAATGGCACGTGAGTATTAAAGTTCCCCAATGTCTTTAAACGCACCTTGTTTTGTCTTTCAGATGCGGGATGCAGCGCCGAAGAGTTGGTAAACTTTTGTCTTTCAGATGCCGGAATGCTAACCTGTTCTTTCTTGTCTTTATAGGTGTTGCTGAAGACTGGATTCAGAATGGTAAGCCTTTGCCTTTCAGATGCCGGAATGCTAACCTGTTCTTTCTTGTCTTTATAGGTGTTGCTGAAGACTGGATTCAGGATGGTAAGCCTTTTTCCTTAGGCCCAGGACCGGATGCAGAAGACACGATGAGCGTTCTGCTGCAGAGGTTGCAGAATAACGCAAAGCAAGATTCATCCACCGGGTGTGGTTTAAATAGCCTCCTGTAGTGCTTAGGTGTCTCCTTCCACAGCCACGCCTAAGTAAGAAAAGAGTTCCTGGTAAGAAAAGAGTTCCTGCCTTCCAGAAGAGTTCCAGTGTTCTGAATCTAGGGAGTGGCTCCAGCCCCACCCAACAGGAAAAGTAGTTCCAAACAGAAGAGGATCAGAGGCTCAACTGGCAGGCAAGTAAGCAGCATGGTCTGCTGAAGGTAAGTCCACCCAAGCATTATGAGCCCGGCGCTTCCAGCGCTGGGACTGGGCATATTTATGAGCCTGGTGCCACTGGCGCCAGGACTGGGTCCAAAAGGTCCCAATTGGGACTGGTTGGCACTCGGAACCTGGGTTATGGATCTGCTTCCAAGGGAGTTGGGAAAACCCTGACCTTTTGGAAGCAGAGATCATGACAGGAGGAAACAGAAGAGGTTGTGGTTATCCCTACCTTCAGAGAATGGAGTTCAGCTGGTATTGATAGGGTTATGAGAAGAATGGCTTTTTTTGCAGACTTCTATGAAAAAGACCCTAATTATTTTCATATTTATGCCAACACACCAGCTACCTCTGCCCCTTCTGGGTCCAAGGACTCTCAACCCCATGCTAGGACTCCACTCTGATGCCCCGGTGCAGGGCTTGGTCACAGACCCTTTGGTCATTGAACCTTACCATCCTGAGTCATATTGTGAGGAAACAGACCAGACAGGGGTCTCTTATTATGGGGATGACGAGGAGGAGGAGGAGGAGGAGGATGAGGCTGAAGCCTACAATCTTGACTCCCCAGTTCCTAAAGAACCCCCGGTGAACGACTCACTGGTAGATAATCAGCCACTCCTCAACGAGGTACTGGCTAAGGCAGCAGTCCATTTTCATATTGACACACAAGGTGTCCAAGAGGACAGGGATTTCGCACAAGAGATCCTAGGTGACAAAAGAGCCATTACTCAGGCTATCCCTATATTAAAATCTATCCAGCGTAGAATTGACCCCACGCTGGTAACTCCAAATCTTACTCGTGTGGTTAATCCACGAGTTGAAAAATTATTCCGTGCTACACCCTCCGATCCCCTGTACATTAGGGGTCAATTAAAACTCGACTCCCTGGTAGTAACAACCACCAGAAAGAGGGCAGATGCACCACTTGCTTCTTTTGAAACACCTCCCGATAAAGAGAGCAAAAGACTATATGCTCTGGGCAGGAAAGTTGCCTCCACTTCGCCTATCAGGCACGAATTGCTAACAGTGCCACTCTTTTGGCAAGCTACAATTGCCATCAGTGGGAAGAAGTAGCTGCTTTAGTATCCTCTGCACCTGAACCACTGAAGAGCAAGTTGGCTCAGCTGGCAGCAGATGGTAGGTCCATATCAGGATGCATACTGAAAACCAACTTTGATGCGGCAGATAACGCTGGAAGATTAATCGCCGAAGGCACTGTAATAAGGCGTCACGCTTGGTTAAGATAGTCAGGGTTCAAACCCGAAACCCAAGCCACTCTTATAAACATGCCGGTAGAGCCGAATGTACTATTCGGCAAGGTAGTGGAGGAAGCCTTAAAAACAGCTAAGGACGAGTATGAGACACTAAAGTCTCTCGAACAACTCATGTATAGACCCTCAGGACAGATGGGAAACACTCATTTTCGTCGCTTTTGGGGCCAAAGCTCCCAAATGGGTTCGAACTACTACCAAAACCAAGGAACCTCACGGGGGAACAATCAGTTCCAGTCATCACAAGGATTCCCCAGAGGTCAGCGCAGGCGACGCACTGGGGTAGAGGCAGCCCCGCCAGAGGTGGTATGCCACCCAGTAAACAGTAACGTTCCGCTTCAGGAGGGGATCATTTCGGACAGATGGGTGCTGTACACAGTGTCCGCAGCATACTGTATACAGCTACTAGGGCGCCCCCACGACCATCCTCTGAGACCGAAGGTACACTCGTTGGAACACCAGAAAATCCTCCTCGAGGAGATTGCCATTTTGCTTGCAAAGGACGCCATAGAACTCGTCCCGGGCAGCCAGGTCAACAGGGGTATTTATTCAACCTACTTCCTTGTGCCAAAAAAAGATTTAACAATGCGCCCAGTATTAGACTTGCGCCCTGCAGACAAGTATGCCAAGCCACAAAAATTCTGCATGACTACACTACAAGAAGTAATCCCCCTACTAAAAAAGGGGGATTACATGGCAGCATCGGATATGAAAGATGCCTATTTTCATATTCCAATGTTCCCAGCGCACAGAAGATTCTTGCGTTTCAAAATAGACAACCAGCACTACCAGTTCAAGATGCTTCCCTTTTGAATAGCCTCGGCAAGGGTATTCACCAAGGTACTGGCGCTGGTGGCGGTGCACCTACGCAGGGAAGCAATCCCAGTGTACCCTTACCTGGGCGACTGGCTCATTACAGGGGAATCCCCCTTAATTTGCAAACTAAACATCCAAAGAACAATCAACCTCCTCTTCCAATTGGGCTTCTCAATCAACATGAAAAAATCAAGCCTGGTGCCAGGCACCTCAAAACAGTTCCGAGGAGGTGTCCTAAACACCCAAGAGGGATTGATCTTTCCATCAGAGGAAAGAATTCGAAATCTGTTGCTACAAATTCCTCAATATCGGGCCGGTCGCCAAATAAGGGTGCGCAAAGCGATGCGTTTGCTAGGCATGATGGCATCTTGCATTTACCTGGTTCCACACGCGCGTCTACGCATGCGACCCATGCAGGAATGGTTGGCGAAACAGTGGTCTGAAGCAAGTGGTCAGTGGAACCAGCTAGTGGTCGTTTCGCCAACACTAGTACAGAGTCTTCGCTGGTGGACAAGAGAATCTTACAAACGGGAAACCCTTCTACGATCCAGAGATACAGGCCGTTGTCACAACAGACTCCTCCCTAGCAGGGTGGGGAGCCCACTACCTTCACCATACTGCTCAGGGTCTCTGGTCTCGCACAGGTGCTCAGAACCACATCAATCTGCTAGAACTTCTAGCAGTTTTCAGAGCGCTTCGGGATTTCGAACCCCTCCTGTCCACCCAGTCAGTGCAGATCCTAACAGACAGCATGACTGCAATGTTTTACCTAAACAAACAAGAGGGCACTCGTTCGCCAAATCTGTCCAAGCTTGCCCAGAAAATTTGGAAATGGGCACTCAAATGGAAGATTTACCTGTCATCACAATATGTTCCAGGGGATCTCCACTCACTAGCAGATGCTCTGAGCAGGGATCTCCTCCCAGCAGATCACAAGTGGAGACTACACAAAGAAGTCGTAGGAAACCTCTTCTCTTAGTGGGGTTTCCCCACTATAGACCTATTCGCCACAGGCAACACCCAGACTTCACATCCAGGTTCCCCCAGCCAGGCTCCAAGGGGAATGCCCTGTGGATGAATTGGTCAGGGATGTTTTCACACGCTTTTCCACCAACCCTTCTGTTGAGGAAGGGGGTGAACAAGATCCACAGGGAACTGATGACGCTCATCCTGGTATCCACACCTACGCAAACTTGCGGTGTGCGACCCCATCAAACTCCTGTGCCGGTACAACCTACTCTCCCAGCACGAGGGGCTAACAGTGCATCCTCAGCCCAACTCAATGAACTTGACAGCATGGCTCCTGAAGTCATAGAGTTCGGACATCTCAATTTACCCCAGCGATGTATGGATATCTTGAAAGAGTCAAGAAAACCTAACACAAAGCACTGTTACTATGACAAATGGAAAAGATTTATTTGGTGCCAGAATAAGCATATCAACCCAGATGATTGTGTTCCTTCTAATGTTGTCACCTATATGATCCACCTATTGGATGCAGGGTTAGTGTTTAACTAACTTAAAGTGCACCTGACAGCCTTATCAGCCTACACCACTTCCCATAACAAGATGTCATGGTGGAAAGTGCAGTTGTCAAAGCATTTATGGAAGGAGTAAAGAGACTACACCCTCAAATTTCTAACCCACCACCAGGTTGGGACCTTAATGTGGTACTTGCTAAGCTCACGGGACCTCCCTTTGAGCCCATGCACAAATCTAGTCTCAAGCTATCGCCTCCATAAGAAGGGTCAGTGAAATTCAAGCTCTGTCAGTGCAGGATCCTTTCTTTACTATTCATAAGGATAAACTGGTTTTATGCACTCACCCTAGGTTCTCACCTAAATTCATTCCCAGATTCCATGTTAACCAGTATATTGAGCTACCGGCCTTCTTCCAAGAACCCAAGAGGTCTGCTGAGGTGAAACTCCACACACTCCATAGCTCCAGGCAGAGAGGGAGATCACGTCCCTAAGAATGCCATCTCTAAGTGGATCATCGGATGTATCCAACTATGCTATTCCCTTTCAGATAAAACACTACCTTTTACGCCAAGGGCCCACTCTACAAGAGGTACTGGAGCCACTCTGGCTTTCATTGCAAATGTACCCCTTGGCAGCATTTGCAAAGCAGCTACATGGAGCTCTATTCACACCTTTACTCAACACTACTGCATTGACACTCATTCCAAGACAGATACTCAAGTGGGACAGGCGGTTCTAAGACACTTGTTCGCTCATGAACCTTCTCACATCCCACCTCCTAACACTGCTCGCTATCTATGCACTACATGTGATCTAAGCAGATTCCGCAAGCCTCAGAAAGGATACATTACTCACAGTAATCGTATTTCTGATGCTTGTATCTGCTTAGATTCACATGCGCCCGCCCTTCCTCCCCTCTGAGAGAAGGCGCATGAATGCTTTAGTCTTATCTATCTTATCTGCTTGGATACTCTGTACTCGCGCTACTCCTCATGCTACCTCATGTCAGAAAAAATCTGAGGGTCCTACACGCGTGAGGGATCATGGGTACAGGGGACGTCACACTAGGGATAGTATTACTGACACGCCCTGGTTCGACGCCCCTTTTCGAGTTTCGAAAAACAAACTGTAATACTCTGCAGCTTCCACTACATTTCCACCTATGCACAGCATGTGAATCTAAGCACATACAAGTATCAGAAATATGATTACGGTGAGTACTACAATGGTGATCTTAAAGCACACAGACTTGTCCAAAGTGCTGGGGCATATTTTGCCCACATCAGAGGTCTGCAGAGGAGTGTTGTGATGTTTAAATGTGGTCTTGTCCTGCTGGGCATCTATTTATGCTGATGTAATGTGAGTGCTTGGAGTGATTGACAGGTTAGGAGAATGTTGATGAGTGTTTGCTGGCAAGAGTCCTGAGAGTGTCAGTTGGGGCCTGAGCTGGTGTACGAGAGGATGGTCGGTGGGTGGTCTGTCTCCTTGTAGATAACCGAAAAGTACCTGGAACCCAGGAACTGTACATATTGTGAAGGCATCATGAAGCAAGACACAGACAACAGACTTCAAGTTTAAACAAAAGTTATTTATTAACTTAAATGTCAGGATGGTTGAAGGCTTAACTTTTCCCCATGCTAAAGTGGGATTTCCCTACTTGGACAAAACTAAGAAAAGTGTCCAAACCCCATTCTTGCCCTCAGCACTAGAACAAACAAATGTGTAGGGATGTCAAAATCAAAATAAACCGTGTTGATCTTAAAGTTCTGAGCTTCTTCCAGCTCACAGCTTTCTCTCAACTCCCCTTCCCCATGCAAAAGAGTCTTGAAAGTTCAAAACAATATAGTTCAGAATCACCCCTGGGGTTCCCTTCCCCAAGTTTCAAAGCACAATCAAAATAAAGGGGGTCTTGAGACTCCAATTCCAAGACAACACATGTAAACTTGCCACATCTCTGGGTTTGCTTTCCCAAGACTTCAATGCTTCACATAGGTTCCTTGGGGTCGGTCCTGGGCACCAAGATACTTCACTTGATTCCCTTTATTGGTTCCTGGACTTATGGTGTGCTCTTGAGCTCCTATGGGTTCTCCTTGGCTTGCTCGTGGCTCTGCCCCCCTGTGTCACACGCCCATTTCCAAATGGTAGTCTTAACACTTTATTCACTCATTAAAGTTCTTTTTTAGGCTCTCTTCATTGTGCACCAATTATGTAGTAGTATTCTATTGCAGTTCAAAGCTTAATACAGTCTTGTGTTGCTTAATTATCTTTGGCTTTAAGATTTGATACAGTTTCAAGGTTTAAGTTCATTTGCTGTGCACCACGCATTCATTATTCAATGTTTTACTGGCTTTCTTCAATGTTAGATTTTCCTTTTAGTTCAGTATTTAATATACATTAGTTATCACTGCTTTCATCCCTTGGGTGAAGACTTTCTAAAATGTTTCTTGTTTAAGGCTCACAACCAATTCAACAGTCTTAATTAAAAAAGGAATTATTTAGAGCGTTCAGAGACTTTTGAAAATGGGCTTGTTCCTTTAACAAGCCACACAACCACTCTGTTACATTGTATTCAGCTTCAGACCTGATTAATGATAGCGGTTCATTTCGTGACACTCGCGGTTACATTAAAACCCGGTTTCTCGAGCTGGGAAACTCACACGCTCATTGTGAAGTCCTCTTCTGTATCGCACTAGCCATACACTTGGCAGGCTTCCTTCCAGGGGGGTTCCTCTATGCTGCTTTGACACTCTTGAAGCGCCACAGGAGAACGAGCAGTCTGTTAGGGGGAGTGAAGGACAACCCCTCATCTGGTCTCCTTCCTTCGCCTCGCCACCCCAGAGCTCCTGCTCCCACTTTACACTTCTTCGGACCCTCAGCTAGGTCGGTCCTAAGTGTACTTCCTCGGCTGCAGCACGGCTACAGATGGCTCTCTTCAGCATCTCGCCTATCTCCTCTAACCTTCCTGCACACGCCCTTTTATACATCTGAGTTGTGTAAAGGGGTTGCAGGTGCGAGTCCTTTTCCTTAATTGTCTGACTAAAGTTAGGTTTATTAGCAAGATATGACTTATCCTAGCAATGGTACTCCTCTGACGCCTTCTCCCTCGTATCAGTACCAAAGTGGTGCATGTTGATGTGCATTACTCCTAGTCACTTCATCCTCGTCCCAGTACTGTCAACTGTCATGTATGGAAATGTGTGTGGCACTGGCTCATAGTGGCCCATAAAGGTTGGGAGGGTACATGTGATTACAACAAATCAAAAAATAGTGAATAAAATAATACTGAATAAAAAAATATTGAATTTCCTTTTTTTGTATTGGGGCTCCGCCGCCCCAAAAACCACTGTTTCTCCACGCTTTTAACCCCACCCCGAACCACCCCCCACACTTGATAACCCCTTACCCACACCCCCATATATATATTTTTTTTTTTTCAGTGTTTCATTCTGTTTATTTTTCTCTCGATATAATCACTGCATACCGGTTGGGAGAGGTTTAGATTTGTCACCAATGGGAAAAGGGAGGTATCGTGTCTCACCCCCAGGGTTCCCCACTCCCAATCCTCAAGGACCCTTCACCCATGTGATCCTCCTTCGCTACTGGTCAGGATCCAAGAGCGATGGCCTTTGCCTGGCCACCTTAGCAGAGGATACGAGGGGAGTAGAAGTGAGAATACCCTTGGGTTTCTCACAATATGTAAATAATGCTTACCTGGTTCTTTACACTCAAGTGGATCACAGCTGGTCTGTGCAAGGACAACATCTGATCATCAGGTCACAACAATAAGTGGAAAAGGAATAGGCAGTGAGAAGAGGTAAGGTGTGGGGGGACAGATTTTAGACGCTTAAGCATGAGAGATTTTCAAGCGCCCAACGGGGAATGCAATGAAGGAATGGAGTTTGTGAAAGTTGTATCACGTGTAACTTCAGTGCAGAAAGATCAGGGAATGCAGCCTATCGGGGAAAGGGCTCACTCAAAGCACTCCTGAGATAACCCATAAGGTAAGGTAGAAGTGGAGATGGTGGACTTCATAGAAAATTCTGTCTGATTTAAAAGTGTCTCCGGCCCTCTATCTGATGCTAGTGGGGGGCTGGGTACCACTGACTGCAAGGTTGGTTGAACTAAGCCAAAGAACTAGACTTCTTCAGTTGAGGCCAAGAAAAATGTGGAAGATTGAGGACCGGGGAGGCAGAAAGCATAATTGATAGATTCCCCCTCTCCCCATTCACCACTGTCAGAAGCTAGCACTATAGGGTGAAGGCTCTATGATGGGGAGTTTCTAAGGAGTCAGAAATGCGAGAGGGTCACAAAGGTAAGGTTTCCCTGCGACATCCGACAAGTGCTGGAGGGGGTGCACAGTGAAAGGGGACTATAATCACATACAGTTGAGCTGCCCGGGGCAGGCGATTGTTTTCAGAAATGAATGTGAAAATGTGATTTATGGAAACTCATAGATATATTCAACAAAAATAACAACATGTGCATGCACAAATACAGTCAGGCATGAAGCTCCCAATCGTATCCATCCACCTCTGCTTCTCCAGTCCCTACTGATGTTCATGGACGTCTGAGCCAGTATTCTGAAAGAACCACTCCTATCCATCCGGTTATGGATGCCTGAGTCAGTATGCGCTGAGGACCCCTCAGGTGCACCAGTCTTTGCCACCCTCATTTGCCTGCCGAATAAGGATCTTGAATGCCATCAGATTCACATGATCAATAGTGTCCTATCTGAATTTAAAGATCCTATTTGCCAAGTGCCCTTTTGTAAGGCATGGCATTCTCTGTTGTCCATTTCTTGTTACCAGGCAATTACTGGTTTTACACACATCATCTACTGCCCCCCATTATTACTCAATTGCAAATATTAACATAACACTGTATTGATTTTTGTTTTCAATTTCCTTCAACCCCGTTTGCCAGATTACAGTATACATTGAAGGGTTCCATTTGAGAGGACAGTGTTGCTTGTTTTGTAAATTAACCTTGGATCTTAATATCTGCCTGGAGGCAGTGCTTTGTCTCTGGCTTTTTATTTGAGCGTTGACAGTAATAGAATTATGGAATTGAAACTACAACGCTGCGCTGCGTACAAACTATTTTCTTTTCCATATTTTACTGGGGTCGATAGTTCAGTTCCCTGTGAGAAACGGAAGATGCGGTTTGTTGAACAGAAAACTGGATACAACTAACTCCAGACAAAATTGGAGCGCTGCTTGAGTTTAGGATGTTGTATGGACTAGATTAGCACCTGCCAATTATTAATGCCATGCCTCCAGGTGCATATATATTAAATATCTTCCTTTGGACGCAGTTTCAACATGTAGGCCCAAGTAGCCCCTACCATTTGGCCATCTTAAATCTAAAGATACATGCGAGCAGGGCCGTCTTAAGGAATTGTGGGGCGCCGGGACACAGATGCCTTTGCCCCCAAACCACGAAAAAGAAGCAATTCAGAATCTCTTGCCA